>NW_012115155.1:2043246-2127463 GCF_000951035.1 Colobus angolensis palliatus | reverse complement strand
AAAAAAAAAATAAAAATAAAAATAAAAGAACTGACAATGTCATGTGATTTTATCAGTAAGAATCTATTCCAGAACAAGCCTCCCAGAGACCTGAGATTCTTGGTTTCAACCAAATCAAGGTGTCCACCCTTAGCTCCCAAGTGCAAGTGACAGAGCCTTTAGCCAGAGATGAATGGCAGGTAAGCATACTACAGCTACTGCCCAGGGACCTGTAATTAGTCTTGATGCCACGAATACAGCATCTAATATGGTACATTCTCTAAGTCCCCATGGCTTGCTATCTCCTTCTATTCAAACCTTCTTTGATTTTTTTAATCTCCTTGTCCTAAAATAGCCTAGTATTTGAAGAGTTCACAATATATCGCTAGACTTGATCAAGACTGGAATGGGAATTGGGGACAATGAATTGTAGATGGAAATCATCAGTGCCAGTAGTTGAGAGGGGTGGAGGAAAGGCAAAGCTTTGAAGACCAAGCAAAAGGAACTGATGAGGTATGGACAAAGCTGTGGGGATTCATTAGATAAGACTAGAATGGAATAGTCCAGGAAAGAATGGCTCAGGGAAATGGATTTAACACTTGAAGATGGCCAGGCACTGTGGCTCAAACCTGTCATCCTCCCAAACAACTTTGGGAGGTTGAGGCAAGTGGATCACTTGAGCCCAGGAATTCAAGACCAGCTTGGGCAACATGATGCAACCCTGTTTCTACAAGAAATACAACAATTAGCTGGGCGTGGTGTTGTGCTCCTGCAGTCTCAGCTACTTGGGAGGCTGAGGTAGGAGGATTACTTGAGCCGAGGAGGCCGAGGCTGCAGCGAGCAGCGTTTACACCACCGCACTCCAGCCTAGGCAACAGAGCAGGACCCTGTCCCTAAACAAACAAACAAACAAAAAGCCACTTGTGGATCATGAAGTCTGCCTAGAATATCGTGTGTTTAGGGATGTAAGAACAAAGTTGAGAATCTGGAGACTTCCTCACTGTGTTCAACCAGATGCTCACACTTCAAATATCCAGACAAACTGTTGATAATATATTAAAAGTTGTTGGAATATATCCCAAAAACTTAACTGAAAAAAGCTATGTAATTATTATATGCTTATAGCAACCCTTTGAGGTAGGTATTATTATCACCCTGTTTTTTAACAGTAAGGAAACAGGCTTATGGAGATAAAATAACTCACCAAAGGTCACCTAATTAGAAGTAGTGGAACCCCGTTTTAAACCTAGTCTGAATCCAGAGCTTGTGCTCATAACCACTATGATATATAGTTGCATCTAAAAGAAAGTAACTGCAAAAAGGAGGAAAGTTATTTTAAATCAGAGGTTTCCAAACTTTTCGTGGCAGTGGAACACTTTCCTAAAAAAAAAGTTTCTCAGAAGCCAATTGACAAAATAGGTAAATGCTAATAAGCATCCCCCCCATCAGTATCTGAAGCCTCAACAGAACTCCCAGAACTTATCAGAACATATCCAGAATATGACTATTTTAAATCACTTCATTTTGGTTATAAACGGTAATACTGCTATATTTTAAATTCTAACAGAAATTACTTATATTTTAATGAACAGAAAGCAAGATGAGTAAACACCAGGGCTTATATACATCCATATTTACTTTAATTGATAACATTTCTAACTCAATTGTTTTAATATATTTAAAACCAATTATTTGCCTAAAATGTACTAGAGGAGGGGGCGCCAGGGCTCGAAACACATTCTGTACACGGTTTACCCACAAAAAATTTTACCCACATTAGCCGGGCGCGGTGGCTCACGCCTGTAATCCCAGCACTTTGGGAGGCCGAGGTGGGCAGATCACGAGGTCAGGAGATCGAGACCATCCTGGCGAACACGGTGAAACCCCGTCTCTACTAAAAATACAAAAAATCAGCCGGGCGTGGTGGTGCACACCTGTAGTCCCAGCTACTCGGGAGGCTGAGGCAGGAGAATGTCGTGAACCCGGGAGGCAGAGTTTGCAGTGAGCCGAGATTGCACCACTGCACTCCAGCCTGGGTGACAGAGTGAGACTCCGTCTCAAAAAAAAAAAAAAATTTTACCCACATTAAAAAAAAAGTACTACTTGTGTTAACTTTTGGTTGTTAAGAGAAAGGAGAGATGGCAATATAATTCTAAAAGTGTTCCAAATGCCCAACGTTCATACTGGGGCTTTTTACCAAAAATAACTTGCTTATCTTAAACTTTGACCTTTTTTTTTGCTTTTGGTTTCTAAAAGATGGTGTCTTGCTGTATTGCCCAGGATGAGGTGCACTGACTATCCACAGGCGCCCTCATGGAGCAACACATCCTCAAACTCCTGGGCTCTAGTGACCCTTCTGCCTCAGCCTCCTGAGTAAGCTGGGACAACAGGTACACACCACCACACTTGGCAATTTGACATTTTGAAAAATGTTAAGTGGAGGGTAAATAATGAAAATGTTATATTCAAGTGTACTATGCTGGTAACAGAGCAATATATTGTCACATAGTAGCAAAAGGTTTGTTAGAAATGTCAATCAAGATATGTGAAAAAATGTGCACAATTTATTTCATTCCAGTCAGCTTTAAATTTTCTTATAAATGCTTCAACAACAGCAGTGAATAAAGCTTATTTTGCAGTAAATGAAGCTCTCTGTTGCCGCCTTTAGAAATTTGTATCCTAATAAACTTAACCATCCAATTCACATGCTGTGTTGTAGACTGTGGTCTCCTTTACTTTATCCTTAGCCTATAAATGATAACTTTATTCTAAACAGTATAAGCAACCTCCTGTACTCACTTAAATCAAGAATTGGTAAGATGATTTTATCTGACAATTAAAAAAAGGAATATGTGAAAAACCTTAAAAAAATCTATTTCATTACATGTTGAAATGTTCTGTGCTTAGTCCAATACATCATTTAAATTCTTTTCACATTTGGACAATAGAAAAACTAAAATCTATGGATTCCAAGTTGCAAAGTATTTTATCTAAATTGCAAATCAAAGAACATCTATAACATCTTGTTTGGAATACAAAGTTCTCCTGGCTGACTGCGCTAGAGAAAGCCTGAGTTTTTGTTCTGTAAATTGGGACAAGTGTTCTAAGTGTGGCTTTCTTATTTATAAAATGGATATTACATATCTCTCCTACTTCACTGAATTCTCCTGAATAGAACAGTGAGATAATTTATGTAAAAGTGATTGTAAGCAACTAAGTAAGTTATTATTATTAAGCTTATCTTTTCAGAACTCTCTCATTATTCTTAAGGTTAAAAACTGGTTGAATGTCAAATGCAGTATTATAGATTCAAAATGGAATACAAACATACAAGCCTTATAAAATACATGTCCAAGGAGAAGGCTCCAAGCATTTTATAATCTTGTGCACAAGACAGAAGAAGCACAACTCTTCACAGTTCCAAGTTACCCTGAACTTGCTTCTCCACTCAAATCAGGAAAGTAGAATAAGGGTGTTTTGAGATGGCAAATGTATTAGTCCATTCTCATGCTGCTATGAAAAAATACCTGAGACTGGGTAATTTATAAAGAAAAGAGGTTTAGTTGACTCACAGTTACACATGGCTGGGGAGGCCTCAGGAAATTTACAATCATGGTGGAAGGCACCTCTTCACAGGGTGGCAGAGAGAAAATGAGTGTACACAGGGGAAATGCCAGACACTTATAAAACCATCAGATCTCGTGAGACTCATTCAGTATCATAAGAACAGAATGGTGGAAAGAGGAAGTGACCCCCATGATTCAGCTACCTTTACTTGGCCCTGCCCTCGACACGGGAAGGTTACAATTCAAGGTAAGATCTGGGTGGGGACACACAGCCAAACCGTATCAGCAAGTGACTTGGGGGTTTGTGAATCTATAAAATTTACATGTGGAAATATTCAATTGTGTTCATATGTCTTTCTTTGGAAAAGGCCCTTTACAAACAGATAGAGATAATTTTGTTAGGCCTCAAGAGTTATATTGGTTTTGGTTTGTAATAATTAGGCTTTCGTGATTCCTGCATATGATTCATTTTTATGTCATGAAAGTATGTGATTTTAAAATCAAATCAATATTTCAATCATGTCCTTAATTACTATACTTTTTAAAGTTTCCAAATTAAAACATACATAATTATTAAAAATCAACCGGAAAGTTTAGAATTACAAGTTCTAAAGTAATAAAACATTAAATCTCCCATCAATCTTATTTCTTGCCAACTAATTCCCCACAGGTATCATTGTACAGTGTGTATCTGTCCTATTTCTCCATTTTAAATAATATATACACACAATCAAAATGTTTTACCAAGATATACATCACGCAGGCTGAACTCTTACTTGTTTTGATAGCTCAGCCAGTCTTCCTTGGTTTACCCTACCCAGGGACAAACATGACCCTACACCTGTACTCTCTTCCACCTACCACTCTTGGGCCCACTCTTTACCCCGATCACATTCACTATATCTTACACCAATTTCTCCCTCTCAAGAAATAAATCTTCTTACCTATCTACATAGGTAAATTCAAAAATCTTCTTACCTATCTACATACCTTGTAAGTATTTTAATTTTCTCAACACTTTTTACTCATACTTATGGTTCTTTTCCTTTAAAAATATTAAGAAAGCTCTACTTTAACTACCCTCCTCCTTGACCAGAGTGCTACATTATCTGCAGAAATATTTGAGTTTATACACTAAAAATTGAAGACCTAAGTCAACAAAATAACAACATAGTGACTGAGTGGGGGAGGGAGCGGCAACAAGAACTCTCAGGAACAAATGAGCATAATAGCAAATACATAAATTTTGAAAAGTTGCATAATTAAAATCTTGTATCAAATATCCTAATTTCCCAGATTATTTTAAATAAAGCAATTTGGGGCATTGAAAACACAGAGTGAGGAAGCAAAATAAAAAAGCTCTTACGGTGATGATTCCAGAACAATGCTATTAGCTTGTGTTGATGATGGAGATCTCTGATTCACAAACACTTCGCTTGGGGAAGTATGAACCATATGGTCTACCAAATGACCAACTGAAGATGGTCGTAACCGGGTTCCTTCCTGCGTGAATGCAGAATTTCGACTAAATAAAGAGGGAGAAAAGCTGAATAAAAATATGTTTTAATTCAAAATTTCCAAGTTTCTTAATACATGGTTGCATCAGAAAGTGGGTATGTGTTTTTAAGTCAAGCCATGTTGACTAGGCAATCTCTGAAAAAGAGAGTGTGATATAAACAGAGAGAACAGAGAATGGGAAGTCAGTGATCTGAGTTACAGTCAACAATCTGCCAAGGATTCTACCCGTAAAGTTACCTACTATCTCTAAGTGCCTTAATGTTTCTAGGTGTCAGTCACTACGATTTTGTCTTATTCAGCATTTATAAAATAAAGGGATTAGAATAAATGATTTAGAAATACATTCTAGTCTGAATTATTTTTTAATCATTATAAATGCTTTTATTTACGGGACTTTCTTTGAATCCTTAGAATAGATACTGAATTCTATATTGCCATCCTCTTGACAGTCACACAAAGTACTGTTATTACAATTTTTAATTACAATATTTCAGTACTTATGTATGCGTCAGACATTGCTGTAAGCATTTCATTGAATCCTCGTAACAGTACTATAGGAAAGACATTATATAAATATAATTTTGTAGATGAGAAAAATGAGACAGAGATTAATTAACGTGCCCAAGGTCAAGCATACAGTGATTACAGGGCCCATGCTCTTAACCACCACTTTGTACTATCTCTTCAGAATGTTAACAAATCTTTTTGGGTTGTATCTAAAATTGTTTCATTAACCAGAAAACTGAATCAGAGCTACTGCTAATTAATTAATTACTTGAGTACTTTGGCTTAAATATCTTACATTTTCTATAACTTGCTATTGTTTTTTAATGTTGCTGGTAGAAATGGAGAAATGGCTGGTTGCAAAAGGGAAGAGAAAAACAAGGTCTGAATTTTCTTCAGACAACCTAATGAGGCTTTGAATATATGCAATAATTTATGAGAAAAAATGATAAAAGCAACCTGAAATTGGCAAGATAGAAATTACTAAGTCCATTTTTTTCTAGGAGTAACTTTAACATGTAAGTATTAAAGCTCTGTGAACCAAACAGTTTATGTATAAACTGTTCTGATATGGTAGAAGTTTATTCTTCGGCTGATAATAGGCTTCAATGCTGTAGCTGTTAGATTTTTTTTTTTTTTTTGAGATAGGGTCTTACTCTGTGGCCGAGGATGAAGTGCAGTGGCGTGATCTCAGCTCACCGCAACCTCTGCCTCCCGGGTTCAAACAATCCCTGCCCCACCCACCTGACAGGTACACGTCACCATGCTCAGCTAATTTTCCTATGTTTTTGTAAAGATGGGGTTTCACCATGTTGACCAGGCTGGTCTCGCACTCCTGACCTTAAGGAATCCACAAGCCTCAGCCTCCCAAAGTGCTGGGATTACAGGAATGAGCCACCGCACCCAGCCACATTTAGAATTTTGTGCAAATTTATTAAACATTAATGTGCGTAAAACACTTATAAAAAAAGACATCTTCAAATATTATATTGCATACCAACATTCAAGTATGTTATAAGTGAACTTTATGAGTTAATAAAGTATGTTAATATGTTGGCACACATTTGTTTACCATTATCTTAATTACATACAACATTTGTAATATTATCAAATTAAGATAATCAACATCTTTGGCTAGTACATTTGGCTAATTTATGATCTTACAATCATTTACACCAAAACATACAACTTTTGTGAGCAATGTCAGACTGAAGTACATATACGGTGAGTGATGAATCACACAGTGCTTTTTAGCTCAGGGAGAGCTAAACTTGTAGGGACTGGTGCTGGAAACCCCTTTTCCTAGGCCATAGAACGTGCTGAAGCCATGGTTGAGGTGGGGGTTTCAGAGAATCACAATCACTTGCAAAGCATTTTCAAACAACATATGCTCCCCTAGAAATTCTGCTGGGAATCCACATGAAAAGTGAGTATGTCAACAACAACCATATGAGATTTTAAGTCTAACAGATCTTCATTTATCAGGAACTCTTAACTGCGAAAGTTAACTGTTGAGGAAAGTTGAGAGTGGGGGTCCTTATTCAATGTGCTACTCTCATCCCGCAAGTCTATACCTTGTTACTTTTGCAATGAGCAGCAGGCGAAGAGAAAATAATGCTCTGGAGCAACAAAAATCACGTTTCACCGAAAGAACTCAATTTTTGCGTATCTTTATCTTCAGGCATAAAAATATATACAGCCAATAATTAGAAATTAGCAAAATTCACACCTGATGTTGGTCACAGAATTCACACTTACTGATTAGGAGTTCCTGGTGGAGATCGTGATGGAAGGCTTTGTGTTTCTAACCTGTCATCAGATATTGAATTTCTGCTTACTACTTCCCAGTCCATTAATTTCCGTGCCAAGGGCTTACTTGGAGATCTGCAGAAATAAATTAAATAATATGTTAAAAGTTTTATTTTCATATCCCAAACTACGAATCACATCCTACAATTTGTTTTCACAGATTATGTTCTAGATGAGCAACATAAAGAGTTTACTTGTAAAAAATTAATGCATTTAGAGGCTATTTACCAAATAACTTCCTAAGAATGTACATTGGTTTTACATGAAGAATAAAGGAAGGATAGGCTAGGAAGAATAAGAGAATAAGAAGGATGAGAAAAATAGAAGAAACAAGAAAAGGAAGGAGAAAGGTAAAAAGGTAAGGGTTTGTTACCACATGTTTTCTCATATGTTACTGATAAGACAGATACTACCTACTTCTATCCCAGAATATCTGGAACACTAGCTTATCTTGGGATGTATTAAATAATTCCTAGCACATTATCTCCTGAATGCTTCTATATCTAAATCCCAATCCTCTGCCTCAATGAAGACAGAACAAAAATAATTATGCATATCACATTTTATCTATTTCAACAATTTTTTACACCTAGTAGGTTAGTGAATTTTTCCCTTTTTTCCAAAAACATTTTGGAGGGTTAACAATTCTGTCTATTGGTGGGGAGTAAAAGGATATGCTTTGTTACCCATCTATATATTATCAGGTATCCTAATGATAAAGATGAAAACTAAGTGATGTTTTGAAAAAAGATCTTGGCTGGGCGGGGTGGCTCAGGACTGTAATCCCAGCACTTTGGGAGACCCAGGTGGGAGGATCACTGGAACTTAGGAGTTTGAGACCAGCTTGGGCAACATAAGGAGACTCTGTCTCTATAAAAAATAAATTAGCTGGGTATGATGGCAGGTGCTACTTGGGAGGCTGAAGTCAGAGGATCACTTGAGCCCAGGAATTTGAGACTGCAGTGAGCTGTGACAGCACCACTGCATTACAGCCTGGGTGATAGGAGTAAAACCCTGTCTCAAAAAAAAAGAAAGAAAGAAAGAAAGAAAAGAAAGAAAAGAGAGAAAGAGAGAAAAAAGAAATATTTTGACATTGATTCATTCAGATCAAAAGATACTGATCTATGCAGAGATCATAAACCCTTAGAATTTTAGGAATGTCAACAAATATTTTTATATGCAAATTCAGATAATGGACAAAATTAGCTGAAAATATATGCTATCTCTTTAAATGCCTGGCTTTATGAAGTGCAGAGTTAATGTGGAGGCTAATAATTTAAGCTACATATATGAAGTATATAATAAATCATCTTGTAAACAGTTTTATATTTCAGTAATTAACTGAAGCATACAAAAATTATATATATTTTCCATTATAGCACAATTTACAAAAAATGAAACATCCTGCTGTCTTCCTACAAAAATCAGATCATAAACATTTAGGGGGAAATACTTATTTGAGTAAAATAAGTAAAAATGAAGACTATTTTTGGTTATAGTTAATAGGAATCATGGGCTTTTGTTGTGTGAATTTGGATTTATATTTTCAGATTTTCCTATAATGATAAAGAATTGCAGGTAGTATTGGACTTGCTTTTTAGCTCATTGGGATATTTTCATCTCATCATGTACTATGTATACACTTCTGTATGGCTAAAAAAATAAAACAACTACCAAGGAAGGCACAAAGCAAACACAATATTAACTCATCTGATTACATTAAAACTTAATAACATTAGAATTCTGATACATAATGATCTCACGAAGTTTGAAGTTTCACTATCTACTAGAATTTCCTTTCCAATATGTTAAACATGTAAAAAGAAAGGTTGGACTAAAACGCACAATAACACTGACCAAAGAGAACTGAATAAATCGTTATTATGTGTACAGTAGGAAGCATTAAAATAATAAGGACTCTGAATTCTAGATGTGGCTTATTAGGCAAACCTCTTATGTTTCTGTATCTAAACGTATAAATTTATTAGCACAATATGACCCATAGGTCTCTCCCTACCTCCTGAATTTTATGATTTATGAATATCCAAATTTTCAGGGCAATGTTTTAGCCTATTAATTTTACTAAACCACGAAAAATTTAAGTTACTCATGAATCTAAACTACACAAGTGTCCTATCATTTCAGCAATTCATAGCTAAAACTTTTTTAGTTTGGCCTAATGACATTTCCTTAATCAAAAAACTTGTAGGCATTTTCTAAGACAAGGAATATTATTAGTTTTAAAAAAGATACATTGACTCAGATTTCATTTTCTGTAACTGAATTCAAAGTAATTTAGCTACGAACGTTTCCCATTATCACAGGTTTAAATTATAGGATTTTTTGATTTGAAGACAATGCATGACACCATTTAGTTCGACCCCCTCACATTGCAGTGCAAATTTTCTTATCAGTCACAACAGAATGAAAATAAAGTATATTATCTCATGCATTTGATTTTTAAAATAAAGATTAATATTTATGGCTCTATCAATGCTAATTTATAAGGTAATAAACGATTATTTCCTCAAATATTAAACTACGAAATGTAAGCTGTATGAAAGTTCACTAACTGTAATCAGTAGATCAACTACTTTCATTTTCTAAAAGCTGGAAAAAGTCATTTGAAGAAAAAAAATTCCAGCACACTCACCTAGTCTGAAGCATCAGAACACTTTATTGCTGTTAATGGACTAAACCTGGCTGGACACTTTGAACTTAAAACCAAACTTCATATATTTTATTTTATTAACAGTTTTAACCTCAGGGAACCGCCCACTCAAGCTTGCTGTCTATGTTTCCTGTTGAGTGTGGAAATTTCAGAGAAAAAAATACCACACAGCATCAGTGTGTTTGCGATGTGGTAAGCTTCTTTTCTGTGCAGGGCACCTTATTTTTCTATTGTATGAGAACATTGTTTTTCTCTTTTCTTAGATATATGACAACTGCAAAATGTGAAAGCAATTTGAAGAGGTGATAATCAGTATACGTGCTGCTGAGGCGAACACGAAGAGGCGATAATCAGAAAAAAGAAAAAACATTTAATGATTGCTAAAAAATTATTATATGAAAAGTTTAAGGAGGAGCCTTTTCTATCTATTCATATTGCCAACTAAAACCCAAAGGAAAAAAAAGAACTCTAGAATTATCTGGTTCTTTAATAAAATAACTTAATGATTACTAAAACCAGTAGAGAATTTTGGTAGATATATATCTGTTTATTACAATTAGATCCTAACATATTAGAAAAACAATCCCACAAAACCTTCATCTTTCAGACGAAGAGAGATCCTTAAACAGCCCAGTACTATTACAACCTCACTGTAGCTGATACCTTATTATTTCAGAGGAACCACACAATTCCAGAAAAACAAAAGGAATAGGAGAGTTGTTTGAGGCTTATAATATTGAAATTTTACTTCTACTATTCACTGAATAATGGCTATTTGTTTTATAAAATAACCTATTAAACAACTATACATTTTAATAATGAATACACAAAATGAACAACTAAGATGCAGGTATAACTCTGCTTATTTCTAAAATCTGATATGATCAAAATATTAAAACATTAACACTTACAAAAAAACCATTTATATGTGATATTAACTTAATATATAAATATACCTATGATCTGGTATTCATATTAGGATATACTACATACAACTAGTGATCAAATCACATGTTCTATACTTTTTATAAAAGTCAAGCAAGAAAGAAGACGCTTGTTAAGAGAGGAATAAAAATCTTTTAAGTACATTGTTATGGTGTTACAACACTAGGAATCAGAAAAATATTTTAAGAAATGTTATTGGTTTTAAAAAAAAATACACTGACTCAGATTTCATTTTCCATAAGTGAATTCAAAGTAATTTAGGTGTGAAGGTTTTCCATTATCACAGGTTTAAATTATAGGATTTTTTGATTTGAAGACAACTCATGACACCATTTGGTCCAACCCCCTCACATTGCAGTGCAAATTTTCCTATCAGTCACAACAGAATGAAAATAAAGCATATTATCTCAAGCATTTGATTTTTAAAATAAAGATTAAGTTACCATTTATGGCTCTTTTATTAATGTTAATTCACAATGTAATCAACTATTATTTCCTCATATACTAGACTACTAAATGTAAGCTGTATGTCACATATTACTGTGACATCCTTACAAAGTCTTAGCAACAACTACTCTGGAGGCAGGGACGTGGCTCAGTAAAGGTAGGAATCCTAAAAGTTAAGTTTATAGTTTACAATTAAAGAATTTAACTGTTAAAAGATTTATTGCTATTATAAATGACTAGATTTTTGAATGGCAAAGAAAATGTGCATGATATGTTAAATGATAAAAACAAACAACAAATAGTATAAAACAATTTCAAAACAAACATACACACATATACAAATGTCTCTATGAGTATATGCATAGAAAAATCCTGAATAATGAGTGTAAAATTTTTTTTAAAAAGTTGTCTTCGGATGCTAAATTTTCTTTATGTTCTTTGATACTGTTGGAGTATTTAAACATAATGAGCTATCACTTACATTACTAGGGGAAAAAAGCAATTTCCACTTTTGGAAGGAGGAAGAAAAAACCAAGAACACAAAACTCCCTTTACTCTGGAAACACAAAGAAGGTCTGCCGGATAAAGACTTAAGAACAAAATTTAAACAGAGTGAAATCAAAAGCAAACTTTCTAGTTCTCTTTATTAAAACTCAAGCCTCTAATAGCAGTAGATGCCAACCACATAACTAATTAGAAGACTTAGCCTCTCCAAGTAATTTTCACTGAAAACAGACTCGTCTCTAACACACCCGTATCCAGTTGGTCATCAGATTCTGCTAGTTCTGCCTACAAAACATTCCTTAAATTTGTTCCCTATTTTCCATTCCATTACCAACGTTTTTGTTCAGGCCTTTATTATTTTCACTTGGATTACTGCAATTACCTTATAATTAGTTTCTGGGTAATGAGGCTTTCCTTTCTAATCCATTCTCTATCATTGCTCATAATACTATTTTCCAAAACATAGATTTTATCATGTCATTGCACTTGTTAAAAAGCAAATCAGCTAGGTCAGGAGTGGTGGCTCATGTCTGTAATCCCAGCACTTTGGGAGGCTAAGGTAGGGGGACCACCTGAGGTCAGGAGTTCAAGACCAGCCTGGCTGACATGGTGAAATCCCATCTCTACTAAAAATACAAAACTATTAGCCAGGTGTGGTGGCATGCGTAATCCCAGCTACTAGGGAGGCTGAGGCAGGAGAATCGCTTGAACCCAGAAGGCGGAGGTTGCAGGGAGCTGAGATTGGGCCATTGCACTCCAGCCTGGGTGACAGAGTAAGACTCCGTCTCAAAACAAAAACAAAAACCAAAACCAAAAAAAAAAAAAAAGAAGGGCAAATTGACTATGATAGACCCTAAAGAAATAAAGACAATAAATGGTAAACAAAAATAAAACAACTTATCTCTTAACAATATAATTTAAATAAATAGGGAAATGGCTTGATAACATGAAATAAGTCACTGTATTTCTCAAAAATGTTTAAAAAAGGAAAGCAACCTTGAACAAAATATTATATTAATAACATAATATCTGATCAGCCTATTCAGAGCTGCAATGCCTGGCACACTATTAATGTTCATATAAAAAATGAATCAATAAACTAGACAAGCTAGTTTATCATTCCCTCAACATTATTTACTGTTAAAGAATAGTGATAATTCTGTAATCAAAAATTTGAAATATTTAGAAAAACTTAAGAAAAAATATTTAGAAAAACTTTAGTAAACTCAATCCATCTTTTTTAAAAAATTCAGACAATGAAACAAATTTGGCTTACCTTGCAAATACCCTGTCTTTATTTGCCTTTTCTTTGCCATACTGAACTGACTGGACTTCAGTTCTCCCACTGAAATATATAAATATGCACAACAATAAAGTCTTAAAGAGAACTATAAGATAAAATGACAACACATAACATGATTATAGTATAATTTCCTAAGAGACAAGACATTTCTAGCAGAGAAAAGGAAGCAGAGAATAAAAAGACGGACAACATTCCAATTCTGCCTGGATGAATGAAGCTTAGTTACATTTCTCCCATTCATGAAGAAAGATGTGTTCAACTCCCTCCATGTCCAGACACAGAACAGCTCCAGATTTTTGTTTAGAGGAAGGAACTGAGGCAGAAAAATGGTGGGGGTTCGGCACTAGGAGATTTGTTTTCAAGCTGATTTGTCTAGAGGGAAATTGTTGATAGAGAGAAACTGATCTTCTTTTGAGGTATACACCAATGTGTTCAGATGAAATTTGTTAATAAAAGTTCTCAGAGCATTTACTTGAGACATTCTCATTACTTAACTGTGAATGAACATAAATTTGCGGTATATCAAATGTAACCATATACAAATATAGATAACTAATGCATATAAAAACAGCCAAATGCCAGTTTCCATAGTTAAGCAAGCAATTTTAAGACAATTTTCCATGGATAAAGATCAGTAAATATGAATTGAATGACACTTTTATGAGATTTTAATGGAAAAATGAGAAGTAAACTTCAAGTTGAATTTTCCTAAGAAAGTATTTCCTCTAAGAGGGAAGTAGTACATTAAAGTTCATCACTGTTTTGTATTTCCACATTAGAATAATGATGTTAATCCTCTGGATACTTTGGAACAGAGATAAGGATATGTACATAAAGAGACTGGTGGAGAAAGTAATAGATCTGACAGTCCCAGTACCATCTGTCAGTCAAAAGAGCATTTCAACATTTTAAGTATGAGAACAGTTCCAGTATTCTCCACCACTGCTTATTATGAAGGGAAAAAAAGTTTATTTAGTGCATACTCATTAGGGACAGGACTGTGTCCAGCTACCATTTTTTATGCTCCCATTCCTAGTTCATTTACAAGACGTCTAATCATTTTGATGATTAAAAAGTGCTTTGGATATGTTTTAAAGTTCTTAAGAACGACAAACGCAAAGCTTAACTTTTTAAAACTATAAATATATACGATTATGTATATACAATTTAATGTGTGAGCTGTCATAGGCCCAATCCTGTCCTGTGCCCTATGTTTTGAAAGGGCTATGATAAACAAATTCCATTTTCTAGATTATTTTGCCTTAGGTTCTGCTTTTAGAAGGTACTGGTGGAAGATGAGAAAGTGGAGAAAGGCAGAGCAGGAAACTGGTAGCTGCTGGCAGCTGCTTTAATGGTTATGGGGATAGGGCATAGTGAGAAAAAGCATCCTGTAGATGGTCCCACCCTTGATTAAAGCAGTACTTCTCTGCAAGATACAGAGTGACTTTGCTTCACTGGAAAATTAATGTATCAGTCAGAGTTCAGTCAGGGAAACAGAGCTCTAACAGTGTAGTAGCAGGTGTAGGTTTGTGGACTCCAGCCCACGGGTGACCCATGCATCTGAATTTTAGGCATTACCCCTTCTTCCTGTTTGTTTCTCCATAACCATGTTTCCTCCCTTTTGCTTTCCCGGCATTTCCAACAACCATGTAACTAATTTCTTCAATTAAATTGCTTTCGTTTGAAATACCAAAAGGGCTTTCTGTTTCCCTGACTGAACTCTGATGATACATTAATTTTCCAGTGAAGAAGATTCAAATGGGACACTTACTCAAAAGGCTGGAGTAAGAAGTTAAATTTCATAACAAACATTTTTTTAAAAAATTAACGAGAGAAAGTCTTATATTTCATATTGTCCATAATACAGACACTAGGGGTTCAGTATTATCATTACCACAGAAATGAAAAACTGTTCCAGTTTCAGAACACTAAACTTTCACAGTAAGATACTTATCTTTTGAGCAATGAGAAAGTTCTTTCTCTCCCCCTGTCTCTGTCTCTCTCTCTCTCTCTATATATATAGGCTTATTATAAGTTATTCAAGCAACATAGAAAAATATAAAAAGAACAAAAAAAGTGTTTTTAGCCACAGTCCTATCCATAAAGAAATCATCACCATTATAAGCAGGTAAAAATCATTCTGAAATTCATGTATATAAACATTAAAAAGGCTAGACATACAGACACAATAATTTTATTACAATGTAATTATGGTATATATGCCACTTTCCATGAAAAAAATTAAACTGGTTTCCAGTGAAATAAAAGATAAAAAAGACTGCCATTCATTAAAAAAAAAAAAAAAAAAAAGATTAAGAAAACCTTAAGAAGCACTGTGTTAACGTCTAAAATTGTTTCAAACTTTAAGGGTTCAAACACTTCCTCCCACTAGTCCCTTGCTTCTTTTTTTTTTTTTAAGTTACATTATTTATTCTACTTTGGCAAAGTTTATACTATTTTAATTTTATTCTGCAGTTATAATTCTCATGGTTGTCAAGAATTGTTTCTATATAGAGAGGATTTAATCTTCACTCTCAGGGCTTTTTATCAGGATTCTTCTTCGGTTATTCTGATTTATCTCCTGGTTTGCTGAATTTTACTACTCAATAAATGTTTTCAGGAAGGTCTTGGAGATGTTATATTCTCTGAGTTTTTACATATTGGATAATTTCTATATGTTGATTTTGGACTTGAATGGCAATGTGATCATGTTCAATATTTTTTGGTCATGTTTTTGTCTTTAGGACTTGGTTGACAAAGGATGGCCCACAAGTAATATAAGCCTGAAGACATAAGTTTTATTTGGCATACATACTGTTTGTTGTTGTTAAGAGACAGGGTCTTGCCCTGTCACCCAGGCTGAAGTGCAGTGGCCTGATCATAGTTCTGTAACTTTGAACTCCTGGCCTCAACTGATCCTCCTCCCTGAGCCTCCTGAGTAGTTAGGACTACAGGTGCATGCCAAAAAGCCCAGCTAATTTTTAAACTTTCGGTAGAGACAGGGGTCGGCCTATGTTGCCCAGGCTGGACTTGAACTCCTGGTCTCAAACAATCCTCCCACCTTGGTCTCCCAAAGCACCGAGATTACATGCCCTCATGCCTGGCCTACATTATTTAAAAATATTTAATTAAAACTGATAAACCTCTAGCAGACTAATCAAGGAAAAAAGAAGACACAAGTTACCAATACCAAGAATGAGAGAAGCAACATTATTATATATTCTAGAGATTAAAAAGAAATGGGGAATATTACAAACTCTGTGCCAATAAATTCAACAATCTAGATGAAATGGATAAATTTGCTGACAGACACAAACTACCAAATCTTGCTCAGGAAGAAAGACAAAACCTTAATTGCCTTATCTATTAAAGAATTTGAAAGTTCAAAACCTTCCTATTTATAAATAAGACTCCTGCCCCAGATGAACTAATTTGCAAATTCTATCAAACATTTAAAAATGAAATAATATTATTATTATGCAGCCTCTTCCAGAAAATGGTATTTTCTCAACACGTTCAATGAAGCCAATTTGACCCTGACATGATAAAATCTGAAAATGATATTGTAAGAAAGAAAACTACAGAGATCTATCCCTCATAAACACATATGCGAAAATCCTAAACAAAATTTAGCAAAGTGAATCAATCAATATATATAAAGGATATCATTGCCAAGTGGGGTTTATCCTAGGAATGTAGGGCTGGCTTAACACTTGAAATGCAATCAAAGTAATTCATCATACTAACATCAGATTTTAAACTTTGAATATGACTTCTTATGTGTCAATTATACTTCAATAAAGCTGTTAAAATAATTGTTCAACTTTCTAAAATGTACATATCCCATTTAATAGTCCTTAATCTCAGTTTTGTTGAAAAACATGTAAAATTTGTCAATACTAGGCCATCTTCCCCAAGGGCAGTAACAGCCTTCTGAATGGCAGGTGTTGCTCCCCTCCCGGCTGATCTTTTTTTTTTAAATCAGACTGTCCTTGAACTTGCTTTTATTAATATTTATGGTACAAATTTCCTTCTGTTTCAGTAATGATTTCCTCCCAAACAGGTTTTTCCAACTGTTTTTGTATTTGAAGTCACCATATGTAAACTTTGTTTGCTTTGTTACGGTTTGGGTAACTTTCTTGACTTTTTTTCTCATCTTGTCTGAGACTTGCTTGCATTATAGTTGAAGACTGATATTAGTCCTACTCATTTCTTTGTATCTAAATTAAATGGTGTGTGTTTATGTCACATTCGCAAGGACAAAGGGGAGAAAAGAGAATTTGAACAGAGGGTAAGAGTAGTCCTTGTATAACTACCCTGGTAATCAATCAGAAATTAAATTCACTGAAATAGTATCTTTAGGGTTTGTACTGTTCTCATTTCACATAAAGCCGTGGAGATTTCTTCTGTCCTTGCTGAGATTTATTAACAGTAGGTAAGCCTCTTTGCTTTTTCCTTGACTTTCATTATAGATCTGACACTCTCTCCTTCCATCTATTTACTTTTAAATTTGCAAGTACTGTTACCTTACTTTGCTCAAAATTGCTTTCAGGAAGGCAAAAAAAGGAGTTAAACATGACAGCAAACCGCTTAGGAAATTACTGTGCCTTTTGTTTGGTTAAAAATATTCTAATTCTGTTTGTTACTACTGAACTTTTGAGCCACTTTTACTAATTTTTCTGGGGTTGGAGTCATGCATTTTAAGTGACATATCCTGTACTAAGCTTCATACTGTTATTTTTACTGACATTACAAATTAGGCAATTATACATGTTTAGGTTTACAATTTAAATCTTTTCTGGGAACATCTAAACATTTTTCTCATGAACATATAACATGAATTAATCTTAACACATAATGGTCAAGGTTTTTTTATTTTATTTTTATTTTTGAGATGGAGTCTCACTCTGTCACCCAGCCTGGAGTGCAATGGTAAGATGTCGGCTCACTGAAACCTCTGCCTCCTGGGTTCAAGCAATTCTCGTGCCTTAGCCTCCGGAGTAGCTGGGATTACAAGCGCCCGCCACCATGCCTGGCTAATTTTTTTTTTTTTTTTGGTAGAGACGGGGTTTCACCATGTTGGCCAGGCTGGTCTTGAACTCCTGACCTCTGGTGATCCGCCTGTCTCGGCCTCCCAAAGTGCTAGGATTACAGGTGTGAGCCACTGCGACTGGACAAGGGTTTTATTTATCGAAGATGAAAAATCTTATTTTGTGAAGCATAAACCAACAAGAATGAATAATACTTGTTTTACTAAAAGATAATGAGTAACTTTCTACGTGATTCTTACCAGGTTCCACTTAAAAACTAGCTTTCTTGGGCCTTGTAATAATTCCATAGGTAAAACTAATCAGAGCTTCTTCAGATTTAGTTATTCCCCAAAGATCTGTTGCCTTCAGGAAAAAATAAAAGCTATCAAGAATAAAACAATTTTAGGAAATGGAACCTGGGGTTACTGTTCAATGACTAAATCTGATTTTGCCTCGTGACTATTTTAAACTCTTTACAATAAAGGGTTTGACAACCCAAAAATATGCTAAATTCTAAATTAAAAAACCAATAATTATACAGTTTTAAGCAGAAGATATCTTGGGTGTCTTAGAACAAAGAAAAGTTTTTAAGTAAATATCTAATAAAGACACAATAGAAATTATGTCATCTGTCTTGATTGTAAATAAGTAAATGTAGTTAATTTACTCCAGAACATAATGACCAGGAAATATAGAAAACAGAACTGGCTTCTCAAGCCTGCAGTATATCACAAGAACCGATAGAACTTTTTAATGATACTGATACAGAGGTTGCAATCCATGGGAATTTTGACTCAGTTAAGTATGTGTAACAAAGGCTGTATGGTTCCATAAACTATATCTTTATTTTCAAGAAAGGAAAAAACCCCAACAATAAAGCCTTAACACAGAAGCAATACTTACCAGTACCGGAATTTTGAACCTAATGTAAAATAATGTGCAAAAAAATTCTTTTGAGGTGGAAGTGGTCTGTCCAAACGGAAGAATGTGTGATGTTCTACACATGCTTTCCACAAATTTTTACATGCTCTGTAATTCACCATATTAAATCCCAATAATGTTTCTCTAGATTCATGCTGTAATAAATGACAAAATGCAGAGAATACCAAAAAAAGGTCAGGATCTAATGCTCCATTTAATTTACTTTTGACAGACAAATTATTCTAGCCTTCTAAACACAAACTTGTTAATGATATAGATAGAATCTACAGGATCTTTTATCTAGGTTTTTTTGCTTATCCAATAAAAAGGCAATGAAGTATACGGAAAAGCCTGCAAAATCTGGACCTAATTCAGTCTTTTTTTTTTTTTTTTTTTTTGAGACAGAGTCTTACTCTGTCACCCAGGCTAGAGTGCAGTGGTGCAATCTTGGCTCACTGCAACCTCCGCCTCATGGGTTCAAGTGACTCTTGAGCCTCAGGGTCTCGAGTAGCAGGAATTAAAGGCATGCACCACCACACCCAGCTAACTTTTTCTATGTTTAGTAGAGATGGGGTTTCACCATGGTGGCCAGGCTGGTCTTGAACTCCTGACCTCAAGTGATCTACCTGCCTTGGCCTCACAAAGTGCTGGAATTACATCATGGGCTCCCGTGCTGGCCTTGTTCATTCATATTACAACTCTTAGGAACTTGTACCTTAGATCATAGTTAGAAATGAGCTCAAACTTTCAATATGTATCTGTTTTCAACATTAGCTATGACTCTGTTTCAAAATATAATTCTAGGCCATAAATTAAAAGTTAAAATATAACATCACAACTTTTAACAATATTCTAATTTATCTGTCGAGATTGTAAATAAGAACATTCAGCAGCTCTGAACACTATTACATAATTCAAATTTTAAAATTAGCACTAAAATAATTTTCCATTTTCTTCAACACTGGTACAGATTTCTAAATAAATAATTTCATTAAAGTAAATCATATATAGCAACATTCATATCCCATAATTGCACAGCTCTGATTTTCACACAATAAATACAACCATTTAATTTTTACCCAGTTCCAGAAATGGATCGTTACTACCACCGCAGAAGTATCCTTTATCTCCCCTTTCTACCAGATTACCTTCCCAAAGTTAATCACTCTTCTGCCTTTATCACCATAGAATAGTCATGCTTGTTTTTGAACTTTATTGTACATACATGGAATCACACATATGTGTCTTTAGGTCTGGCTTTTGTTCAGCATTATGTTTCTGATATAAATTCAAAGTTTGTGAAGCAGCAATTCACTCATTTCCACAATACTCTATTATAATGAATTTAATAGTTAACTTATCCACTTTACTGTTCATAGACATTTGATATTTCTAGTTTGGGGATATAAGAAGAATGCAGCCATGCATATTCCTGTATGTTCTCTGGTGTACACATATGCACATTTTTGTTGCTGGGTCATATGATGTACGCATATGCTCAGCTTTGGTAGATAATGCCCAACAGTTTTCCAAAATGGGTAGATCAATATACACTCCCTCCCACCAGTAGCATATGTGCCATATATTCACGAATTACTGGTTTATCAATCTCTTTCCCCTTACTGTTCTGTTGTGTATGTAGAGGTAGCATATTTTGGTTATACTTTGAACCTCCTTTATAATTACTGAGGTTCAATGTTAATGGCCACGTGGATATCCTCAATTGTGAAGTGTCTATTTAATTCACTGGCATGTATTTCTATCAAGATGCATATAAAACCAAGGATTCTGTGTGTATTACATAATGTTCTATACTGTTTCACTCTCTTAGTGATATCTTTTGATGAAGAGTTATTAATTTTAACACAGTCCAAATCATCAGTCTTTTAAGAGTATGAAGGCTTCCTTCTATGTCCGGTTAAAGAAATTCTTGCCCATCAAAAGTTCATTAAGATATTTCCCATGACTAATACACAATAGCCCATGTATAAAGTATTAAACTATCATATTAGAAGGAAATACGCTTAAAACATCACTTCTTGATTACCAGAAAATTAAGTCTTAGTTATGGTTAATAGCTGTTTTGTTTGTACTAACATATATAGTTTATATGTTTTACCATATGCCATAAACATTATGCAAAGTAATAGAAAATGTCTCAGCTACTATGATGCACTAATGCTTCTCACTATCAGCATCTAAGATGCATACATATTCACGCATTTTGACACTTGGTATACTTTTCAAAAAGTCTGTAAGTAATTTCCATATTCTATCATTATATTTGAAATGTAACAAAAATTTTTCCAGCCCAATTTCTAAACAACACACAAAAAAAGTTGTACTGAGAGATAAGTATATTGTATGAAGTTTGGGTATTTAAAAACAAAGAGATGTTTTAGAAAGACGACATTAACAAGGTCATCTTCTGCAGAGTAAGCCTGTATACTGTCTATTTTTCTTTTTTTTTTTTTTGAGATGGAGTCTTGCTCTGTTGTCCAGGCTGGAGTGCAGTGGCGCGATACAGGCTCACTGCAACCTTCACCTCCTGGTTCAAGAGATTCTTGTGCCTTAGCCTCCCAAGCAATGGCAAATACAGGTGTGTGCCACCACATCCAGCTATTTTTTTGTATTTTAGTAGAGATGGGGTTTCGCCATATCAGCCAGGCTGGTCTTGAACTCCTGGCCTCAAGCAATCCACCCACCTTAGCCTCCCACAGTGCTGGGATTACAAGCGTGAGCCACCGTGTCTGGCCTGTGTACCATCTTTACTTTCTTTTCTCCTATCAGACAGGTTGTAATGTGCCTGTGCTGTAACAAAGTCTGAGGAAGGCATATCTTACCCAATAGCATGAAAATCTAATCATCATGCTTATGAACTACAAAAGGATCCCTGTATACTGTCTTTAATCAATTGTCAGTTAGATACTGTTGCTGTTATCACTTATTGGTAAACACACTTTTAACAGGTACACTACTTCAGAAAATGAGAGTGAGGATTCAGTGATATGAAAATGACCGGTCTTTTACCAGGCACATAGGAAGTTCTCAATAAAGCCTGGATATTATAACTATTATTAATAACAATAGTATTATGATGGGATATTATTAGAAGTTAAATTAGAAAAGTTGACTTCTACAGTGCCATCTATGATTACTTAAAGTAAAATATTTGCCCTCTGGTTTCCAGATAACAGTATTATATTTTAATCAGCTAAATTTTAAAACATGTAAAAGAATTTCCATTAGCAGCATGAGTCATAATATCCCCAACCTGGAAATGGCAAAGCTGTCCATTAACAGCAGAATGAATTAATAATTTATGGCATAGTCATTCAGAGGAATACCATACGTAAGTGAAACAAACTAATGTTATATGCAACAATATGCATGAATCTCACAAAAAATGTTAAGGGAAAGAAGGCAGACAGTAAAGACAACAACTGTATAATTTCATTTTTTAAAGTTCAAATATAAGCAAATTAATCCATGGTCATACAAATGAGAGTAATGTTTACCTTCCAGGAAGCTTAATGACTGGAAGTGGGCATCAGCTCCAGCAGCAACATTTCAAGCATCTCGGGTGCTGGTAAAGTTCTACATATTAGAAGGAGGTACATATCTACATATCTTGGAGGTGCTGATATGGATATGTTCACTTCATCAAGTTGTGTACTTAAAATATGCACATTTTTGGTATTATATTTTATTTCAATAAAAATTCTCTTGAAAAAATCCCTCTATATTTTATGAACATCAATGATAAACCACAGTTTTTAATCACTTAGTACATCAACACAACAGAGCTGATTCAAAGACTTTATTTTTCAAGAGGCAGTAGTGTCCTGCTCTGCTGCCCATGCTGCAATACAGTGGCACAACCATAGCTCATTGCAGCCTTGAACTCCTGGGCTCAACCTATCCTCCCACCTCAGCCTTCCAAGTAGCTGAGATAACAGGTAGAAGGCACCACTGTAGCCAAAAGCTTTTTTTTTTTTTTTTGGAGATGGGGCTTCCTATGTTATCCAGACTGGAGTACAGTGGTGTGATGATAGCTCATTGCAGCCTTGAATTCCTGGGCTCCAGAGATCCTCCCACCTCAGCCTCCTGAGTAGCTGGGACTAGAGGCACACATCATCACACCTGGCTAATTTTTGTTTTCCATTTTCTTTTTTTTTGTAGAGATAGTGTCTCACTATGTTGCCAAGACTGGTCTGGAACTTCTGGTCTCAAGTGATCCTCCCACCTCAGCCTCTCAAAGTGCTGGGATTACAGGATTGAGCCACTGTGGACAGCCCCAAAGACATTTTTAAGGTTTTAAATACATTTTACACACATACATATACAATCATCTTGAAATCTGCATAATTTGCCAAGATTTCTCAGATTTCTAAGAAATAATGTAAATCAAAGGATAAGGTTAGTTTGATTTAATGAAACAGATAAAATCATTTACAAGATGAAATTATTTCCAACACTGTACTTTCCATGACAACTCAATTTGTTATTTTTAATATATAAAGCCATTCCACTCCAACAAAGGGAGGCAATGTGTTATAAGTTCATGAACTTGTAACACTCAGCTCCCCTAAAATGAAATGAACTTATATACGAAAGGAAGTATTATAGATTTGGTAGGGGAAAAGGGATATATGAAATGCTCATTTGCTGCCCTCCATACAGGGACCCCAAGGTTTTCAATGAACGTCATGTGTGAGAAATCAGTTTCTAAGCTCGAGAAACAGCAAGAGGAATATCTAGAAGAACTTTAAATGAGAACCACATACACACTGGAAAAACAAGTACATTTTGTTATAACAAGTGAATTCATTACCTCAGTAGGCAGTTATCCATAGTATTAATTGCACTTTCACTTGTACTAATAGGAAAGTTCTGTCATGAATGGGTATTTCTTAAAAGGCTTCATTTACATCAATAATTATTAAATCAGTACTCACCAATTCTTTTCTAAGTTGAATAAAAAACTGTTTGCACTTAAAAGAAATTTTTACAATCTTCAACCTGGACAAAACAGAATAAATTATTCAAAGTATTGCATAATGATAAAAATATTAACAAATTACAAAAAATATTTTACATGTATATTTAGTAATACCTAAACATTTTATCATATATACATACACACAGTACATAAAGAATTGAAAGTTTTTGGTGCTTCGTGGAAAAAATAATTAGTATGTGTGTTCAACTGAGGAAAATTTTGTATCTACAGAAACACTTAAAAACAGATGTCACAAATTAAAATTTCAAAAAATATCACTAATTTAGTTGTTTACTCTCTGCAAAGTTATAAGCAAGCCTTGGAAAAATGTAAGATTTAATTATTTTACGCAACAACCCTAAAAACACTTTTAATTTTAAAAAGCATTAAATTTAAAAAATTTACCTTTCTACACCACCTTTCTTCTGAAATGCAACCCACATAATGCCGTAAGAGTTCCCAAAGCCTTATTAGTATAATCAGTACAAGTCAAGTCATTTTACCTCATTCAAACCATATAATAAGTAACAAAGTAAACACAGTCTTTTTAAACTTTAAGACATAAAGGTAATAAGACTAAAGAGATTTGATCTTACTGAGCAAAATGTCCTTCAGGATCCTGTCTCAATCTTCTAAGTAAATATTTTCATGATAATTCTAAGTCTGAATCTTCATGGCTTATGGCCCTATCTATCCAAGAAGCTCTCAGCATTCTCAAAGAATAAACTTCTCACACTTCAATCACTTGAAGAGGCAAATGCATGAGTCAACTTCAAGCATGCGTGTCCAGAGTAGGGAAGAAGAGATTGGTTTAGGCTTCTGATTTGAAAATTTTGTATTTTACTTTTGGATACTGAGCTTTCACTTGACAGGGATATAACAACATGGGAAAAATATTCTGTCATAGAGAGAGGGCATTATTTCCAGAAGCAAAAAAAAAAAAGAGTAAATATTTACTGTATTTATGGAAAAAAAAGCCAGGTGCCTCAATTCAAGAAATCTTATGAAGACATACTGATATTTCAGAAGTTAGACAACAAAAAACACTGTTCATTTCTAAATGATCAAGAGAAAGGAAACCTAGGTCGTTTCAAATCACCTTAATTTCAAAAATTCCCAGGAAGGTATCAATCAATGAATAAAAATCTTTTCACTAAATGCTCTCTGTAGTACAATGTATATTTTATATAACTTTTATTTTCTTATAGATGTATTTTGTGTGACTTGTATTTTCTACAAAGTTTTTTTCAGAAATTTACCAATGTACAAATTAAAAATCTTTCAAACAGTATCTATTTTATATAGCAGTAATATAGCTATAACCGTTTTCTTTTGGCTACTATATGCCTGGTTTATCTTTTTCAATGTTTCTGTCATTTTGTATAACATTTTAGGTATGTCTCTTGTAAACAGTATAAAGATTGATTTTTTTTTTAACTGGAACAATCCCTTCCAGTAGTTAATAAATCATGAGACATACTACGCATTTTTCACATGACATCAGAGTTTTTACACTGACTTTACATTTCAGTTTAAGGTTTGCCTTTGTCATCTTAAAATGTATCCTATTACAGACACAGTTTCGCTATGTTGCCCAGCCTGGCCTCAAACTCCTAGGTTCAAGTGATCCTCCTGCCTCAGCCTCCTGAGTAGCTGGGACTACAGGTATATGCCACTGCATCTGGCTCAGACTGATTTTTAAAAATTCAGTTTGAATAATCCAAAATATATGAAACAATAACACATACTTGAAAAGACACTCATTATCATTAGCCAGCAGGGGAATGCAAATAAAAACTACAATGAGATACTACTTTATACCCACTAGAATGGTTATAATAAAAAACACAGATAACAAGTGCTGGTGAGAATTTGGAGAAATTAAACCCACATGCAATGCTGGTAAAAACGTAAAATGATGCAGCCATGTTTGAAAATAGTTTAGCAAACCCAAGTATTCCACTCCTAGATACATACACTCAAGAAAAATGAAAACATATGCCCACACAAAAACTTGTACAAATGTTCAGAGCAACATAATTCTTACTAGCACCAAAGCGGAAAAAACTGGTGATATAAATGTGGTATAACAATAAAATGGAAAATTATTCCGCAATAAAGGGGAAAGCAAAATGGATACATACTACAATGTGGATGAACCTCAAAAATGAATGAAAAAAATCAATCACAAAAGACCACATAGCACATGATCTCATTCAATATTAATATAATATATAGAATAGGCATATCTATAGAGATATATGATAGTGATTAGTGATTGTCTAAAACTTCTGGCAAATAAAAAGCAGAGAAAGGAACAGGGAATGACTCCTAATAATTACAAGGTTATCTTTTAGGGGTAATATAAATGATTCAAAATTAGATTATGGTGATGCTGTCCCTGAAACTATACCACAAACCACTAAATTGTATACTTTAATAGGCAAATTTATGGTATGTAGATTGTATCAATAAAGTTATTTAAAAATTCAGTTTGATGTTTTCAATATGAATATCCAGCACATTTACAGTTTTGATAATAACTAACACACTTGGATTTATCTCTACTGTAATATTTTTTTGCTACTTGTCCAAAGTTTTGTTTCTACTGGAATGCCAATTCCAGTAGATCATATAACTATTTTATATCATATAACTATTTTATACTGTTTTACTGATTAACTTTCACATGGTTTTGGAAGGCAGCTAGGTTCACCATTATACCACCAATGCATCTTTTCATTTTCCCTTTTCATTTTATTATGTGTAACTGACATGCAAAATGAACATATTTAAAGTATATACTTTGGTAAGTGTGACATATGTATGTACTTATCAAACCATCATCACAGTCAAGATAGTGAACATATCTATCATTTCCAAAAGATTCCTTCTGCCACACTGTAATCCTCCTCTAGAACTCCAACACAGCAACCCATCCCGCCTATGTAACCACTGACCAACTTTTTGTCCCTACAGATTGAATTTTCTAGAATTTATATAAATCGAAGCATAGAGTATGTACTTTTCATCTGTCTTCTGTCACTCTGCTTAATTATTTAGAGATTCATCTGCATTGTGTTTTTCACTAAATATTTTCTCCACTTTGCCGAGGAGTATTCCATTCTATGGATATATCACAACATGGACGGAAATAGCCATCACTTCATGACGAATATTTAAGTTGTTTCTAGTTTTTGGCTATTACAAATAAAGTCACTTTGAACACGTGTGCAAGTCTTTGTACGAACAGTTGCTTTAACTTCGGTTGGTCAAATACTAGGTAGGAGTGAAACAGCTAGGTCATATGGTAGATATATTTCTAACTTTTTAAGAAACTATAGAACAGTTTTCTAGACTGGTTAGACCATTGTATATATTATAATAATACATTCATTCTAGTCTCCTTAATGCTTACTACTTGCATGGTACACCTTTTTATCTCTTTATTTTCAGCCAATCGCTATATGCATATTCTTATCTACAAGAAAAGCCATTATACTTTTTTCTTCCCCATTTGTTTGCCTTTTATTCTTTTTTCCTTTTTCTTTTCTAAAACACTGGTAAGGACCTGGTGTACAAAGCTGAAGAGAAGTAGTGACACGAAGCATATATTTTCCTGATCTTACATAAAAAGCATTAAGACTGTCACCATTTTGTACAATATTAGCAGATTTTTTGTAGATGCCCTTAATCAAAATGGAAAGTGCCTCTTATTTATAGTTAGCTATGTCTTTATTTTTTTATCATAGTCAATTTTGTCAAATTCTTTTTCTGCATCTATTGAAATGCTCAAATGTTTTTTCTATGTTATTATAATAATATGGTTAATTATACTGATCGACTTTCAGATGTTAAAGCAATCTTACATTCTTTTTTTTTTTTTTTTTGAGACGGAGTCTTGCTGTCGCCCAGGCTGGAGTGCAGTGGCCGGATCTCAGCTCACTGCAAGCTCCGTCCCCCGGGTTCACGCCATTCTCCTGCCTCAGCCTCCCAAGTAGCTTGGACTACAGGCGCTCGCCACCTCGCCCGGCTAGTTTTTTTGTATTTTTTAGTAGAGACGGGGTTTCACCGTGTTAGCCAGGATGGTCTCGATCTCCTGACCTCGTGATCCGCCCGTCTCAGCCTCCCAAAGTGCTGGGATTACAGGCTTGAGCCACCGCGCCCGGCCCAATCTTACATTCTTAAAATAACCCCCATTTGAACATGATGAATTGTCATTTTTATATATTACTCAATAGAATTTGCTAAACTTTTATTAGGTATTTTTGCATCTATGTTCATGAGTAACTGCAGTTTTCTTTCCTTGTAAGGTCTTAGCCTGGTTTTAACATCAAGGTAATAATCACATAAAACATGTTCCTTCTTTATTGTCTAAAAGAGCTTATGTAGAATTGGCCTTCTACTTCAAATGTTCGACAGAATCCACAACAAGGGGCCTGGAGTTCAAATGTTCAAAAGGTTTCTAATTACAATTTCAACCTCTTTAATTGATACAGATCGATTCAAGTGTCTTTTCTTCTCAGATCATTTTTTAGTTTGTCTTTCAAGGAATTTGCAAATTTAATCTACAGTGTGAAATGGATTAATGATATTTGTATTAGTCCATTCTCACACTGCTAATAAAGACATGCCTGAGACTGGGTAATCTATTGGGGAAAGAGGTTTCATTGACTCACAGTTCAGCATGGCTGGGGAGGCCTCAGGAAATTTACACTCACAGCACAAGGCAAAGGGCAAGCAAGGTACTTCATTCACAAGGCAGCAGGAAGGAGACGTGCAAGCAGGGGAAACGCCAGATGCTTATAAATCCATCAGATCTCATGAGACTCACTCATTATCAGGAGAACACAGAGGGGAAACGGCCCCAGGATTCCATCACCTCCACCTGGTCCCACCCCTGACACATGGGGATTATGGGAAATTACCCCCAGGATTCCATCACCTCCACCTGGTCCCACCCCTGACACATGGGGATTACGGGAAACGGCCCCAGGATTCCATCACCTCCCTGGTCCCACCCCTGACACATGGGGATTATGGGAAATTACCCCCAGGATTCCATCACCTCCACCTGGTCCCACCCCAACACATGGGATTATGGGGATTACAATTCAAGGTGAGATTATAGTGGCAGTGGGGTGGGGAGGCAGGACACAGAGCCAAGCCATATCAATATTCAAATATTCAAATCTGCTCACAATATTATTTTATTATGTTTTTAATGTATGTAGGGTCTGTAATGATATCCCCTTTCATTCTGGATATTGGTACAGCCAAACTTTAGATATACTTAGGGCTTAGTTCCAGACTACCACAATAAAGCGAATACTGCGATAAAGTGAGTCACACATTTTTTTAGTTTCTCAGGGGATATAGAAGTTATGTTTACACTATACTGTAGTCTATTAAGAGTTCAATATACTATAGTGAAAACAATTGGTATAATAAAAAATCAGAGTAATTCGTAAAAAATTCTAATCATCATCTGAGCCCTCAGGAGTTGTAATCTTTTTGTTAGTGGAGGGTCTTGCCAGACCACATTGCCAAATGCTATTTGATAGCATTTACCTATAACAGAACTTTCAAAACAGTCAATCCTCTTGACCCAGCTGCTGCTTTATCATGAAATAGTCTATATCCTTTGTCATTTAAACAATGCTCACAGCATCTTCACCAATAGTATATTCCATCTCAAAAAATCACTTTCTTTGCTCTTCCATAAGAAGCAAATCCTCATCTATTCAAGTTTTATCATGAGATTGCAGCAATTCATCCCCTACCTCATCTTCGGACTCCACTTCTAATAATAGTTCTCTAGCTATTTCCACCCCACCTGTAGTTACTCCCTCCACTGAAGTCTTAAGCCCCTCAAAGTCATCTATGAGGGTTGGAATCAATTTCTTCCAAATTCCGGTTAACGTTGCTACTTTGACCTTCTACTATGAATCGTGACTGTTCTCAATGGCATCTAGAATGGTAAATCCTTTCCAAAAGGTTTTCAACCTACTTTTCCCAGATCCATCAGAGAAATCATCCTCAATGGCCACTACAGTCTTACAAAATATGTTTCTTAAAAAAGACTTGAAAGTCAAAACTACTCCTTGATCCATCAGCTACAGAATTCATATTGTGGCAGCAAACATGAACCTCCTTGCCATCTCTAACAGAGCTCGTGGGTGGCAAGATGCATTGATTGTCAATGGGCAGTAATATTCAGAAAGGAATCTTTTTCTAAGCAGTAGAACTTAACAATGGGCTTAAAATATTCAGTAAGCTATGCTGTAAACAGATGTGTGGTCATCCAGGCTTTGACGTTCCATTTCTAGAACACAAGTAGGGTAGATTTAGGACCTAGCATTTACAGAATGGTAAATGAGTACTGGCTTCAACTTTATTCTGTAACAAGAGACTCAGTCAGTCCTTTGAAACATTGAAGCCAGGTATTAACTTCATCTATGATAGTTTTAGATGGCATCTTCTTCCAATAGAAGGCTGTTTCATCTACACTGAAAACCTGTTGCTTAGTGTAGCCATTCGTCACTTAGCTAGATAGCTATTATGTATAACTTGCTGCTTCACTTCGAACTTTTATGTATGAAGACGGCTTCTTTTCTTAAGCTTCATGAACCAACCTGCACTAGCTTCAAATTGTTCTTCTGCAGCTTTCTCACCTCTCTTCTCAGTCTTCACATAATTAAAGAGAATTAGAGCCTTGCTCCGGATTAAGCTTAAGGGAATGTTGTGGCTGGTTTCATGTATCCACACCACTAAAATATTCTTCATATCAACAATAAGGATGTTTCACTTTTGTATCATTTGGATGTTCAATGGAGTAGTACTTTCACTTCCTTCAAGAACTTTTCCTTTGCATTCACAATTTGGCTAATTGGTGCAAGAGGCCTAGTTGTTGGTCTGTCTTGGTTTTTGACATGCCTTCCTCACTAAACTTAATCGTTTCTAATTTTTGATTGAAAGTGACAAAAGTGCAACTCCTCCTTGCACTTGATCACTTACAGACCACTGAAGGGTTATTAATTGGTCTAATTTCTATATTGTTGTGTCTCAGTGAACAGGCAGTTCCAAGGAGAGGAAGAGAGATAGGAACGGCCAGTCAGTGGGGCAGAAAGAACCAATATTAATACAATATCTATCACTTAAGTTTGCTGTCTTATGTAGATGTGGTTTGTGGCATGCCAAAACAATTACAATACTAAGATCAAAGATCACTGACACCGTAACATATATAATAAAAAAACTTTGAATTATTGTGAGAAATACCAAAATATGACACAAAGACACAATGTGAGCACATGCTGGTGGAAAAATGGCACCAACAGAGTTGTTTGATGCAGGGATGCCACAAACCTTCAATTTGACCATTTGCATGTCTTTGTTTCTGAGAAATGTTTATTTAAAAAAATGAATTATTAGGCTGGCTTTTGCTGTTGGGTTCCTTGTTATTCTGGATACCAGGCCCTTGTTGGATGTACAATTTGCAAATATTTTCTCCAATTCTGTAGGCTGTCTCTATACTCTGTCAATTGTTTCCTTTGCTGTGTAAAAGCTTTTTAGTTTGATAGTCCCATTCGATTATTTCTGTTTTTGTTGCCTGTACTTTTAAACACCTACCCATAAAATGTTTGCCTAGATCAATATTCTGAAGCATTTCCTCTATGTTCATTTAGCAGTTTTATAGTTTCAGGTCTTACATGTAACTCTCTAATCCATTTGGAGATGATTTTTGTATATAGTGAGATAATGGTCTGGTTCCATTCTTCTGCAATAGATATCCAGTTTTCTCAGTACCATTTATGGTAAAGGGTACTCAGTACCATTTATGGTAAACACAGATTTATTTCTGTGTTCTCTATTCTGTTCTGTTGGGTGTATGTGTCTATTTTAATACCAGTACCATGCAGTTGTGAATACTGCAGCTTCACAGGGTAATTTGATGTCTTCCGTCTTTATTCTCTTGACTCAGTATTGTTTTCGCTATTCAGGATCTTTTAGGGTTCCATATGATTTTTTTTTCTTAATAGAAACAAGGTCTCACACTCTGCCATCCAGGCTGAAGTGCAGTGGCACTGCAACCTTAAAGAGCTGGGCTCGAGTGATCCTCCCACCTCAGCTTCCAGAGTAGGTAGGACTACAAATACATGCCAGTATGCCCAGCTAATTTTAAAAAATATTTTTTATAGAGACAGGTCTTGCTATGTTGTGTAGGCTGGTATTAAACGCCTGGCCTCAAGCAATCCTCCTGCCTTGGCCTCCAAAAGTGCTAGGATTACAGGTGTGAGCCACCTGGCTCCCCACCCATATGAATTTTAGAATTGCTTTTTCTATGCCTGTGAAGAACGTCATTGGTATTTTGACAGACACTGCATTGAATCTGTAGAATGCTTTGGGTAGTGTGGTCATTTTCACAACATTGATTTTTCTAATTCATGAGTCTGAGATGTTTTTCTACTTTTTTTTCCGTTCTCTTCAATTTTTTTCCATCAGTGTTTTGTAGTTTTTGTTGTAGAAATATTTCACCTCCTTGGTTAAGTTTATTCCTAAGTATATAACATTTGGTAGGTATTGTAAATGAGATTGCGTTATTGATTTCTTTTCCAGCTATTATTGGTGTATAGAAACCTAACTGATTTTTGTACATTAATTATGTTCTCTGCAACTTAACTGAATTCATTTAATAGTTCTAAGAGACTTTTAGTGGAGTCTTTAGGCTTTTCTTTATGACCAGGTTTTCTGCAAAGAAGAACAATTTGAATTCCTGTTTTCCCATATGGATGGCCTTCATTTCATTCTCTTTTTTGACTGCTCTGGCTAGGACTTCTAGTACTATGTTGAATAAGAGTGGTCAGCACGGGCGTCCTTGTCTTCTTTTAGTTCTTAGAAGAAAAGTTTTCAGCTTTGACCTGTTCTGTATGATGTTAGCTGTGGAACTGTCATTTATGGCCTTGATTGTGTCAAGATATGTTTCGCCTATATCTAATTTGTTGAATTTTTTTTTTTTATCATGAAGGGATGTTGAATTTTATCAAATTCTTTTTATGTGTCTCCTGAGATGACTCAATGGTTTTTGGTTTTCAACCTGTTGATGTAAAGTATTTCACTTACTGATATTTGTATGTTAAACTATCCTTGCATCCTGGAAATAAACTCCGCTTGATCACATGGAGATACGTGAAAAGTGTGTATCTTTTTCGCAGAGCACTGAATTTGCTTTGCTAGTATTGTGTTGAGGAATTTTGCATCTATGTTCATTAGGAACACTGGCCAGCAGTTTTTTCTGTCTTTTCTTTTTTTTTCAGGCAGGTCTCACACTGTCGCCCAGGATGAACTTCTGAGCACGAGTGACCCTCCTGCCTCAGTCGCCTGAGTACCCAGGACTACAGGCGTGTGCCACCACACCTGGATAATTTTTTCTTTTTTTGTTGTTAGTTGATTTTTATCACTTCAAAAAATAGAAGCTTCGATTTGTTGATCCTTTGTATTATTTTTACAGTCTCTACTTGATTTAGTTCTGCTCTGATCTTTATTGTTTTTTCTTCTACTAAATTTGGGGCTTGCTTTGTTCTGGCTTTTCTAATTCCTTGAGATGTATAGTTAAACTGCTTATTTGAGCTCTTTCTACTTTTTTGAGGTAAGCATTTACTGCTATAAACAGCCCTCTTAGCAATGCTATTGCTGTATCTCATAGGTTCTAGTATGTTATGTTGCTGTTTTTGTTTCAATACTTTTTTTATTTTTGTCTTAATTTCTTAATTGACCCAATGGTCTTTCAGGAGAGTGTTGTTTAATTTCCATGTATTTGTACAGTTTCCAAAGTTCCTTGTTATTGATTTCTAGTTTTATTCCATTGTGGTCTGAGAAGATACTGGATATAATTAGTATTTAAAAATTTTTTGAGACTTGTTTTGTGGCCTAACATATGGTCTTTCCTGAAGAGTATTCCACGTGCTGGGGTGAAGAATACATATTCTGCAGCTGTTGGATAAAATGTTCTTTAAATGTTTATTAGGTTCCTTTGGTCTATAGTGTAGGTTAAGTCCAATGTTTATTTTCTGTCTAGATGATCTGTCCAGTGGTGAATCTAGTGTGCTGAAGTCCCCAACTACTATTGTACTGGAGTCTGTTTCTCTATCTTTAACAATATTTACTTCATATATCTGGGTGCTCCAGTGTTAGGTACATATTTTCAACTGTTATATCCTTTTGCTGAATTGATCCCTTTATCATTTGATATTGACCTTCTTTGTCTCTTTTTATGGTTTTTTACAAAGTATATATTGTCTAAAATAATTGCTTCTGTATGCTTTTAGTTTCCATTTACATGGGATTTTTCCTTCCCTTTACATTTAGTCTATTGTGCTTTTTTATAGGTGAAGTTGAGTTTCTTGTAGGCAGCATAGAACTGAGTCTTGATTTTTTACATCCATTCAGCCAGTGTCTAAGTTTTAATTGGAATTTAAACCATACACATTCAATGTTGTTAAGTGATATGTAAAGATTTATTCTTGTTATTTTGCTAATTATTTTCTGATTGTTTTGTATATCCTTTATTCCTTTCATCCACTCTTATTGTTTCCCTTGATTATTTGGTGTGCTTGTTTTTTTTTTTTTTTTTTTTTGTAGTAATAACCTTTGACTCCTTTCTTTTTCTCATCTACTCTAGATGTATCTTATGTGCTCTGCCAGGGAATTTTGTACTTTTGTGCATTTTCATTATGGGCTCCCTTAAACATTTCTTATAGGATCCATCTAGTGGCAATGCATTCTCTCAGTTTTTGCCTATCTGAGAAAGACTTTATTTCTACTTCATTTTTGAAGGAGAGATTTGCTTGCGTGATGTATCCTCAGTCAGCATTTTTATTGGTTTAGCTGCACTTTGAATATATCACCATATTCCCTCCTGGCCTGTAAGGTTTTTGATTAGGAATCTGCCATTGGTCTGATGGGGATTCCATTATGTGTGACTTGATCCTTTCCTCTTGCTATTTTTTGACTTCTGTCTTTGATTTTTAACAATTTGACTACAAAGTGCCTTGGAGGAGACCTTTTTGGGTTGAATGTCTGTGGGGTTCTTTGAGCTCCTGGTATCTTAATGTCTCTACTTCTTGCAAGAGTTGGGAAGCTTTCAGCTAGTATTTTCCTAAATAGGTTTTTTTACGCCTTTGCCCAACTCTTCTGAAGTTTTCAAAATTCAAATATTTGGCTGCTTTACAGTGTTCCATTTGTCATTCAGGCTTTTTTATCCTTTGACAAAAATTACTAGGTTATTTCCAAAGACCTGTCTTCAAGTTCAAAATTATTTTTACCACTTAATCTAGTCTATTGTTGATGCTTTCTACTGTATTTTTTACTTCATTCACTGAACTCAGTTCCAAGATCTGTTGGCTTTTTTTTTTTTTTAAATATCTTTCAGCTGAACTTCTCATTCAGATTATGAATTGTTTTCTTGATATCTCTGTATTGTCAAGCTGTCTTATATCTCATTGCATTTTAAAAATATCATTATTTTATTTTTCAGGCATTTCATTATTTCTTCTGTCCTTACGTTGGTATCTGAACATCTGGTGTAACAGGTGCTTCTTCCAATTTTATGAATTGGCTGTAATAGGAACAAACTTTTTCTTCTGATGTACCTATAGTGTTGGCTGGATTGGATAGGGTGCTCTGGCTTTGGTTCTGGGTGGGTGAAGTAGCATAGTCTTCACATTATTTATTTGGCTCTAATCAGTGTCAGAGGTGTCTGTGAGTTCCTCAGTGGCTTAGGGTGTAGAGGCTGTGGTGAAGCTGTACTGGGCATGGAAATGCCAGGTAGGCTGGTTCGGGGGCACCAGCTGTGGTGATGGCAGGCTGGGCATGCCAGTTCTTGGGTCTCCAGGTGGTATGCATGGCACCAGTAGTATCAGTGGGCTACCCCTTGGGGTCCTGAGCTGTGCATGTGGGGGACGGCAGTGGTAGAGGCAGGGTGGAGGGGCCAGTTCCTGGGCCCCTGGGAGGTGCCCACAGGTGCCAGTGGCAGGCAAGGGAGGTCCATTATTGAGCCCCCGAAAGGTGTGTGTGTGTGTCAGTAGCTGCAGGTATGGCCAGCCAATGCCTAGACCCCAACAGTGCCTGGAGATGGTGGCTGAGGGCGAGGCACTTCTATTGTCAGGCCCTTGGATGTTGTGTGAGGGCCCTCACAGTTGTAAGTGGGGTAGGTCAATCTCTAGGTTCCTGAATGACATATACAGATGCCAGCAGCTGAGATGGTCCTGTGCTCAGGCCCTCAATGTTGTCACTGGTGACGGTGGACAGGGCATGTAAATGTCCATGTCCCTGGAAGGTGTGCTCAGGTAGGCCAGTCCTTAGCCTCCCTGAAGGCACGTGCAGCTGTACAGTGGTCCTGCTGCTGGACGATGAGTTGCTGTCAATGGTAATGTTCCCGTGCAGGCAACTCTGAGGCTGTGGTAAGCACATGCTTCATCTCCCTTTACAATGGGTAAATGGGTAAAGCCTCCCTGGCACACCACACTGCCCATTTCCCAGGGTGAATGACAATGTAAGAGATACAGTTTTGAGGACCTAAGCTGCATCCTGGGTGCAGTTAGTACTGCAACTTTGCAGCCCTCTGTGTGGACACGGAGGGTTGTCAGTGGGGTCTGAGAGATGTGGAAATGCAGGAGCTACTGGGCCTCACTGCAGGATGTATTCTGACGGGGGCTGAGCTCTCAAAATGGCACTGTGTTGCAACTGCCTGGGTTTTAGGGGGTGTGGAGAGGGAGTGCAAACTCCCTCTCTGAAACAATGCCATGGTGTGGACTTCAGGCAGCACCCTATGCTAGTCTCATGGCCCATGAGGGCCAAGGGGCTCTCTCATGTAAGTAGGACTGCAGTAATCTTTGGTGCAAATGTGAACTATTCAGGATTTCTTGCTTACCTTTTCCCTGCAATGGGCAATTCCTCCTGGCTCTCAGGTGATCCTGGCTAGGCAGGCTACTTTGCTTCCCTCTCCTTCTGTGTCTCAGAGGTTCCCTGTCACTTCCTTGCTGAATTCTTCTGTTCTTTTTTAAATGTTCTATTCATTGTGTGTTTATCTACTTGCTGATTTGGTCCACTTTGTGGAAGACACCAGTGCCTCTGTGACTCTAGTCAGCCATTTTGAAGCTCCCTCCCTGCTTTCTTTTCTTTCTGTAGATCCAGATTCCTGTCTTATATTATTTTCCTTTTCTGTGAAGAACTTCTTTTAACATTTCTCACAAGGCAGGTTTACTGGCAACAAATTCCACCAATTTTTGTTTGTGTGTGTGAAAATCTTTATTTCTCTTAAACTTCTGAAGGATAACTTTGCTATAGACTTCTGGGTGGTGGGTTTTTTTCTTTCAACACTTTAACCAAAATATTTCACTCCAGTTTCTTCTTGCTTACATGGTTTCTGAAGAGAAATACAACATATTTTTTATCTTGTTCCTCTGGGTTAAATGTGCTTTTTATGTTTTGCTCTTTAAAAGATTTTCTGATTATCTGCAGCGTGACTATGATATGTGTAAGTGTGGATTTTTGGGTTATTTAACCTGCTAGGTGTTCTCTGAACGTTCTGGATCTGCAATTCGGTGGCTGTCATGAATTTTGGAAAACTATCAGCCATTATTTTTTCAGATATTTATTTCTTCTGTTTTCTCTCTTTATTACCATCACGTCTGAAATACTGTTAATTCCTTTTTCCCATCACTTTTCAGTTTTTGAAGTTTCTATTGACATATCTTCAAGATCACTCATTTTTTTCTCGTGTATAATCTACTGATAAGACCAAAGGCATTCTTTATTTCTGTTGCAATGCATTTGATTTCTAGCATTCCTGTTTAATTCTTCCTCATAAGGTTTCCTAAGGTTTCCATCTCTGTGCTTACATTTCCATCTGTTCTTGTACATTATACACTTTTTCCATATACTTTTCCCTTAGTATGTTAATTGCAGTTATTTTAAAGTTCTGGTATAATACTTCCAAAATTTCTTCCATATCTGGGTCTGGTTCTCATCCTTGCTTTGTTTCTTCAAACTGTGTTTCCGCCTTTTTTTTTTGCTAAATGCTGGATATGATATAGTGGGTAAAAGAAATAAATAAACATGCCTTTGGTGTGAAGTTTTATGTAGACCTGGCAAGGCATAAGGCTATGTTTAATGTTTGTGTAAACACTCTGTAGGTGTCAGAGGTTATCATTTTCTCTAACTTTGTTTTTCACATCCCTGCTGTCTTTGGGTTTCCCTAAGGGACTCAGCCTTACAGTTATTTTAGTTGTGATTCCCTGTTATTATTTACGAGCCATGTTGACGTGGCAGTAAGGTGTGGAATAGGGAGGAATCATTCTTTCATCCTGTAATTAGGTCTCTGTGGTTTAGTGGTCTGTGCCTCTTGGCTGCAATCTTGGGTGCTTCTCAGGTCAACCCCTCCTTAGGTGAGATAAGAAAGCAGGAGGGGTCTAAATTGGGTATTTCCATTCTACCACTTTGGTTAAACTCTGATAAAACTCACATTGGTTAGATGCTGGTAAAATAGTTTGCCCTGGGGGCAAATCTTTGTTAAAAAGACTGGAAAACTCTGATCATCTTTAAAAAATTCCATACAAGAAAAATTCATAAGTAAGAATTTTTAATAAGTAATTTTGAAATAAACTATTTTGGTGTCTTCTGGTAGGTTCTAACCAAGTGGGATAAAGTATAAAATTTATCTCACAAGTAAAATGACAACATTAAAATAGTTCAACAGCCACTGTCTTTAATATAAATTATTATATTTGATAATACAGTGGTAAACATAAAAGTATCAATGGATGTTCTTACCATGGAAAGGTATTCATTCGTACCCTGTTCTTATAAATCAGAATTCCTCCTGACATCACTCCAATCATAATTTCATTGTTACTCTGATCCTTCAAAAAAATGAATAAAAACATGATGAATCTAAATTAATGGGCTTTGTTAGAGATATATTTTAAAAATAGGATTCTTTTTTTTAAACTAAACATGGCATTTTCAAAGGTTGCAAAGAACTGAATACTAATTAGAAACTCAAATGGTAATTATTACAAAATAAAAATAAAGAACAAATTTTAAACCAAATTGAAACGTCTTACTAAAATTCTTTAATCTAAAGCAAAATGGATCTCAGGATTTCCCACAATTTATGACTAGAACTGACTCTTTGGAATAGGAACCTAGAATTCAGAAATCAGAGAACTTTGTCTTTGGTAGAATGATGACTTAGTATTCATTTTACCATTCCTAAAACTATTACAATCCATTTACTAAGTAATTGTGATGCTAACATCACAAACATGAATAAAACATGTAGGAATTCGGAGTCTGGTGAAAGGGAACCCAATAAAGCGATATTTACAACATATGAGAAGTCCTATAACTAATATGATACATTAGAAACATCATGAGCGTATACAATAGAGAACAATTCTTAGAGAGTTTAGAAGACCCCAGAGAAGAACATTTGAATTGTACCTTGAAGAATGAGTGAGAGTTTGCATACTAAATGACCCAATTTGAGTAGCTAACCTATACTAATGAGAGAATGGGTAGAATAAAAATACGTTTCTTAGATGCTAATTTACCTTGAAACCATTTTGCTTTATTTAAAAGATTCTACAAGTAACCTAATACAGAAGGCACACTTTTACCACCTACCATTCACTTAATCAGAAGACAGAACTTACTAAATAAAATATAAACTAGATTTTAACATTGTCTTCCTAGAGCAAATACTTTACAGTATCAATAACTTCTAATGAAATAAAATCTTATTAATCTGTTAGGTAAGATAATACATAAATGGTCAAATGCAACAGTGTATATTAGTTTGCGTGGCTGCTTTTGACTTGCAATAATCAACATTATTTCAGTACACCATTATTAGAGTATTAAAAAGCATGTTTTAAAGGACATCAATTAGAAGTTTGGATCAGGATGTAAGATTGAGCCTAAATGATGCAAGATTAAATATATACTCCTACTAGCCTATCTGCTCCCAACTTCATAAAACATTATAGAAGATATACATTAGGGAAGAAATACATAAAGCAAAAGAATCTGTAATATTTAATATGTTATCAATGGACCAGATATCTTGAGGAATCCTTAAAGATATAAAGTGCTAAAACTAAATTTACTGAGAGGAAAAAAAAAAAAATTCATAAAACCACAGCCCAAACTATGTAGGAAAGAGACTGCTCTATGTGAAGGTAAAAACAGAAAAGAAATTTTCAATTTTCAGGTACGAGTTCAGTTACCATAGAAAAAAGAATTAAGAGGGGCCTGCAAATTACTGTCAGGATAATCAGGTAGGGAGCAGCTGTGATAATTAACTCCTAACAGTCCCACAATCCCACTCCAACTGGATTCAACTATAGGAAATTAAAGTGCGAAGCCTGTCTAAAACAGCAATTGTGGACAGTAGGTCCAAAAATTTAGAATTAAGCGTAATCCTCAGAAGGGATGAATAGAGAATCCCAAACTGAAAGAGGCAAACTATAGGCACACTGTAACTGGCTTTGTATTCCTTCGCACCTTAACCATCAGCAGGCTAGAGTAAAGAGAAATAGCATTCGCAACCAAGTGAACCAGAAATCACAAATACAAAAGAGGGTACAGAACCAAAAAATCACCAAGTGTTTGTGGAAAGCTAATACCAAACCCAATAAACAGAGAAGCCAATCAAGATACAATCATAGTAGAAAAACAAGTTTAAAAAACGATATATTCAGAAATATGTAGGAACCCAAGTTTCAAATTATAGATATCTAGACTGAAGTGGTAGTTCCCAAGGCATTCCTAGAGGTGGGTAAGATAAGTGAGAGACCAAGTATTATAGTCTTCATGGACACAAATGTTATTAATTCCAATGTCTAGAAAAATACACTTTGATCATCTTAATTTAAAATACCTTATTTTGCTTTTCTTCATATCACTTATTAATACTATACTATAAATTTAATAAATAAATTATTCACTAGAACTATTTATTGGATTCTTAGGCATAGAAAAAAGTACCTTGTACTCTTTTGCGGCATGAATGGTTCCCTATTATTGTCTGTATGAAAATGTCTTAGCTGTTCAGCTTGGGATCCAAGGCCTTTATACAACCATTCCCAATTAATCTCTCCTTCCTACCTGGTAAAAATCTTCTACTCTAGCTAGGTCATTTTTATGATGTGTTTTGTGTGCCCACAACACCGTGTTAAACCTGCTCTCTTATCTCTGTTCGTATCTTCCTGCCAAATCAAGCCAAACCAAACCAAAGTATAGATTACATCCATCTTCTCAGTAAAAACTTTATTAGCCCACATCTACATATTTCTCTCACATTTATCTGTTTCTTAAACCGCATATCTGAAAGACCTAATTATTGTAGAGATAAGGGCTGATATTGTTCATAACAGTGTCTCCAACTACATGTAGAAAAGGACCAGTTATGTTTTCTGTTTTTGTTGTTTAAGTTTCCAATCTGTCAGCTACTGATGCTTTTGCAAATCACACTAACATGCTTTATGTCAGACTGCTATAAAAGTAGCTAAATCTTATACTTAATTTCTGTATGTGTCTCTTCATGGACCAACTACAATTTACAGACTGGCAACAGTCCGTGGATCATACTTGGAACATCAATGAACAATTATATCATTTCACACTCCTCCAAAGAGCCTGCTTCTCAAATACGTTATTTGATTTCTGATGGTAATTTTATGCTTACACTTAGCCAGTCATATTACTAGAGAATGTTTGATATAAAATCAGATTATAAAGATTTGTGATGAGCTTTAACTATGTAGTTACCTTTGGAACTAAGATTAAATGATAATTAAAGGGGAGAATTTATAATATGCAGTGGCTATATGATTTGAAAATGTAAATTCAGAGCAACTATGAAAAAAGAAAAAGGGAGATATAAATTTTAAAAGTTAAAAATTTTCATTGTTCTAGTAATAACTGATATGGTAATTATAAGTACTATTTTTAATTACAGGATAGCATGAAGCAAATAAATAATTATAGGATATGTGAACTGTAGAATTCCTTGAGCTCTAAGTACCAAAACATTCTATGTATCTCAATATAGATACAGAAACTAGTATAAATTCCCAACTCTGTTCACTTAAAAAGCCTAGAAACAATGACCAACCCAGTAGGAATAACCATCCTTAGCACCCACACTGAGATTTTTGAAATATCATTTTCCATTAAAAGGGCTTCTTGGAGAAATGGCTCATTTCATGTCTGTGGCAAAACATCTTACAAATACTAGATAGCATAAAAGCTATCAAAGACTAGACCAAGATCATGTCAAAAGGACTTAGGAGGCTGGGTGCGGTGGCTCATGCCTGTAATCCCAGCACTTTGAGAGGCTGAGGCAGGCGGATCACTTGAAGTCAGGAGTTTGAGACCAGCCTGGTCAACATGGTGAAACTCCATCTCTATCAAAAACAAACAAAAACAAAAATTAGCTGGGTGTGGTCGTGTGCACCTTTAGCTATTTAAGAGGCTGAGGTGGGAGAATCACTTGAACCCAGGAGGCGGAGGTTGCAGTGAGCCGACATTGCCCCACTATACGTCAGCCTGGGTGACAGCCTGGGTGTTTCAAAAAAAAAAAAAGACGAGCCAAAAGAAGGCCACCTCCACTGGTGACCAAAGATGAGCTAATTTGAGCTTCAATAAGGAGAATAACTATACTGTATTAAATCTTATCAGTAATATCTAATCTACCGCTTCATATTCATTACCTTGAAAACCAGGTAAATAAAGGAAAGAATCAAACATTCTTTTCCATGCATTTTCTATATGAACTATACCACTGGGTAACTGAACAGTAAAAGAAAGAAAAGGACCCCTTATAAAATCATTCCAGCAAATAAAAACCAAAAATATATTAGGATATCTCCATTTTGCAGCTTCCAATAAATTAATGGATCTAGGCATCCAGCATAAATGGCTGCTAGCACAGAATAAGAGCAAAACCCAGGCATTATGCACTGCCTGAAAAAAGAACGTAACAGAGATTAATCTTGAATCTGAACATGCTGCTAGATCAAGCTGCCAATCTGCAGGAGATAGAGAGGACAGCAAATCATGTTGAATTATATTATGAATATGTGATCAAGTAAAATCCAGACTGTAAGAAACTACAGGTAAAATAATCCAGTGCTTTACAGGTAAATTCTAAGCAAAAGAGAAGAAGCAACAACCTGTAGATTAAAAAGAGAGGTCTTAGTTACCGTGAGTCAAACAAAATACACCAAACAGCAAGATCAAGCTACAGTTTCTAGCAAGGCACACTTGGATAATAAAAATTATTTAAAAAAAAAATACTACGTAGGAAGGAGCTCTTATTGGGAAGAGGTTTCCGGGGTAGCTGGCAACATTCTACCACTTGAACTGGGTGGTAGTTACAAGGATGTTTGCCTTACAGTAATTCAGTGAGATATACATACCTATCTGTGTTTTATTTTACAACCGTATGTTTAAAAAGAGCAGGAAAAAATGGTATTTAAACTGAATATGAATAGATGTTCTAACATTTTCTGCACATACCCTAATTGTTCATTTCACTTTCTCTTGTGATGTATAGACTGCCATCCCCTCCTTTATTTCTTGAGACAGTCTCGCTCTTGTCGCCCAGCCTGCAGTGCAGTGGTGCGATCTCGGCTCACTGTAACCTCCGCTCCCAGGTTCAAGCAATTCTCCTGCCTCAGCCTCCTGAGTAGTTGGGATTACAGGTGCCCACCACCACCCCCGGCTAATTTTTGTACTTTTAGAGATGGGGTTTCACCATGTTGGCCAGGCTGGTCTCAAAACTCTTGACCTCAGGTGATCCACCCACCTCCGCCTCCCAACATCCCCTCCTTTCTTTGGAGACTACTATACTATACACAAACTAATTACCTAGGGTACTTAAATATTCTGACCTCTCTATTATCACATGTTAATAGTACAATAACCCAAACCCACTCAATATTATGATGTACATAAGAACAACATTAATTTTAAGTGGTGGAGACAGCTGTTAATTTTCTTAATTACTTTTAATTACAAAACAATTTTAAAACAATATATAACAATTGCAAATATCAAATAAGAAGTCAAAGACTTCCCCTGTCACCTTCCCTGCCTCCCTCCCTCATTCTAGGAGATAACCACTACTAACACTTTGGTGTATGTTTTCCTATATCTTTACACAACTTTTTCTAACACATCTATAAATATTTTAAAGAATGGAGTTTCGGTAATGGAAGTGAGCAAAGATTATATTCATATTAATATCTGCCCCCCAAAAGATTTGTACCAATTTATATTTCAACAATGTATTAGAGTGTCCACTTTACCATACTCAGACAAAAAAACGGATATTTTTAAACCTTTGAACTTTTGCTAATCCGATAAAATTGGTATCTCCTGGTTTTCATTATTAGTGACAGGTACATAATATTGGTCACCTATATTTCTCCTGTGAAATGTTTACTATATCTGTATGCCATATGTTTCTACTCACAAGTTTAAAAAAATTATTCCTTTGGGGAACTCTTTATAAAACATGAATATTAAAAAATTCTCTGTAACATATGTTGAAATTATTTTCTTTTATCCTGTAGCAGTATGTTCTTTTCCAATATATCATTTGTTTAAAATTTTCATGCCTATTTTTAATGTAGTTAGACATAAAGGCTTATACATTCATTAATGATGAAAAAAAGTTTGTATGCTTTACATAGGCCTAATGGAGTATGAGAATGCAAATTATTCAGTGAAAATGAAAACAATTAGTGACCTATTTATGCTTTCACAAAGATGCCCGATACAGAAAGATGGTTGACTAAAAATAAAATGATGCTATGTCACAATGAGTGAAAGCACACATCAGAATTATGGAAAACCACTATGTGATTTGATTACAGTAGAGTGATATGGATAAAGTCATATGTATAGCTCCAATCTGAGAAAAGAGTTCCTTTCTCTGTGCCAAGAGATTACATTTGTAAATTATTTGATCATTTTAATGGATCTGTCAAAAAGTCTTCAAATACATTCAGGTTAAAAATGAGGTTTTGGAAAGAAGTTATAAATTGGCTCTTAATACAGAAACAGGGATTATATGGCCATGTTACTTAACTTTTCCGTGTCTCATTTCCCTCATTTGTAAAGTGGAGATAATAATACTCCTGTCTCACAAGGCTGTTGTAAGGATTAAATTGGATTAATATATATAAAGCCCTAAGAAGGATGGCTGGGACATAGTAAATGCTATATAGGTGTTTCCTGTTATTATTATCTGTGTCCTGTGGAGCAAAAGCCCTCAAAATTACTGTTCTCAGTTTTTTTTTGGTATTCTCTCATCACTCTTTGGTCATCACTGCACCTCCAAAACTGCTCCTGAAAAGTGACCTCCACTTTTCTAATCCACTTCTCTGTCCTCATTTTATTTGACCTAACAGCATCATCCAACAAAGCTGACTGCTCCTGATTTACTTGGCTTCAGAGACACATATTTGTGTCTTTGCTAGAAAGAAAGGCTCTCCTTTCTGAATGGCTGCTCCTTCTTGGTCTCCTTTCCTGGTTCTTCTTCATCTCTTCAAATTCTAAACATTGAAGTGTTCCAACTTTGAGGACCTATTCTCTTCAATACCTAAGAAATTTACTCCCTCAGCGCTCTCATCTCATGATTTTAACTATTAACTATAAGCTAACAATTCCCAAATGTATTATTTATAGTTCAGACTTTTCCTCTCACCTCCAGGTCCATAAATTGAAATGCCTAGCCCTCTTTCATGAGGATTTGAGTCTCTTCAAATTTAATATATCCCAAGATAAATTCTTGATTTACACTCCTACTAAATCTGCTTCTCCCAGGTCTTTCCCAAGTTAGTAAAAGTTCAGGCCAAAAGCTTTGAAATAATTATCAAATCCTTTTTTTCCTCACACCCATAGCCAGTACACATCAGTAAAAACTGTCACTTCCATATTCAAAATATATTCAAAATCTGATTACTGTCCACCACCCCAATACTATAAGAACCATTATCTTTCACCAGGATCACTCTAACAGTCTCTTCCCTTAGTATCTTATAGTATACTCTCAAAACAAAAGTCATTGTTATATTTTAAAAACGTAAATCACAACAAGTCTTTTATTGCTTCAAAACTCTCTAATGGTTTTGATTATAGTTAAAAGCCAAAGTCCTTAAAATGTTTTATAAAGATGTGGTGGCTCATGTCTGCAGTCCCAGCACTTTGGGAGGCCAAGGCAGGTAGGATTGCTTGAGCTGAGAAGTTTGAGACCAGCCTGAGCAACATGGCAAGACTCCATCTCCACTTAAAAACAAAAAAAATTCAGCCAGCATGGTGACACGTGCCTGTGGTCCCAGCTACGTGGAAGGCTGAGGTGGGTGGGTCACTTGAGCCCGAGAGACCAAGGCTGCAGTGCGCTGAGATGGCAGCAATGCACTGCAACCTGGATGACAGAGCAAGACTCTACCTCAAAAGAAAGAAAGAAAGAAAAAAAAAAGGCTTATAAAGTTCTTGTCTGCTTAGATCTCGTCTCCTAATACTCTCCTCTCCTTGCTTGCACTACACAAGCCATACTAAACTCTTAGCTATTATTTGAACTGCTATATATACTATTTCACTGCTCTTTCCTCTGCTTAGAATAATCTCCTCCCAGATGTTTACATGGCTCTTTCAGATCTGTTTACCTTCTCAGTGAGACCTTCCCTGATACCTCATTTGTTTAATTCCCCATTCTCAGCTTAACTTTTCTTCATAGCATCTATCAATATCTGACATATTACCTACTTAATTTTTTAAAAGAACTGAAGTACTACATAGTAAAATGCACAATTCTTAAATGTACAACTCAAAATTTTACACACATACATACACGTTCTTATTTACACTCCAACATAACCATCACAAACTAATATACAGAACATTTTGAAAAACCCAGAAAGCTCCCTCATGAGTCTCCCAGTTAATAAACATTCCTCCAGAATTGACCGCTATTCTGACTTCTATCAATAAAGATTGGTATTTTGCCAGTTACTGAACCTCAATGGAATCAAACAGTACATACTCTGATATACCCATAATTGTTTATTTAGAGTTTTGTTTCTTGCCCCCCAGAATGCAAGCTTTGGGAGGGTTGAATTTTATCTACTTTACTCACTGCTATATATACGATGTCTATAAATGAGACCATATTACTGCATGCAGCCAGAATCGAAGTCTATGGACCCTACTCAACCCAAAACATAGATAAATTTTCAGGAAAAAGTCCTCCCCTACAAAAGCAAATTCAAATATAAGAAGCAGCAACTATTGCATCAGATGCACAGATACAATGTAAGCACATAGGAAACATGAAATAGCAAGAAAATATGGTATCTCCAAAGGAATACAATAATTCTCCAGCAATAGATCTTAATCAAAAAGAAAATTTCAAAATCCCAGCATGAAATAAATAATTCAAATTGTTAACTTTAAAGCTCAGTGAGACACAAGAGAATTCTGAAAAACAATACAAATAAGTCAGGAAAGCTATTCAGGGTATGAATGAGAAATTTACCAAAGAGATATTTTTTTAAAGAACCTAATAAAAATTCTGAAGCTGGTTCATGCTTGTAATCCCAGCTCTTTGGGAGGCCAAGGTGGGTGGATCACCTGAGGTCAGGAGTTCGAGACCAGCCTGTCCAACATGGTGAAACCCCCTCTCTACTAAAAATACAAAAATTAGCCAGGCATGGTAGCGTGTGCCAGTAATTCCAGCTACTCGGGAGGCTAAGGCATGAGAATCGCTTGAATCTGGGAGGTGGAGGTAGCAGTGAGCTGAGATCACACCACTGCATTCCAAGCTGGGCAACAGAGCAAGACTCTGTCTCAAAAAAAAAAAAAAAAAAATCTGAAACTGGAGAATTCACTGAAAAAAATTCAAAATACATTTGAAAACTTCAACAACAGACTACATCAGTCCAAAGAATGAAACTTGGAACTTGAAGACAGGTCTTTCAGAATAATCCAGTCAAACAAAAATAAAGAAAAGAGATGAAAAAAGAATGAGCAAAACCTTCCTGAAATTTGAGGCAAAATAAGGTGACCAAATTTACATATTATTTGTATCCCCAAGGGCAAAGAAACAAAGAAAGGATTAGACATTCAGATACAGGAAGCTCAATGATCTCCAAGCAGATATAATGTAAAGAGGTGTTCTCCATGGCACCATTATAATCAGACTGTCTAAAATCAAACTTCAGGAGCAAATCCTAAAAGTAGCAAAAGTGTCTCATCACCTACAAAGAAAACCCCACCAGTCTAACAGTGAAATTTCTCAGCAGAAACTTTACAGGCCAGAAGACAATGGAATGATATATTGAAAGTGCTGAAAGAAAAAACCTGCCACTCAAGAATACAATATCTATCAAAATTATCACTTATAAATGAAAGGGAAATGAAATCATTCACAGACAAATAAATCCTGTGGGAATTCTATACCACTAGATCGGTTCTACAAGATATGCTCGAGGGAGTCCTAAACTTGGAAGTGAAATGATGACATTTACCATCATGAAAACATACAAAAGTATAAAACTTAATGGGTAAAGAAATACAGAGGAAGAGAAAGGACTCAAACAGTATCACTACAGAAACCCATCAAAACAACAAACTATAAGAGAAAAAGAAACACAGAATACATATAATAACTAGAAAACAATTAACCATATGAAAAGAACAAAACCTCATATACCAACAACTTTGAATGTAAATAGATGAAATTCTCCTCTTAAAAAGATACAAAATGGCTGAATGGATTAAAATACATAATTCAACTATATGTTGCTTAAAAGAAACTCAGTTTTTCATTAAAAACACATATAGACTGAAAATAGAGGGATGGAAAAAAATACTCCACACAAACGAAAACCAAAAGTTACGAGTACCCAAACTTATATCAGATAAAACAGATTTTAATTATTTCAAGAACAGTTAAAAAAAAAAAAAGACAAAGAAGGTCATTATATAATGATAAAGAGACCAACCCAGTAAGAGGACATAACTAGTCCAAATATATATGCACCAAACACTGGAGTACCCAGATTTGTAAAACAAATACTACTAGATCTAAAGAGAGATATAGACTGTAATACAATAATAGTGGGGGACTAACACCTCACTCTCAGTATGAGACAGATCTAGAAAGAAAATAAAGAAACACTGGACTTAAACTTAACATTAGATCAAATGGACCTGACACTTAGAGAATATTCTACTCAACAATGCAGAATATGCATTATTTTCATAAGCACATGGAACATCTTCCAAGATAGGCCATATGTTTGGTCACAAAATAAGTCTCAACAAATCAGTTAAACAACATGCTTCTAAACGACCATTGGGTCAATTAAGAAATTAAGATGGAAATAAAAAAATTCTTTGAAACAAATGAAAATGGAAATACAACATACCAAAACCTGTGGGATACAACAAAGGCACTGAGAAGAGGGAAGTTTACAGGAATAAACGCCTACACAAGAAAAGGAGAAAGACTACAAGTTAACAGTCTCACAATGCATCTCAAAAACCTGGAATAGCAAGAACAAAATAAACCTAAAATTAGTAGAACAGAAATAACAAAGATCAGAGCAGAAATCAATGAAATAGTGACCATAAAAAATATGAAGGATAAATGAAACAAAAAGTTGGTTCTTCAAAAAGACAAACAAAATTAATAAACTGTTAGACTAACCAAGAAGGCAGAATATCCAAATAAGTAAAATCAGAAATGAAAAGGAGACATTGCAACTGATACTACAGAAATAGAAAAGATCATCAGAGACTATGATGAACAACTACAAGCTGGGAAACCTAGAGGAAATGAATTCATGGAAACATATAACCTACCAAGACTGAATCAAGAAGAAACAGACAACCTGAAGAGACCAATAATGTGTAGTGAGATTGAAATCGGTCAAGAAAGTCTCCCAACACAGAAATGCCCAGGAACAAACGGATTCAAAGTTGAATTTTACCAAACATACAAAGAAGTAATAACAGTCCTGAAACTATTCCAAAAAAAAATTGAAGAGGAGGGAATTCTCCTAACTCATTCTATAAGGTCAGCATTAGTATCATACCAAAACCAGGCAAGGATGCAAAAACTAGAAAAAAGAAAACTACAGGCCAATATCCCTGATGAACAAAGACACCAACATCTTCAACAAAGTACTAGCAAACCAAATCCAACAGCATGTTAGAAAGATAATACACCACAATCAGATACGATACATTGTATCAGGAATGTAAGGATGATTTAACACACGCAAATTAGTAAACATGATATATCACAAGAAGATAATGAAGAATAAAAGCCATATGACCATCTCAAAAGACATTGTAAAAGCATTTGAAAAACTTCAACATCTCAACAAACGCACAGAAGGAACATACCTCAAAATAATAAAAGCCATATACGACAAACCCAAAATCAACATCATACTGAATACAGAAAAGTTGAAATTGTTCCCCCTAAGAACTAGAAAAAGACAAGGATGCCCACTTTCACACTCTTATTCCACATACTACTGGAAGTCCTAGCCAGAGCACTCAGGCAAGAGAAAGAAGGAAAAGGTATCCAAATTGGGAAAGAAGAAGTCAAATGACCTCTTTTTGCTGATGATATGATCTTGTATCTAAAAAAAACCTAAAGACTCCACCAAAACTGCTTAGATTTCATAAATAAATTCAGTAAAAATCAACACATAAAAACCAGCAACACTTCTATACATCAATAATGATCTAGTTGAGAAAGAAATCAAGAAGGCAATCCCATTTACAATAGCTACAAAAAATACCTAGGAATAAATTTAACCAAGAAGGTGAATGATCTCTACAAGGAAAACTACAAAACACTGATGAAAAATTTAAGATGACACAAACAAAAAAATCCCATGCCCTTGGATCCGAAGAACTAATATTGTTAAAATGATCATATTGCCAAAGCACTCTACAGATCCAGTGCAATCCCTATCAAAATACCAACATTGTTCTTCATAGAATTAGAAAAAAAATCTTAAAATTCATACAGAACCAAAAAAAGAGCCCAAATAACCAAAGCAATCCAGGGCAAAAAGAACAAAGCATCAAATTACCTGATGTCAAAATGTGTTACAAGGCTACAGTAACCAAAACTGCATGGTACTGATGTAAAAACATACACAAAGACCAATAGGACAGACTAGAGAACCCAGAAACAAAGCCAAATATTTACAGCTAACTGATCTTCAACAAAGTCAACAAGAACTTACAAAACCAAATATTTACAGCCAATTGATCTTCAACAAAGTCAACAAGAACTTACACTGGGGAAAGGACATCCTCTTCAATAAATGGTTCTGAGAAAATTGGATAGCCACATACAGAAGAAGGAAACTGGACACCTAGCTCTTACCACATGCAAAAATCAACTCAAGACAATTAAAGACGTAAATGTAACACCCCAAACTATAATAATACTACAGGAAAGGACAGGATCTTGCTGTCACCCAGGCTGGAGTGAAGTGACATGATCGTAGCTTACAGAAGGCTTAGACTCCTCAGCTCAGCTGATCCTCCTGCCTCAACTCTTGAGTAGCTGCAACTACAGGCATGCACCACTATGCCTAGCTTATTTTTTAAATGTGTAGAGCTGAGATCTCATTATGTTTCCCAGGCTGGTCTTGAACACCTGGGCTCATGCAATCCTCCTGCCTTGCTGTCCCAAGGTGTTGGGATTATAGGCACGACACATTATGCCCAGCCCCTTTTTATTTTTAACCATAGTTTAATTCACATATTTAAAGTTCCATCTGTTTTAAACTTTATTATTAAAAAAAAAAAAACTAGTGACACAAATACTGACCAGTACATTACATTTTTAAGAACCATGTTCAAAAGATATAGGCCCTAAATAAGGAAGGACAGTAAAGGGGCATATTTTAAAGAAAGCAGAAAGTTGAACTTAAAATAAAAGTTAAAGGAAAAAAAAAAGAAAGCTGAAAGTTTCTAAGAGACACATTTTAAATGGAATCAGACAAAAAGATTTCCAAGTAAAACTCAGAATTGCAAGATAAAATCATTTGAGGAAAGCAACTCATCTGGTCTTCTAAAGGAAAGATTGACATAAGCTTTGTGAAACATTAAGAACTGATGTTCCTCTCCCAGAATATGGTCAGGAAAGGTCCTAAAGGATAAAACCATTACATGAAGTAGAACTTTGAGTACTTAAACAACTATCTGTGTACCTGTGAGTGTCTGCATATTAAAATGATTGATTGAAAATAATTATCTAAGAAAAACATTGTCTCTGAATTCCCTTTCAGGCTGATATTCTTTTTAGGCTCAACTATTTATTCCCAAGAGAAGATAAACACTATCAGCAACTCAACTGATGATTATAATTCCACTTTTCACTGAGTACAGAATAGCTGTACTCCAAGTATTTTTGATAAAGGACTCAAGAAAAACATGAGGAAACACACAAATATGGGATAAACACTCATAAATATGCTTACGCCAGGAGGTTACCAGTTTTTCAAAGGCAGCAATGTTTGACACAAGCGAAAAGAAGTTATACAGTGTAACACAGAAAAAGCCAGTGACTATAAATTCCACTTCAATACAGAGATGGCGGGGATATAAAAATATGTTAATATGCTCCATGTTGTGCTTTATAAATAAAAACTCATAATAGAGATATTAAATGAAGTAAGTGCATTAATACAGGCCTCAGTGATGTGAGAATATTTTTAATGATCATTATTATAAAAGTACACAAAAGCCACTTTTCCTATAGCTTAACAATTATATTTTAAAATAAATATTCTAAAGGTACTATATCTTATGGTCTGTAAAAATTATCTTTACATATAAAACACTACCTTGAAGAACAATAACAAGAAGAATCCACATTAACCATCCTTCGCATCCAGGAATTGAATCTTAAGTTATTGTGAAAATACTTAAATTCAGAGGAAATTTTCAGTGCAGCTATGTCAGCAGCAATCATAACTTATTCCATTTGTTATCTGATCTTAAAAAATGTTATACTGAGTAACGGAGCCTAACTCAACAACATCGAAGTAAGTTTTCTTCACTTACCCTTGCATAGTGGAATTCAACTCCATAGAGTTCTAAGGTACGTGCTGTGTTTAGGTAATTAAATTCTGCTTCTGCAGGAGATAAGCCTCTATAAAGACATCAAGTTAAAAATTGGATCAATCAATCAATCAAATACGGCTAAATTAGAAAAAGGCTATTTATCTGAAAAAACTGAGTAGTCTTAAATCTACAAAACACCATGCAGGACTACTCCTCTAACTTACCTGGAGGGCACATTTTCAGTAACCCAAATTATTAGTTTCCAGAATACTTTCTTATTTTCTAGAAATACAAATATACACCAAGTTTTTAAAGCTCCTTACTATTTATATGGATGACTATAACAAAGCCCCTCACTTTTAGATATAACTTAAAAGCAGTATTTCTCAATATTTGGTTCATACACAATATCTGCATTTAAACCACACAGGGTATCTCTGAAACTTGCAGATTCTAAGCCAGCCTCCAGGGCAGTGCTTCTCAGAGTGTGGTGCACAGTCAGAGGCTGATTCACAGGATGGAACCTGAGTGTTGGAGGCTTGTATAGCAATCTGGCAGGGTAGTATCTGTTAAATCTAACAGTAAAAAACAAAACAAAAAAACAAACAAACGGGGACTTGTATTTTTTACATTTTTGTTTGCTTTCTCCACTTTACTTTTCTAGTAATTAATTTTTATTATATTTTACAAAACATAAATAATACAACAATGACAGCTGGAGGGAAGAAACCATCTTTCATCACAGATGGTTTAAGAAGACTATTCTGTAGAGTCTGATTTAGAAAGCATGAGGTCAAAACTGTTTATATTTAAAAAGAATCCCAAGTGATTCTTATAAACACAAGTTGAAGAACCACTGCTCTACATATAAGGCCTTTAAAAACAGATTTACTCCTATTTCACATATAGTTTTAACAACCTTAGTTATTATCTGTTATTATCAGATTACAGCACAGCAAAAGCAGCAAATTACAAAAACAAAGATACAAACTTTCTATTCACTAATGTTACTAGAAAAGGGAGCCAACAGCCCGCTAATACACAAAACAAGCAGCACATTTCAAATTTCTATAAAATTAAATATATACACCCTCCAGTTAAAGTGGATAATTCTATTTTTCTTCATTTAAAGATCTGATAAATCATGTACTTAAACCAAACAGAAATACATAATCAACAGAAATATATAATCAATAAGCTTTTCCTTAAGAGTCTTTTTATTATTGGTAAATTTAAAAAATCTGGCTTATCTTCAAACTCTTGATTCTGATATGCTGTATGTATAACTTTCACTGTGAATGGAATTTACTTAGACTAAAATAGCCCCCTCACCACATTACGCAGTCTATTAAAAACTCTTACTCTTAGTCTATTTTAGATCAGGAATCAGCAAACCTTTTATTGCAAAGGGCTGGATAGTAGATATTGTAGGCTTTTAGGACATACGGTCTCTGTGGCAACTATTTAGCTTGGCTATTGTGCGAAAACAGCCAGACAACATATAAATGAATGAGGGCATCTGTGTTCCAGTAAGTGTTTATTCATGAACACTGAATTTTATGAAATTTCACATGCCACAAAATGCTATTCTTCTTTTGACTTTCTGCAACCATTTAAAATCTATATAACAATCTTAGCCTGTGGGCCATATAAAAATAGGTAATGGGGGCCGGGTGTGGTGGCTCATGCCTGTAATCCCAGCACTTTGGGAGGCCGAGGCAGGCGGATCATGAGGTCAGGAGATGGAGACCATCCTGGCTAATACGGTGAAACCCCGTCTCTACTAAAAATACAAACAATTAGCTGGGCGTGGTAGTGGGTGCCCGTAGTCCCAGCTACTTGGGAGGCTGAGGCAGGAGAATGGCATTAACCCAGGAGGCGGAGATTGCAGTGAGCTGAGATCGCGCCACTGCACTCCAGCCTGGGCGACAGAGCGAGACTCCACCTCAAAAAAAAAAAAAAAAATAGGCAATGGGCCATGGTTTGTTATCCTGTTTTAGACACATGAGTTATTAGCAAAAGAAAGTAAGTTTTCTGAATAATAGTAACAGCTAACATTTCTTCAGTGTGTACAATGTGCTATGTATGGTTATGAGAACCTCATGTATATCAACTCATTTAAGACCTACAATAACTCCAGAGATAGATAGATACTTTTATTATCCCCAGTTTACATAAGGAAACAGAGAAGAAGAGGCATAAAGCAGTCTGGCCAAGGTTATAAGATAGTAACTAATCTTACAGAATTTCAAACCAGGCGGTCTGGCTCTCTAGTTCAGACTCTTACCAATATGCAACACTGCCTTAGTTTTTCCCTGAGTATTCAGAGTCCTATATTGAAGCACAACTGAATTCTGAACTAATAAACAATATTACTTTCTATTCAAGGCAACAAATCTCTTTTGAAAAAATAATATAGAAAATTATACTCACACAAAAGAATCAAAGTTGAATGAATATTCTTAATGAATGAATATTGATAAGGTTAAGTATCCCTTCTCTGAAATGCTTGGGATCATGTGTTTCAGATTTCAGATTTTTTCAAGTTTTGAAATATTTACATATACATAATGCAGTATCTTGGGATAGAAACCAAGTCTAAACATGAAATTTATGTTTCATATACACTTTATACACATAGCCTGAAGGTAATATTGTATCATATTTAAAATAATTCTGTGTATGAAACAAAGTTTTGACCACATTTTGACTGAAACTTATTATATGAGATCAGGTGCAGAATTTTCCACTTGTGGTGTAATGTCTGTGCTCAAAAAGTTTCAAATTTTAGAGCTCTCTGAATTTCAAACTTGGGTTAAGGATGTTCAATCTGTACTGTTTTTAAAGAAATATTTTTTAAAAATTAATTTAGTATTATATAGAGTTCCTTTTCTCCTCTTGGCTCACTACCAAGGAGAATCAAGTCCTTTATACCTAAAAACTGAAAAAGAATTACTAAGCAGACGGATCTCTACATTGTGACTATACTATTTATATTCTAAAATTACTTAGACTACTACACAATAGCAAATAAATGTCTGTTTACACATAGCTTAATGGCTCTTCATAGAAATGAAAATGAGCCTCATATAGTCTATGAAATCATTTTTTAGCATAGATCACCTATATTTCTTTAAAATAATATTATTTTAGGTAACAGTAATTGTTGTATATTAAATACAGCCATCAAATTAGAAGTAATTTCAAACATTTCTCTAGAAAGAATGCTATTAAGAAGTTTATCAAATAAAAAACTAAAAAACTCTTACATGTGTTGCTGATGTAATTTTGCAATTTCCTTTTCAAAATCTTGAGGTTGATTAGGAATGAAAGAATAATCTGAGAGGTAGCCTGACAAGTTCTCTGACTGATCGCAGTCTCCAAGTTCAGCTAATAATGAAAGGAAAATATTCATATTTTAATAAACAAATTTTTAAATTATAGTCAAATCAGTGATATCATTAATTCTATTTCTGGATGTAAAATACTTATGTTTCTAATACAACAACTTCAGCAAGCTACAGCAATCCATTTAACATTCTTCTAGGTCTCAATTTCAGAGGAAATTTTTTTTTTTTCAAAAATCATAGTAATTGCTAACTAACTGGAGATTTAATTACATTTCCACTGCAGTCACTATTTTCTATATAGTAACACATCTACAGAACTCCCACATTAAAGCCAATGTACTAGCAACACAAACCACGAAGTTATATGCTATTTGACCTAAAAACGGGCTGATACTTACACTGAACAGCAAATGAAGCTAAAAGGGCAGCAGTATTAGAAGGACAGGGTAATCTAATAAAACAAAACAAAAATACATAACCGAAGGTTAAACATAGTAATTTCAAAAGTACTATAATTTGTTAAACAATCACACTTGAAGTTTCATGTGATTTAACTATTAAGAAATAAACTTATCTGATGAAAAGAATTCACACTACATGTAACCTTTTTAAATAATTTATTTGCAATGACCATGAATTACTTAATACAGATTTAAAAAGTATTTTTAAAGTCCATTACAAAAAATTTGTAAGAAATTTAAAGAGCCCACCTTCCAGTAAGAATGTCTTGTTTAATTTGCAAAAAATACTGGTACCTTAAAAAAAAAAAAAAGGATAGCATTTACTAGAATTGCAACAATTTCAATTCTAAGAAACTATATACTTACATTAACAAATAAAAATGTTTAAATATTTGCTTTTATAATTTACATATTAAAACACGTAAAGTAGTTTAAAAATAAGATTTCATAAGCTCATGAATCTAAATCTTTAAAATTCTTTGATGTATGAAATTTGTACTTCAAATGTCTTGCTTCCACTAGCTTCCATTATAGAAGCCCTGAAGATTTTAAACAGTTACATGACAGAGGGAGAAATATTCTGAGGGTTGGTATATGCAGAAAGTAGAAGTGGGAAGCATAGAAAACATGATTTCACAAACATGGAAGAGTTGACAGTAGCAATGCACTAGGGACCAGCCAAGATTTTTGCTAGTCTGAGACAGAAAGTCAGCTACGAGTACAGGCCAGTGTTTTGATCATTTTATCATCAGATGGCAGGAAGCTGCCTGTTACAGAAAAGCACCTATACACTTCCATTTGAGTTAAGAAGTCTCTCTGATTAGGGGGGGAAAAAAAAGAGCTCTTTTGTCTATTATTGTTAGAACTGTCAAGTATTCAATTTCCTGTGAAACCAACAAAAACATAAGTTTTCTTTAACAAGCCTACTGTCGTTGCTTACAAGATAGCATTGTCCTTTGGTCTCTGCTAGTGGGTAACCCATTCACTCAAAGATTTATCAATACTTGGGCAAAGTCATCTGTGTTGTATAGGGGTGGCAGACGACCAAACTTTGTGGTTTTAAATGTTTAACCAGGAAATTTTAAGATTTTTATTTCACTAAACTAAAAAAGTACATATTCGAAGAGTCAAAAGTCATTAGAAATTCTAGTTTGGCTGATTAAAGTCACTGAAGAGCTCCATGACAATATTCAAATTACCAAAGAGGTTTTCAGAGAATCAGATACTCATTCCAAAAAAAAAAAAAAAAAAAAAAAAAAAAAAAATTTGCTGGGCGTGGTAAGGGGATCTGTAGTCCCAGCCACTCGGGAAACTGAGGTAGGAGAATGGCATGAACCTGGGAGGCGGAGCTTGCAGTGAGCCGAGATCGCGCCACTGCACTGTAGCATGGGCGACAGAGCAAGACTCTGTCCCAAAAATAAAAATAAAAATAATTCAAAGTTAAAGTTTCCTGGTGAGAAACAATCTTTAGTCAGGATTTAAAGGTCATGTATATCCTTGCCATAATATTGTAAATCTGACATAAATAATGCCTATACTTGCCAAATTTTACTTACATACTCATTTAACCAAGAGGCAAGAACTTAACTGTTAAAAGCAGAAACCAGAATTCAAGTCCTAGGCAAAACTAGCTTGTGATCTTGGGCCAATTAGTTAAAATGTGGCTAAGCCTTAGTTTCTACATTTGTAAAAAGAAAGTAGTATCAATTTGCCTAGCATGTGTATCTCAGGAATTGGAAAAATTCAATTCTAATGATGCTAGCACCTGCTAAAACTAAATAGTGTTTAACCTTGTGGAACCTGTTTGACTCCATTCTTTCCTCGCCCCGCTCCCCGCCCGCTATTTCAAAATTAAAGGAATATTTTTTACTAATTAAACTAAACTAATTCACTAATTAAAAGGATATTTTAAAAATTAATTTAGTACTACATAGAGTTTATTTTCTCCTCTTGGCTCACTACCAAACAGAATCAACTTTCATATAGCTAAAAACTGAGAAAGAATTACTAAGCAGATTCATCTGCATATTGGGAATGTATATTTACATTCTTGAAATCTCAAGGTAAGGAGGTATAGCAGATTTCCTGTTTCCTCGGGTCTAAACTAGTTCTGAAAACTTAGCAGCTGTGGCAGAAGGTACACTGCTACTAATCACAACTATCACGTTAAGACTACTCAAGCATTAAAGCTTTGACTAATATGTAGCCTTGGCTACATATTAGAATCATTTGGGGGAACTTGTACTTACCTATGCCCAGGTCTCATCTAAGACCTGTTCAATCAGAATTATCTAGGGATGTGACCAAGACATCATTATGGTTTAAAGCTCCCCCACATGATTCTAATTTCTAATCAGAGTAGAAAAATCACTGATATACACTATGGTAGTAAAATTAAAAAAAAAAAAACTAGACATTTACCCCATTTTACCAAATAATACCAGTTATAAGATTCCACAACATTCCATTACAAAAGGGTCTGAGAACAAATTAATTCTCTGACTACCATCAAACTTGATTTTACTTTCTTCTGCTTCAGGAAGTTATTTCAACTTATTAGAGAGACACATTTATTTCCTTATTATGTTTTCAACGCAGGCTATACAAGAATCAACACATTCTACTTCCATTCAGAAATTCAAAGACAGTTTTTCAAGTGAAGTACATTACAAACATGGTTATAACTCACAATATTTTAAGGGTTAAAATACTAAGCCAAGATGTATACATATAACACAACTTTGTTTTTCAAGAGGAATTAGCTTGGATTCTACTATTAGTTGCAAGCATTAGGATTACATAATCCAGAGACAACATTACTGAGTACTCCCATTGTTAAAAAAAGGAATACCTGCACACTCACCCCAAAACACACTGAAAAGAAATCTCTAGAATTTCAATCTAATTTTTCTCACTTGGTTTACTATTGAAAACTGTGCAAACACCGTAGAACTGGCAGCTGCAGCTAATTAAGTATCTTTAATTTATCCTTTTGTTTCTCCACTCCAAGACAGTATCCTAAATGATAACCAATACATTAAAATTTAACATCCTATCTATAGGTAATTTTAGGTATGGATTTTTTAATTTGACACCTATCTTATATAGTAATTCTGAATGTAGTCACTGGCCTATATTCTTATATCTGAGAATTTTACAGAGAGTATAACATGCTAATTTTTAATGGTCTTTTAAAAAAAATCATTACTAATTACTAATTCTGTCTTTCAGGCAACACACAAGGTTGTCATTCAGGTTAATACTGACAGTAACCACACTGTTGGTATTTCTCCATTTCTACCTTCAATATTTCACCTTACATTCAAGAGCATTATCAAAATGTTCATCTAGATCATTCACGTATATACTCTGTCAAGTCAAAATGACCACAAAATTAGATAGTAACATAAGCTGTGACTTAAAATGGAGAGTCAAGTGGGCATGTAAAGGCCTCAAAATGCTAGTGCACTCTCTGCAACATCCTTTATAAACTCTGTTATACTTTTTTGGAATCAAAGATTAAAACACATAGGGGGCCGGGCGCGGTGGCTCAAGCCTGTAATCCCAGCACTTTGGGAGGCCGAGACGGGCGGATCACGAGGTCAGGAGATCGAGACCATCCTGGCTAACATGGTGAAACCCCGTCTCTACTAAAAATACAAAAAATTAGCCGGGCGAGGTGGCGGGCGCCTGTAGTCCCAGCTACTCGGGAGGCTGAGGCAGGAGAATGGCGGGAACCCGGGAGGCGGAGCTTGCAGTGAGCCGAGATCGTGCCACTGAACTCCAGCCTGGGCGACAGAGCGAGACTCCGTCTCAAAAAAACAAAACAAAACAAAACAAACAAACAAACAAAAAAACACACATAGGAGACAAAAGGTACCTAGTGACTTGCAAATAATGGTTATATATTTTATAAATTCTATGTTCTCCCCAATAAAAAAAGATACTAGAATATGCTTTCACATGGGAAAAAAACCCAAACATTTCTCACCACACAGCATCCTTTGAATACAATTTCAGCAACATTTGATGACCTCAATTAATTATAGCCACACTTAAGCAGTGTTCACAAGTAGAAATTTTTAATATTTATATGGCTCAGGAGGCTGCTTGGGGCTGGACTGGGCCGCCCTGAGGTTCTAAATCCCCTTACATTCTCCCAGCCATCCAAAAAAGGAGGAAAACATTATCTTGGAACAACCATAACTTATTCTGTGTACTGACTGTAAAGCTCAGAATTACACCATAGTAATTTCCTTTTGCCTAATTAATTTCAAAATTTTATATTAGAGTTTTGACAATATTTTCAAGAAAAATATGCTCCATAAACCCACCTTGTATACTCTTCTTGTAACTTGTTGGGGTCACTTACAAAAAATTTGACTCTAAAGTTCAAATTGTAAGGAGATCCTCCTAGAATTAATAAAAGTAGTTCTAATTAATCAGACTATATTAATCCTTTATCTTTATAAAGTAAACTTGCAAAATGTTAAATATGTATGCTCACTCTTTAGCTGCTTCCTTATTGGTTTGTTAGGATCCAGCCACCTCTGAAAAATAAATAAATAAAATTGATTTCTTTTTTCCTTTGGGAACTACTATATTGATTCTTACAAATCTGTTCCATTTGGAGATTAATGCTTAAAGCTGCATTTCAGAATAGGCCCAGGTAGGAAAATAACCATTACATTACAGACAATATTTTTCATATCAAATGTAATAAAATTATGCTAGAAATTAGTGAATGTATTTGTGTTAATACTAAGATTTGATTTGACTTTTCCATCACACTGTACAATGCGCAATAACCTCTATTTCAAAAGTAAAGATGGTTAATAATTGCAGCAACCTGAAGTGATTCACATTAATCTAACTATATTTCTTAATAATCTAGCAAGTTTTCAAAATTCTCTTTACCCTTCACACACACACACACACACACACACACACACACACACACACACACACACACAATCTTGGGCTTTACACCCATTCAGGCAAAATTCTACTACAGAACTTGAAAATCCACTGAGGAGAAATTTTATAACATTTACCTCATTCCTTTAAAAATAAAATGCCTCTCCTTCAAAAAAAACCCACCAATTTTTTTAAGATACAATGTTTAGTTTTGAGAATGATTTTTATGTGTGAGAAATCTTAAGCAGTTTCAATACTTCTGAAGGCCAGTTGAGCTCTATTTCTGGACAAGTAGGGCTGAATTCAGAAAAATTTTAACTGCTAACATGTTTCGGTTAAAAAAACTCAAAGAACCCAAAATGAGGTGCTAGATATGCTAGAATTTTCCAAGTAAGTTTATGTATCATTATTTATAAACCAAACTTCTACTACCCATAATTAAATCCAGGCAGAACACATAGATTTTTAATAATAAATAAATGGCTGGGAGTAATTAATAATGATTTCCTCTCCACTGTCCATAATATCCAACACATCAAATCCAAGTCTATCTTCAAACTGTATCTCGAATTTATCAATCTATCATCCTTATCTCTCTAGTCTAAGCTCTGCCTATTGCCACTTAATTGCTCTCCCAGTTGATGTTCTTATCACCATGTCCCTCTTCATGCTCCATAAAGAAGCAAGAGTAGTATTAAAACATAAATCTGAATATGTCACTCATTTGCTTAACACCTTGATAACTTCTCAGTAGTAGATCCAAAAACTATGGCTTGTATGGTCTCTTCTCACCTCTTCCACCTCAACTTACTAAATTCCAGCCATAATGGCCTCCTTTCTGTTTCTGAAAGATGCCATCATAAGGCCCTCAATTTCAAGCTTCCCTTTCACAGAATGCCCTCTAGATTTCCTACAGTACTCTTCACTACCTGTTAAGTCTCAGCTTAAAGCCTGCCACCTCAGAAAGGCCTTCACTGACCACCCTACCAAAAGTACGTCATACAGCTCCCATTTATTTTCTATAAACAAGTAAGGAACATTATATTCCTTCATTACATTGCCTCAATTAAATTTGTTTCACCTTTTTTTTTTCTGACTCCTTCATTAGATTATAATGAAACCAAGGATAAAAGCTGTTTCAGTCAATACTGTACAGTCAGCACCTAGCACAGGGCTTGACATAATATGAATTAAAAATACTGTCAGAAGCAGTGGCACATACCTGTAATCCCGTCTCAAAATAAGAAAGTAAGTAAATAAGTAAGTAAATAAATAATTTACTGAAGGACTAAACCTGCTGAATGATTCAATAGCCAGGGGTAGGATTTTCAGCCCTGTTTAATACACTTTCCTCAATCTATCTACCCATTTATCCACCTTTCCATCCATCTATCTATTAATCTAGTGATTTTTATTCTTCATATCTTCTAGGAAAAGTCATAAATTATATCCACTTTAATGACTGTCTACAATCAAAGTTTCAGATCAATTAATTAATCTATTGAAAACCTGTCTTCCTCATTTAGTTCTCCTTCAAAATATTCTGGTAAAAGAAATACAAACACATTTACATACAAAGATGCATTAAGCTGACATAGCTTAGAAGTACAAAGACAAGCACTGAGAAATTTAATAGGTCTCATCAATGATATCAATGAGATAGGGCTTAGGTTCTTGGTTTAAACCAGGAAGATGGAACAGTGCTATAACAAGCACTATCGAATGGTAAAAACAGCATTTGTTGTAAAACTCCATCATTAAGTTGCGAAACAAACTAGGAAAAACCATAATATATAAAGAAGTTCTACACATCAATAAGAAAAAAACTGACACTAATAGAAAAACAGGCAATGAATAAGAATGGAAGTTCACAATCAAGGAAATACAAATGGCATTTAAGTATATGACAAGATAGTCAATCTTGATCATAATTAGAGAAATACAAAAGTAATCTACATTGGGTTATTAGTCTTCAACAGTAACATTGGGCAAAGACTAAAACGTATAATGACATACACGTGAGAAGAACAGGCACTCTTGTACATAGCTTCTGAAAGTATAAATTGTACCATCTCAATGGAAGATAACTTTGCAAAATTTATCAAATTATAAAATACATATGACAAGACTCAGCATTATTTGTATGCAGTATTTTTAGTGAGATATATTTCATGCACCACAAAATTTACCATTTTAACAGGTATGTGTCATTATACTTTAGTATATTCCCTATGGTATGCAACCATCATCACTATTTAATTCCAGAATATTTCCACCACCCTCAAAGGAAATCTTGTACCTATTAGCAGTCAGTCTCAATGTGCCCTTCCCTGCTGCCCTTAACAATTACTAACCTACATTCTGTCTCTACGAATTTATGTTTTGAACATTTCATAAGAATGGAATCATACAACAGGTTGACTTTTGTGTTTGTCTGCTTTCACATAGCATAATGTTTTCAAGGTTCATCTACATTGTAGCATGTAACAATAATTCATTCCTTTTTGTGGCTGATACTGGGCTGTGTCTACTTTTTGACTATTATGAGTCTGCTATGAACATTTGTGTACACACTTTTGTGTGAACATGTGTTTTCAATTCTCTTGGGTATATGCCTAGGGGTAGTATTGTTGGGTCACAGGATAACTGTATATTTAACTTTTTGAGAAACTGCCAAACTTGTTTCCACAGTGGCTTTTTACATCTCCAATATCAATGTATAAAGACTGCCATTTCTTCATATCCTCATCAACACTACCTTTAAAAAATTATAGCCATCCCAGGAGGCTGAGGCAGGAGAATGGCGTGAACCCGGGAGGCGGAGCTTGCAGTGAGCTGAGATCCGGCCACTGCACTCCAGCCTGGGCGACAGAGAGAGACTCCGTCTCAAAAAAAAAAAAAAAATTATAGCCATCCCAATGAGTGTGCTGTGGTATGCCATTCCTTTTCATTGCTGAATATTTCATTATGTAGATACACTACATTTGGTTTATCTACTCATCACTTGATTGACAGTTGGATTGTTCCCATATTTTAGCTATTATGAATAATGTTGCCATGAACATCTGTGTATAAATTTTTGTGTGAACATACATTTTCAAGTCTCTTCAATATGTATCTGGGAGCAGAACTGCTTACAGTAACTGTTTTAATACATCTTGAAAACACATGTTACAAACCCTTAATTTTGTTCTTACATAAATGGGCACTGGGGTTATATCACCACCTATAGTTCCAGACAGCATTTTCTGTGCCAAGAACTGCTGTACTAACTGGATTACTGTGCTACATCTGAGAAAAGCTGAACTGTCTGCAATGAAATAGATATGAATTTTAAATGTAATATTTTATTAGAAACTATAACTATCTAGTTAATACTAATAGCTAATAAGAGATGGCACTACATCATCAACTCCATTCATGAAGGAGTATCTATTTAAGGATGGAGCTCTGTTTCTAATCTTTTCAAACCTTTCAAAGCGATTAGACATTGCTAATCGGTTACCTGATGGCTCATAGTTTCTAATCTTTTCAAAGCCAATTTCCCATTCTTTTCCCTGGGAAGAATCTCTTGTTATATACTGCTTCATATAACAAAGTTAATTTTTCTATCTGCCAAAACGTAGTAATAAAATTTCTACATTTGAGATCTGCAAGGTTTCTACTAAGAAATCCACTGATTATTTTATTGAGGTGCACTTGTATGTAACAAGTCACTTTTCTCTTTCTCTTGCTGCTTTCAAAAGTCTGGCTTTCGACCACTTTCACTGTACTTGGAGTTCAGTGAGCTTCTTCTGTTTGTACATCTGTATCTTTATGCAAATTAGGGGAAAGATACATGGTAAGACCTTGTCTCTACAAAAAAAAAAATAAAATAAATAAACAAAAAATTAGCCAGGTGTGGTGGTACATGCCTATAGTCCTGGTTACTCGGGAGGCTGACGTGGGAAGCTAGGAGGTTGAGGTTCAGCCTGAGAGGTTGAGGCTGCTGTGAGCCATGATCGCACCATTGCACACTGCACTCCAGTCTGGGTGACAGAGCAAGACCATGTTTCAATCAATAAAACAAGTAATTGAACTCCAAACTGTTCAGGGTTGCTATTGTAAACAGCCTTGGTCTTAAAGAAAATATAATTTGGACAAATTACAGCCATATATTTATTTCATCTGTTTCAGTATCACTTTGGAGATTAAATTCTAGCTTACATTCTTTTCCACAGTATCAAGTTTTAGATGTGTATTTTTTTCCCTTAACTCATTCATTATGTGAAGCCTACTTTCTATAAGGCACTGTGCCAGGTACTGGGGTGATATAAGATCAAAACATAGTTCCTATCCTCAAAAACTGGTAATAAATACATCAGCTCAAGAAAGTATCACCACTGCTACAGATAAAAAAGAAAGAGACAAATTATGCCTGGGGAGTAGTGGTAGTCAGGAAAGGCTTGACAGGGAAAGTGACTTTTACTCTAAGTCTTAAAAAAAGTGAAGGTAGAGGGGTATAGGGTAAAGGATGTGAAGGGAATGAAGGATGTGAGTTAAAGTAAAGGTGAGATATTTCAGGCACAGAATGTATTTATGCCCAAGATAGCAAAGATCAAGTATTGCATATTTCATCTGAAAATACTCCATTTTCTATCCATTTTTAGAAATCTTTAGCAGTAATACCTGCCATTACTCATCTTAATGGCAGCTGTATACATTGTGATATTAACCTTTTGTTTCTCTTATAAATCAATCCTATTTCTCACTAGAAATCAAGTTAGAAACTTGGGAGGAAGAACATCTCCCAAATAAAGTAATTCTGGAGAGTCACTAGATCCAGTAAAAAACATAGGGCTTAGTAAAACAGTAGAAAGAAAAGATGTGGAAAACTTGGATTTGATCCCAACTTTACCTTTCACTATGCTAAATAAAATAAAATTATAACAAAAACAATGGCTAAATAAAAATAAAACAAAATTTAATACATAAAATTAAAACAAAAACAACGCTGGAGAACTAGTGAGGCTGGATAAATCCTCGCGTGAATACGTTCCCACTACAGCTCCCCTTTTACCTCTCAAGTCTTTTATTATTTTATTATAAAAACCAGGTGACTTAACCAAATGGGTGACTATGAATGATGGTCAAAGAGTACCAGACTCGCATAGGGACTTTCTTCAGATATTTAAGTGAATAGACCAACTAACCATGAATCTCTAGGCATAGGGTGTCGGCAATTTTTTTATGTTTCCCAAGGGATTTGGAAGCATAGTCAAGTTTAGATGAATGATCGTTTACCTTTTTGTTTTCTATAATAAATTTTTTATTAAAAAAAGTATCAATATAAAACATTCAAGTTTTTTTTTCTCTCTCTCACACACACAGCAAAAAAACACATAAAAGTCCTTTATTATGGCTCTTCCAATTCTACTCTCTCATCCAAAGAGGTAGCCTCTGTTCACTACCAGTAAGTATACCTTGCAATGCTGTGGTGCACCTGCATATAAGCATTTAATAATTATATATATATGCTGAACTTAGTGCAGACACCCAATCAGCATAGTGCATTACAGTCCAGAAATCCTGCGCTCAAGTGGTTCTCCTGCCTCAGCCTCCCCAGTAGCTGGGACTACAGGCATGCATCACCATGCCCAGCAATGTCACATACTTTATTCAACTATTCTCTTATGAGGGTTTCAGGTTTTTCCATTACTATTTCCTATTAAAAATAGTGTTGCAAGAGAAATTCTTCCATACAATAAATTTTTAATTTTGATATATGCTGCCATCTGCCTTCCAAAAACACTTCTTCACTTTATACTCTAACCAAGTATCCTGAGAATGCACATTTCCCCTTAGCCTTTGCCAGAACAGGTAGTGTGAATCTGTATTTTTGCTAATCTAGTATGCAAAGAGTGTTATCATTGTAATTTGCATCTCTGTGATTAACTAGTGAAGCTGAATATCTTGTCACGTTTGTCATTAATAGTTACTTTTTTTCTGTTCATGCTATCTTCCCATTTTTCTATTGGGTTATCTGACTTTTATTCATTATTTGTAGAAGCTCTTCTAGATTTTAATATTATGTTACATAAGTTGCAAGTATTTCCCTCGAGTTGATATTCTGTCCTCAGTGTATATTCTAAATGTTATGCAGTGAAATCTGTCAACATTTCCTTTACAAATGCATGAACTATTGTTGCCTAGGATGATCATAATAAACAATTATTATTAAAAATGTTTCCAACTCTTACCCATTTTTATACTATTGTTTTACATTTAAATTTACATTGGAATTTATTTTTATATATAGTATCTATTAGGAATCTAAATACATATTTTCCCATCTTTAACCAATTGTTCTAATACCTATCTTGAATACCATCATTATAATAAACTATGTTTTCATACAGACAAAAATTGATACTTGGGCTGTTTCTTCTACCCCATTGGCTTATATCCATACTAAGAACATACTATTTTAAGTACTATGTCATCATAATACATTTTTATATCTGTTAGGACAAGGTGATTATATTTTATATATCTGGCTAAGTTTATCCAGATTCTCTTCCTGAGGAAGTTGAGGATCCTATTGTCAAATCTTCTCCCCAAAAATTCCATTCAGATTCTAACCAGCAATACCACTGGTTCTACCAATGAAACTGAAATAGTGCTGAGATCTTTTACAATACTGAGCATTCCTCATCGTAAGCATGGTATATCTCCATTTATTCATAATTTCTATTATATCTTCCTGCAAAGTTCTATATTTTCTTCATATGGCTCTTGACACTCCTGCTAAGGTTTATTCCTAGATGTTTAATGAAGACAGGTTTTTTAAAAAATGTGATTTGCTATTTTGTTGGAGTATGTCTCCTAAATGGTATATAAAAAGGTACTGATATTTGTTTGTGGAGCTCTAAATCTTACTAGCTATAATAGTTTTCCAAATGATTCATTTGAGCTTTCGAGGTGGATAATCATATTGCTAAAGAAAAATGAGTTCTTCCCCCAACAACCATACCCTAACACACAGCTTTATTCCACAGGGAACTATATCTGTTGCCCTCTGTTCAATTAGAAAAGGGGAAAAGACGAGGCCAAGTGGCCTCAATTAGTTTCTCAGTTAACCACTTTGATACCCGTACTACATTACCCAGAAATCTCTCCTCTTCAACACCTTGTTGGTAAGTTTTCCTCTGGTTTGACTCTTCCACCAATCCTATCAACACTGAATGTCAACATTCAATCTTTTAAAAAATCTTGAAAATTTCTTGTCTGTTGATGGCATTAATTTTTATTCTCTGTGTGTTCATGAGTGTACTATCTGACATTGGAAAGCAACCAAAAGTAGGCAAAAAGAGGAGGAAAATCTACTCTCGAAAAAACAGAAACACTGCAAGGGCTGACATACATATTAGCAATCTTTGCCTGGGGCAAGTTCAAATCCTACACAGGCAGAGGACATCCTTACTGACTTGAGGTGTCAGAGGACAGAGTTTAGGAATGGAGCAAAAAAAAAAAAAGACAGAAAATTGGGAGGAAATTCTGAAAAGGAGAACTCAGAAAGAGGATTAGCCTCAAACTCTGGCTATGAACCAACAATGAACCACTGTTCATTCTGGTTAGGGTTAGGGTTAGGGTTAGGGTTAGGGTTAGGGTTAGGGTTAGGGTTAGGGTTAGCTCTGGCTGACAGCTGAACTATGCATGTATAGTTAGATTCCAGAGTCACAAGAAAGAGGAGGAGTTGGAACCTTTAAGAAATAAGTAGAGATACTCCTCCCAAATTGGACACAGAATACAGACTCTGAGTCCAGCCAGGTTAACTGTACCTATTTGCAATATGCAGTTTAAATTGTGACAAATGCATACAGCCAGGTAACCATCACCATCCACAATCAAGATAATTTCTATTCTGAAGTATTTCCTCTGCTTCTTTGCAATCAGTCCACCAAACCCTAGGCAACTACTGATCTGCTTTTGGTCACTATGTGTCAGTTTAGCTTGTTCTGTAAGTTAATATAAATGGAATCATATAGTGTTCTACTCTATAGATACACAGCAGTTATTTTTCATCCCTTTGTTTATTGATGGACATTAAAGTTAATTCACATTTGGGCTATTATGAATAAAACTACTATGAACATTTGTATACAAGGCTTTACGTGACATGTTTTCGTTTCTCTTGGATAAACAACTGAAAGTGGGATTTCTCAGTGGTATATATTAAACCTATGTTTAATTTTACAAGAAAACTTCCAACTATTTTTCAAAAAGTGGTTGTATCATTTTAAATTGCCACAAGCAATTTTATCAGTTGTTCCACATCCTTGTCAACACTTGGTATTGAAATAATTTTTAATTTTAACTATTCTAGTGGATATACTACTTCTAGTGGAAGTACTACTTCATTGTGGTTTTACTTTGCATATCCTGGATGCATCTTTAAATATTAAACGTCCTTTGTCACAGTAAAAACTTTCCTTTCTTTTCCAAGTTCTGTTGAGTTTTCATTATGAATGGTTGCTGAATCTTATTCTCTGTAATCTATGCCCCAGTTACATTGATTTAGTGAAAAAACTAAACAGTGTACTTGATGGGGAAATAGTGTTTTCAGTATTTTCCTCTAAGATCGGGAACAAGAAAAGGTAGTCTGCTCCTATCACTTCTATTCATCTTTGCCCTAGTGGCTTCGGCCAGTGCAATAACAAATCAAAAAATGAGAAAAACAGAAAGGATAAAGACTGGTAAGGAGGAAGCAAAACTGTCCCTGTTTGCAAAAGACATGATTATTTACACAGAAAATCCTAAGGAATCAATGAAAGAAACTACTAACAGTAATGTGTATTAGCAAGGTCTCAAAATACAAGGTTAATATACAATCAGTCATCTTGGGGTTTATCCTAGAAACACAAAGTTGGTTTAAAAATTGAAAATCAATGTAATTTACCATATATCTGCATGATAATCTATGTAGAAAATTCTATAGAATTTACAAAAAGCTACTAGAATTAAGTGAGCTCAGGAAGAGTATAGAATACAAAATCAATACACAAACTTAACTGTATTTCTATATGCTAGAAATAAACATTTTGAAATGAAAAAACCAACAATACTATTTGCATGTTTTTTCTATTTACCAAGTTGCCAAAAACAGAATCTGAAGTAGTAACCTTGATTTACCCCTTTTCCTCATGAACTCATTCTATCTGAATCAAATCAGCCAGTCCTGTTGACTTTATCTCCTAACTGAATTATCTCTAGCACTTACCTTTTTTTCTTCATTCCCCACAGCCAACCACTACTTTCTTAGTAATTTCTTTATTCCAACAATCTCCCAACTGTCTATTAGTTACTGGCTACACTATAACCAAAGGGATATGTGTAAAACACAAGTCTTATGTTTAGTCATATAAAAAAATTCATGTTTGATTTTATCATGGATTAAAAGGCATTTTATGATATCACGTACTGCTCAAACCTCATCTTTTACCCCTTCTCCTTTTATTAAATAAAAGTTTAATACTAAAACTTTTTTCCAGTTCTTCAAATTCAGCATTCCTGTTTCTTCACTCTTGATCTCTGCATATGCTCCTGCTTCTTTCTTAAACACTTCGGTGTACCCCAGGTCTCTCTGCCATTCCCTCTCAAAATACAAGAGTTAAAAGAGACAAGAAGCAAAAAATACCAGTTAGCAGGCTACCAAAGAGGATTACACAATAGGTAAATAAGAGCTTGAATTAAGATATTACAGTAGAAACATATGAACAGATAAGAAAGAAATAGTGAAATATATAAAATAAACCATGTACTAAAACATGGCTTGCTGAAATAATGGTCAGCCTCTATGTGACTTTTCCCATATTTACTGAAACCTAACGTGATAAATAATGTAAGAATTGAGTTATGTAAAAGAAATATTAAAAAGGTAAATAAAATTATACCAAATAAATTATGTCATAATTTAGTAGTGTTAATTAACAGTATACTGCATTAGAGTAGTGATTTTCATAATATGGTTCCTTGGACAAGCAGCATTAGTGACACAAGGGAACTTATTTGAAAGTAATTTATTGAGTTCCACAGCAGACCTTCTGATTCAGAAATCTCTAGGCATAGGTCCCAGAAATCTGTATTTTAAGAAGCCTTCCAGTTGTTTCTCATGCAAGCTGCAGTCTGAAAACCATGGGGTTAGGAGCTATGCAAAGAGGGGTAAACCAGTAAAATATCATAATCCAACAAAAATTCCAGAAGACTGAACTTGCACAAAGATCAGGCCAACAATAATTAATAATCTACCCTCTATCCTACTTAAGAGCAGTATAATTCAATTTAATAAGGAAAGTAACAGTAAATGCACAGGAATAATATAATCTCAAGGCTCTGTTAAACAGCATGCTGATAAAGACCACTAAGAAAAAGCCACCTTTAACTGCTCATAAAATTAAAGAAATAATGCATAATGAATTATAACCACAATATTATTTTCCTCATTAATTCAACATACATTTACTGAATATTACTACTACAACAAGATATTATGCTAAAAGCTAAAATTGTGATAAACAGGTCTTAAATTAAAGCATGAGAAATTCTGAAAAGTCAAAGCTTTAAGTAATTTTCTTTGTTGCACTGGAACTTATTACCAAGGAAGATTCTAAAGGGAAAGACAGTCAGCTATTATTCTGTATTTGTTATTTAATACTTACGAGAAAAAAAAACATGCTAAGTGCCTTTTACGTTTATCAATTATAAACCCAATTACATTAATTTCAATGTCTAAGGCAATAGTAGTTCTAATTCTTTAAAACTAATATATAAAAATATGCATAAATATATACATAATATATAGATACATGTGCATATGTATATGTAACATACATAAGTTTTAAGATTTAAAAACTCTGAGCTAAAGATAGGTGAGAATTAATTCTAGTAGAATCTTGTCAAATTCCTTTTGATTACTGATAGTAATTTTATTATATGGTTACCTCCTCTCCTTAATATGTTCATTTACTTTGTAAATCCTATGCATCCATATTATCATCACTTGGGAAGCAACATCATGTGGTAGAGAGTACAGGCTTTGAAGTTAGATCTGAGTTCAAGTTCTTTCTCAGCTACTTCAGTAGTTTGCATGACATTAAACAAATTAATTGACTTTCATAAGCATTAGTTTTTCATTTTTAAAATGGTTTTAATGATACTTTCATCATAAGTGAGGAAAGTATTGTGAGAATAAAATGGAATATTATAAGCAAAACATTTAGTTGATTAACAAATTCACAGATGTTTTATAAATGATACTCCCCTACTCCTTTCTCTTGAAGCATAGCATCTTTTTCCTTCAGTCCGTTAATTATCCTCAAAGCCTTAATTCACACTGACAACTAGAATTGGAACGCTACTTATAAGATTTGTGCTCTTGACAACTAGAAATGGGACACTATTTATAAGATTTGTGCTCTAAAGGTCCTTCTGTGCACACATTTTGGCATCTCAAAAGTTCTTCCAAATATTTAAATAATGAAACTGCAGTGCAGCAGACAAGACTAGCAAGGGGAGTTAGGAGATCCAGGTCCTAGTTTCACTAATGCCAGGAAGTAGCTTTGGCTTGGGATGATGTCTTATGAAAAATTAGAGTGTGAGGCTAGATAATCTCTAAAGCCTCTTTTGGGCCTTTAAAATTCTGATTCTAACTTTTCTGGAAGAATTTCTTTGAATCATAAACAACTGGACTCTTGGAACCTGGAATCGTATCTTATTTGAGAAGGAATACTCAAGATAGAAAAGACAAAGAAAGAAAAAGTAAGAGATAGCAAAAAGATCAACCTAGCTACAAATACCTTTTTCCCTACATTCATTCTGGTGTAATTAGCTCTACATCTTTTTGTATACGATATGTCTTTTTGTACACAAATTTATGTGACAGAATTTTTATCTCTTGTAGTATACATGATCTCAATATTAATCCTTCTGGAGTGCTTCCTGAAAAGGATGGTTTTCATACTTATGGTAGTGACTACAGTGGTGAGTCGCTGGTCTCTTCCTCTTTGTCATCTTGTCACTTACCCCATCAATCTAATGCCAGCCTATAGCTAGAGGATCTGACTTACGAGGGTCAGCAAGATCTAAGAGTTATCTATTTTTTCTCTCCATGAGGTATACTTAATGAGGTGTAACAGTCAACTTTTAGGTATTTGCTTGGCTCACAATTTGCCTTTCTGGTAAGAAAGGGAATAAACCTTTTATCTGAGCAATGTGAGCACCTTTAAATGATCAGGACAAGAAAGGCATTTAAAAAGTAACAGCAGTCACATCTCACTCTCCTTTCAGCGACATAATTACCTCTTGAAGCTACTTGCTATGTGGGCTGTAGACTGAAGCCAAGTAGCCGTAAAATGTTATACACCCTATAGTTCAACCATGTATAGCCAATCACTAACCAATGTTATTTCTGTAAATCAATGAGAATTCCTGAAGAACAACTTTTGCACTTACTCGTTCTCCTGATTGATCCTGTTTATTCTTTAAAAACTCAAACCTTTCTTATGTTCTCCAGAGCACTCTCCAAGGCAACTTGCAAGTATACCCTGGGCTGAGGTCCTCAACCTTTGCACTTGAATAAACTCTTTAAACTACATTCTGACCCTTTTGATTATTTTAGGTTCAACCTGGGAAAGGTTGTATTATTGATATTTCTACTCACTTCCATTTTTACATGGGTTTATTTATCAGGAAACAACAGTATAACTAGGCCCCTGAAGAAGCTCAGGTCGTCTAGTGAAGGCATCAAAGTATGAGGAAAGTTTATTTTAATTTTAGTTCGGTATAAAAGCATTTATTTTCTCTGAGACTAGCTGGCCCTTGGTTTGTTTTTCTTTGTGCCATCCTCATATTTTTCCATGGCTGGTTTGTGGTACAAAATCAGTAAATGATGTCAAGAAAGTAAGTGGTAGTATTTAACGTTTCATATATAATTCCCACTAGCTATTCATTCAGAGAACGAAGATCCCAACCACGAGAGAGAGGAAGAAAAAAAACAAACCAACTTTTCTCATAAATATTACTTGTATTTTCTATAGCCCTTCTATTAATATAGCCTTATAAACAGATTTCTGAAACATTAATTCAGAACCATTTCTTCAGCCTCCTAATTTTTCTAAAAGTATACGAAATATTCCCTTCAAAATGGAGATCCTGTTACACTAATCAAAAGAATATACTTCATTGTAGAAGTCCCTCACTGTGTAAGCACATAAATTTACAAAGAATTCAATCAGAATTTGCTTGTATACCCTTTATCTAGGTTCAGAGTAAGATATATCCTTTAGTGCATTTTATAATGCTTAATTGTCAAAGTAAACATTTCTACTATTCACATGCTATCTTCTATTTCTATGATGTGATCTTTCTAATTAAAAGAACCACAACTGCAATTACTGAAGAATAAGTAAAAATCCAAGGAGTTTAATGCCAAATAATTGTACAGCTCTGAAATTTAATCTCTATCTTATTTGTGAGGGTCTCTGATGAAATTTGGAAATTTGACATTGAATAAATTAAGAATTTTTATTAGAAATAGCTCTCTACAAATACAATAAAAAAACTAATTTTACTTTAGTGCAGACTATATACATCTGAAGGTATTTTAACCTTTATGCCCAATTTCCTCTCTTTCAGTCAACAGGCATAAATTGGACTTACTTTTTAGTTGTCTGAGACACATAATCAATGAAAGTGACATTACCTGACATAATCATGAAAGCCTTAAAGCTAGTAACTTCTGAAAGATTAAAACGTCAAGAAAAGAGGAACAAAAGAAAAAGAATTACCTCTATTTAAGTCAAGTAAAAAAAAAAAATCTCATCAAATCAGTGAACATTGTAAATCAGAAAGGACTTTCTATACTAAACTGAGAGGAAAAACTAAATAAAAATGAAAGACAAAATCTTAAACTTACTGGGTTATCTGTGGAATCATCAGCCAACTGTAAACCAAAATAGTCCTGCTCAGTCAAATCAAGATGCTTGAAGACTATATCCAACAAGACTTGCCCCTGATCATGTTTCTGGAAAAAAAAATTGAATGAAATCAACTTTGATAGGTTACACACTTCACATTTTTTAACCTGGTCGACTTTTGTCCTCATATATTAACCCATTTATGCCAGAGGTAGCAAACTTTTTTTGTGCGAAAAATCAGGCCTCGGCAATGACCTTGAACAGTAGGACATAAATAACTCCCAGGAGCTTAGCATGCCTATAATGGAGCACTAGACATAAATGGGTTAACTTGGTAATTGTTTCCATACCAATGACTTGGTTGAGAAAGAAGACTTCCCATGTGACATAGTACTTTTAGAAAACAACCTGACCTTAGGCAAAGTGGTTTAAAGAGCATATACTATGAAAATATAAAGAAACATTTTATTGAAAATACTTTCCACTTTCAGGCTATCATGGTATTTTTGTTAGTTCATATTTTTTTTTTTTTTTGAGGCGGAGTCTCGCTCTGTCGCCCGGACTGGAGTGCAGTGGCCGGATCTCAGCTCACTGCAAGCTCCGCCTCCTGGGTTTACGCCATTCTCCTGCCTCAGCCTCCTGAGTAGCTGGGACTACAGGCGCCCGCCAACTCGCCCGGCTAGTTTTTGTAGTTTTAGTAGAGACGGGGTTTCACCGTGTTAGCCAGGATGGTCTCGATCTCCTGACCTCGTGATCCGCCCGTCTCGGCCTCCCAAAATGCTGGGATTACAGGCTTGAGCCACCGTGCCCGGCCTGTTAGTTCATATTATTGCCGCATCAACTCATGTATATATCTATATCATTTTGTTATGCCTTTTATTCTTATATTTAAATTGTGACTGGAAAGTGACATATTTGGCTAAATATTACTTAAAATATAATTTTGTATTAAAATAAATAATGCCATAAAAGGGGAAACAAAGATGGTAACAATTATTCATAGCTAATTGATAAAGGATTGCTAATATTTTCATTGCCAAAGTACTCAGAGAACTTTAGAAAACTATCTCATTTTAACCTCATACTAATTCTATCATGTAGAATTAGTACTACTAATCTTTGGGGAAGTAACTACAACTTCCCCAAATTCCAAAGATGTTACATTGTGGTACAAAAGATATGATTAGATAATCCTCCCCATCAAAAAATATAACTAGTGAGTAAAAACAGACAAATGATCAACATGTTCAGTTAAAATTAAAAAAGAAACTGCGAAATTATAATGACATGCCATGGGCAAACAACAATCCCCAAAATAAAATCAAATGATAAAAAATAAAGACAAGAAATACTTATTGCTGCTAACATGGTAGAAAGATAGCTGTTGGGAAAGTAATTTGACAAAACAAGCAATAACAATATCAACTACTCTGGCATCTTAACATAAGTAGCAAACAAAATCTAATACTGGAGGAAACTTCTATACCTATCAATAAATTCACTAGAGAAGCTTATTCTTGTTACATTTATATATGACATAGATTAGAAAAACATGCTCAATGGTTTGAGTTTGTCCCCTAGAATTCACGTGTTGAAAATTTGGTCCCTGGTATGGTGGTTCTGAGAGACAAGACCTTTAAGAGGTGATTAGGTCATTTAGAGGGATTAATGTCGCTTTCCAGAGACAAGGTTAATTCTCAAGGGAGCAAGTAAGTTCTCACTATCACAGTACTAGATTAATTACCACAAGTGAGTTGGTATAAAGTGAGGCTGCTCCTGGGGTTCTGTCCCTTTTACATGTACCCACTTCCCCTTCTGCTTCTCTGCCATGTTATGACACAGCATGCAACCCTCAGGACCGACCAGATGTGGCAGTCTGATCTTGGATTTGATTTCCCAGCCAAAATAAACCTCTTTTTTTTTCCTGAGAAGTAGTTTCGCTCTTGTTGCCCAGGCTGGAGTGCAATGGCACAATCTGACCTTGGCTCACTGCAACCTCCGCCTCCCGGGTTCAAGCGATTCTCCTGTCTCAGTCTCCTGAGTAGCTGGGATTATAGGTGCATGCCATTACACCCAGCTAATTTTTGTATTTTTAGTAGAGAAAGGGTTTCATCATATTGGTCAGGCTGGTCTCGAACTCCTGACCTTAGATGATCTGCCCGCCTCAGCCTCCCAAAGTGCTGGGATTATAGGCGTGAGCCACCGCGCCTAGCCAATAAACCTTTTTTTAAAATAAATTACCCAGTCTCAGGTATTCTGCTACAGTAACAGAAAATGGACATGGTAGAGAACAGTGATATATTTTACCACTAGTTTTTCTTCTCATTAGCTATAGCAGTTTAGAAACTTTCAGATACCAGTCAGAATTCAAACTTACAGCTGAAACTATAAGGACACATTTTTTTCATATAATGGAAAGTATAGAGGCACAAAAGATTCCAGAGCAAGCTAATTTGGCAGTCAAGGGACATCAAGACTAGGTTTCTTTCCATCATTCTCATCTGCATTCCAAGTGTTGGCTATATTTGTGAGCCTTTAGCAAGATGCTCACGGCAATTCCAAGATTCATATCCACACGTGACAATGTTCAAAAGAACAAGCTCCCTTGTAAAAGTCACCGTACAAAGACTTTTATTGGCCAGAATTGGGTCAAATGGCTATCTGAAAAAAACTCAACAATCGTGGGAAGTATGTGCTTCAAACAGCGCTTCTCCATGTTGGCTCCCATTCAAATTGCCTGCAAATGTTTTATAGACTGATGCAGTCTACCTCCCTGACATGTCTCTCACTCTGATTATATTTGTCTGGGGAAGAGACCAAGCATTAATCTTTTTAAAAAGCTACTAAGGTGAGTCCAGTGTACCTTTGGTTGAAGAAACTATTCTTTCCTCCACTGAATGTACAGATTTATTTCTGGGCTCTATACCTTGGGTTTTCTTTCACTTCCTATATATCACAGACTGGGTACTGCAGAATTCTGTAACCCAGAAATGCCAATAGGTGCTGATGAAAGAGCCCAAGAAAAGCCTGCTTTCTCTAGGAAAAGGACCAGAAAAGGGTACATGGCAGCACAGAAACCTGACAATGCCAAACCCAATGGGAAAAAAACGGGCCCTTCTCTACTAGTGTCCATGGAAATCAAATGAGAAGCCTAGTTTCATGTGCCACCTGGTTTGAGCAGGCAGCAAGTGAAAAGCCTGAACTTCTACCCACTTCCAAACAGTACTGAGTAGTACTTCTTAATATCTCCTCTAGGGTGGTGTAAAGCAGAAGCAGAAAACATATCCTGAACTTTCATTTAGGCTTACTGGTAGCAGGAGGTATTAGGCTTCCCTTATTGAGTGGGTATTAGGAAAAGCTGAGGAGAAAGCCTGGACTTCCACAGCTATCATCGCATTGCTGTAGCAACTGGTGTCTCCCAAACAGACAGGAGGAAGAAGATTTGAGAGAAAAGGTAGATGGAAAAAGGGATAGTTAAATCTTGAAGTGTAATCCTGGATAGGACACTTAACAATGAACTAACTACATTTGAAACTGACCAAAATTTAAAAAGCAGGCTAAGACCTGTACACTACCAAGGTGACTCCCTACTAAGAAGACAATTAAATATGATCCAAAATCTCATAACAAAATGTGTCAAATGTCTGAGATACTATCTAAAATCATTCATTATAACAAGAGCTAGGAAAATCTCAACTAGAATAAGAAAACACAATCAACAGATGTCAACACCAAAATGAATCAGATGTTGGAATTATCTGACAAAGATTTGGAAGCAGTCATCAGAAAAAAAGTTTCAATGGAAGCAACCATTATGAATGTCGTTAAAAAGAAAATTAGAAAAAAACAAAGATTATTTCAGCAAAGAAAGAGAAGATATAAAAGAACCAAATGCAAATTATATAACTGAAAAATACAGTAACAAATAAAAACGTATTAGATGGGCTCAACAGAAGAATAAAGATAAGACAGAAAAAAAATGATCAATGAACCTGAAGAAAAAACAATAGAAATTAGTCAATAAGAACAACACTGAAAAGGGCCAGGTGGCTCACGCCTGTAATCCCAGCAGGTGGATTACAGGTCAGGAGATCAAGACCATCCTGGCTAATATGGTGAAACCCTGTCTCTACTTAAAAAAAAAAAAAAAAAAAAAAAAAATTAGCCGGGCATGGTGGAACATGCCTGTAGTCCCAGCTACCCGGGAGGGTGAGGCAGGAGAATCGCTTGAACCTGGGAGTCGGAGATGGCACCACTGTCCTCCAGCCTGGGCGACAGAGCAAGACTCCATCTCAAAAAAAAAAAAAAAAAAAAAGAAAAGAAAAAGAACAACAGAAAAAACAGACTGAAAAAATAAAAGGATGACAACAACCAGACTGTCAGCAACCTGTGGGACAAGAAAAAATGAAGTAGCATTCATTTCACGTTTTATTGTAAAAATAAAATGTTTACAAATTTGGCAAAAACAAAAACGCACATTCAAGAATCCAAGTGAACCCCAAACAAAATGAATCAAAATAAATCTACCTTATAACACATCATAATCAAAATACTAAAAACTAAACACAAAGTAAACATCTTGAAAGCAACTAAAAAAAAAAAGAAAAGAAATTACCAATAGGTAATGACAATTCAAATTAGAATGAATTTCTCATCTGCAACCAAGAAGGCCAAAAGGAAATGTGTTAGGCTGTTCTTGTGTCACTGTAAATAATATCTGACACTGGGTAACTTATAAAGAAAAGGGGTTTAATTGGCTCACGGATCTGCAAGCAGTATAAGCACAGCACAAACATCTGCTCAGCTTTTGTTGAGGGCCGTAGGAAGCTTACAATCGTGGCAGAAGGCAAAGTGCAAGCAGGCACATCACATGGCAAGAGCAGGAGTAAAAGAGCCAGGGTGGGAGGTCCCAGAATCAACCGGATCTCAGGTTAACTAACTGAGTAAGAACTCGCATATCACCAAGGTCATAAGCCATTTATGAGGGATCTGCTCCCATGATCTAATTGCCTTCTACTGGGCTCTACCTCCAACACTGGGAATCACATTTCAACATGAGATTTGGAGGGGACAAACATCTAAACCGTATCAGAAAGTATATAAAAAAATTTCAATTGCTAAACAAACAAACAAAACCCAAGCCTGTCAATCCAGAATTCTATGTCAACAGAAAATACTCAATAGGAATGAAGAGTAAATAATAATATTCTCAGAAAAATTTAAGGAAATTATCACCAACAGATCATCCCTAAAATAATGCTCTAGGAAATATTACAGGAGTTATTAAGAAATTATTTTAGGCAGTTAGGGGAAGGAGTCCTCGGTAAGGTTTTTTTTCTTTTAATAAAGGCAGCTCCCGAAACATTTCTTTGTTTTTTTTTTTTTTTGAGACAGAGTCTCACTCTGTCACCCAGGCTGGAGTGCAGTGGTGCAATCTTGGCTCACTGCAATCTCCACCCCACTGGTTCAAGCAATTCCCCTGCCTCAAGTCTTCGGAGTAGCTGGGATTACAGGCACATGCTACCAAGCCCAGCTAATTTTCTTTGTATTTTTAGTTTCACCATGTTGGCCAGACTGGTCTCGAACTCCTGACCTCAGGCAATCCGCCCGCCTTGGCCTCCCAAAGTGCTGGGATTACAGGCATGAGCCACCGTGCCCTGCACATTTCTTTTCTAATAGAAAAGCAGCTTGAAAAGCAGCTACTTGGGAGACTGAGAGAGGAGAACTGCTTGAACCCAGGAGGCAGAGGTTGCACTGAGCCAAGATCATGCCACTGAACTCCAGCCTGGGTGACAGAGCAAAATTCTGTCTCAAAAAAGAAAAGAAAAGAAAAGAAAAGAAACTCAGAGAGCTAAAACTCATCTTTTAACCTGGGATTCTGAAGCTCTAAAGGCCTCTGACCAGCTAAAACAAGCCTTGCTTAAGGCACCAGCTCTCAGCCTTCCTGTAGGGAAGGCCTTCAATCTGTATGTATCAGAAAGGAAGGGAATGGCTGTAGGAGTTTTAACATAGGCTTGAGGACCAGCTCAACAGCCGGTGGGTTACCTAAGTAGCGAACTTGATTTGATGGCTAAAGGATGACCAGCATGTCTCCAAGCCATTGCCTCAGTAGCTCTGCTGGTTCCAGAAGCATCCAAATTAGCCCTAAGAAATGATTTAACTGTTTACACCCCATATAATGTGGCAGGACTACAGTACTCCAGGGGGAGCCTTTAGCGAGCCCCTTAAATATCATGCCCTGCTGTTGGAGGGTTCCAACATCCAATTAAAGACCTGTTCTCGCCTAAACACAGCCACCTTCCTCCCCAAGGAAACAGGGGAACCTGAGCATAACTGTGAACAAGTCATAGTACAGACCTATGCAGCCAGGGAAGATCTCAGGGAAACTTCTCTAGAGAACCAGGACTGGACCCTCTTCACAAACGGCAGCTCTTTTGTAGAAAAAGGGATCAGTCAGGCAGGATACCAGTAGTCACTCTAAATGACATCATTTAGAGTCTCTCCCTCCAGGCACAAGCACTCAATTAGCTGAGCTAACAGCTCTTACAAGAGTAACTGAATTAAACAAAGGAAAGGTAGTTAATATTTACATTGACTCCAAGTATGCTTGCCTGGTTCTCCTTGCTCATGCTGCCATCTCCATGCTCATGCTGCCATTTGAAAGGAAAGGCATTTTCTTATTACCAATGGACTTCCTATAAAATATCACAAGAAAATTAACAGGCTATTATCCTCAGTTTTCCTTCCATGAGAAATAGCAGTGATGCATTGTAGGGGACATCAAAAGGGAACAGATGAGGTAGCCAAGGAAATAGATTAGCTGATTAGGCAGCAACCTCAGTGGCAAGGAAGCCTCAAGACATCAACATACTTCAAACCCCTCGAATCTGGGAAGGCTCCCTAAGAGAAATTAAACCTCAGGGCTCCCCTACAGAAACAGAATGGGCCACTTCTCGAGGATACTTGTCAGCCCTCAGGATGGCTACAGTTACAGGACGGCAAACTTCACTTGCCAGCTTCCAGCCAATAGAAAGTCCTTAAAATCCTTCATCAAGCTTTTCACTTGGGAAAGGATAAAACTTACTGATGTGCCAGAGATTGTTTTCACGAGAGAACTTACTAAAAACAATCGAGCAAGTTGTTAATGCTTGTGAAATCTGTCTTAAAAATAATCCATGAACAGGCAACTCCTTCCTCCTCAAACCCAAAGAATAGGAAGTTATTCGGAGGAAGACTGGCAGATAGACTTCACCAATGTGCCAAAAACAAAAGGCATTCAATACCTGCTGGTATGGGTAGATGCCTTCACTAACTGGGTAGAAGCATCTCCATGCCACACAGAAAAAGCCTCTGAGGTAAGAAAAATGTTAGTTAATGAAAGAACTCCCCTAAGTAGGTACCTTCAAAGTGACAAAGGGCTCTCATTTAAGGCAGCTGTTACACAGGGGTCTCAAAAGTCCTAGGCATAGCATATCATCTCCATTGTGCTTGGAGACCCAATCCTCAGGAAAAGTGGAGAAAACTAATGATATTATCAAGAGACACCTCAGAAAATTATCCTGACAAACTCACCTTCCTTGGGTCACTCTTCTTCCTAAGGCCTTAATACAAATAAGAAATACTCCTTCAAAATTAGGTCTTAGCCCTTTTGAGATGCTGTACAGACAAGTCTTGCCTTACCAATGATTTTCTATTAGATCAAGAAACCTCCGGGCTAGTTAAGCATATAACCTCTCTGGCTCACTTCCAACAGGAATTAGCACAATTAGCAAAAGCCCAACCCCAGGAAACAGGGACACCTCTATTTAACCCAGCAGATTTGGTACTGATAAAGGCTCTCCCTTCTCTCTCTCCCTCCCTCCCTAAACCCAAGCTGGGAAGGGTCTAACACTGTTCTTTTTTAACCCCCTCTAGGCAATAAAAGTTACAGGAATAAAAGTTACTCCTGGATACATAACACTTGAGTCAAAGCCTGAAGAACTGAGGGAGCAACCCCTGACAGCCCAGAAGAATGTCCTGAACATCAATGTGAAGAAATAGGAGATCTGGTAATCCCAGCACTTTGGGAGGCCGAGATGGGCGGATCATGAGGTCAGGAGATCGAGACCATCCTGGCTCACACGGTGAAACCCCGTCTCTACTAAAAAATACAAAAAAACTAGCCGG
>NW_012115155.1:2034989-2042551 GCF_000951035.1 Colobus angolensis palliatus | reverse complement strand
TGTGCAGGACATCATGGCGAACTGCACTTGCATTTTAAAAGGCCAGGGTGGGAGAGCCAGGTTTTTCGCTGACTACATGAATGACACACCTGATCGGATCAATGCCCTGAGCCCTATGCAAATCAGACACCGTCTCCTCCAGCCTCCTAATATAACCGACTGTTTTCTGGCGCACTCAGGGTTTTCCTCTCTGTTCGGAGCCCCACTCCCTCAGTCTCTGTAAGGGGGAGCCTTTTCCTTCTTTCTTGTTAAACTTTCCGCTCACTGAAACCTTGAAACCACGCCACATGTATCCATGTTGTTCATCTAATTGGTCTGAGACAAAGGACCCTGGTGTTCCTCCAGTCATCAGAGCCCTATCAGAAGTTCTCCAACCAGAAAGTAAAAAACATGAAGAAACTTAGAACAACAGAAAAGAATAAAGAGTAATGAAATGGGAGAAATGGAAGTAAATACAAAAGCCTATTCTTCTCTTTAAGAATAAATGTTTAAAGGCTAAAGCAAAAATTATACCTATTTGATGTGCCCCTAATGTATACAGAAAAATACTTAATACAGTTATATTGGGGAAAACACAATACTATAATAATTCTATTATAAAGGAGGAAGGAAAGGTCTCTAAAAGTAGATAAGGTTTTTATATGTACTCAAAGGGATAAAATGTTGTTAATGATACAGCATAAAAATTTTTTAATGTAAATTATAATAGCAAGAATTACCTAAAAAAGCTATCCAAAGATATACTCTCAAAGACACTATAAAAACAAAACTGAGGCTGGGTGCAGTGGTTCATGCCTGTAATCCCAGCACTTTGGGAGGCTGAGGCGGGCAGATCACGAGCTCAGGAGATCGAGACCATTCTGGCTAACACGGTGAAACCTCGTCTCTACTAAAAAAAAGTACAAAAAATTAGCTGGGTGTGGTGGTGGGCACCTGTAGTCCCAGCTACTAGAGAGGCTGAGGCAGGAGAATGGCATGAATCCGGGAGGCAGAGCTTGCAATGATCAGAGACTGTGCGCCACTGCACTCCAGCCTGGGTGACAGAGCAAGACACCATCTCAAAAAAAAAAAACCAAAAATGAAATTCTAGAAAATGCCACGAATCTAAGAAAAGCAGAAAAAATAAAAATGAAAAGCAGAACAAACAGAAAATAAGGAAACAAATAATCAAGTAATAAAACTAGTAATAAAATGGCAGAAAACAAGCCATAGAAAAGGGACAAATATAACTAGGGATGTCAACATCTCTTTCTCAGCAATTGCTAGATTAATCAGCAAAGATGTAAAAAAGAAAATCAGCATGGATCTAAAAGAACCCAGCAACATATTAACTAATAGAATTGACTGACATTTCTAGGACACTCCACTCAACAACAGCAGAATATATGTTATTTTAAAGCATCCACCAACATTCACAAGACAGGCTATATCCTGGGTCATAAAACAAACCTTACTAAATTAAGAATAACTGAAATCACATAGTGTGTTCTGTAACTATAATGAAATCAAAATAGAACACAGCGAGAGAAAGATAGGAAACATTTGGAAATTAAACAACTTCTAAATAACCCATAGGACAAAGAGGACTCTGGAGAAAAACAAAACAAAACAAAACAAAAAACACTGAACTGAAAGAAAACTCAACATACCAAAGCTTGTGGAATATAGCCAAAGCAGAGCTGAGAGGAAAATTTATAAACCTAAATGCTTACATTAAAAAAAGGGAAGGTCTCAAATCAAGTCTAAGCTCCTACCTAAAGAAAATTAGAAAAAGAGAAACCAAAATTAGGGAATACAGGAAAGAGCAGAAATCTAAGTATTTAAAAACAAGAAATAGACAAAATTTGGTAAAACAAAAATCTGGTCATTTGAAAAGATCAATGAAATTAACAAACCTCTAACAAGACTAAAATAAAAAGGGGGAAAAAAAAAGACACAAATCAGCCTTTACAGTATTGAAGCTGTTGGAAACCAGTGCTCGGCGTAGCCAAAAGAAACCTGCACTTAAACAGAAAATTTCTCAGCATGGCACTTTTACTTTGGCGGAAGGGTGCTGCTTGCATCTGTTACAATTGCAAGAGCACACCAAACAAAGGAAGGAAGGGGTTTTTAACCCTAATGCAGCTCCTGTTTCTGTGTCCTTCCTCTATGGGCTGGGGTTGGACCGTACAATCTAAGCTGATCCTGGTTGGCTTAGACCTAATTTTTTTTCCCCAACTAGGGTAAACGAGCAATTTGCAAGAAAAGGAGAAGGGGGAAAAAGAAGGGAGTAGGGTTGATTTACAACTTATAACCAGGAAGTTGAGTCTTTGAAGAGGAATTCAGTTGTCCCAACAAAGCTAAGGATGTAACTACACATTCCAAAAACATTTACAAGGTAACAAAATAGGAGAAAGGAATCTATAAGCATAAATTTGAGAACTTGGATGAAACAGACAAATTCCTCACAAATTTCCTACTAAAATTCACCTAATATGAAATAGATCATTTTAAAAGACACATAATAATTTTAAAAATTGAAATCATAGTGTTACAGGTAGTTAGGCAGGCATAAGCCAGGCAGGAGAGGGCTCTCCCCTACCCACTAAGAATGTCAGGTGATCAGGTGATGGTTCCACAATTATGCATTGCCTCTCTAAAGATAATTCAGCAGCCGGAGGCAGGGAGAGACAATCTCCTGATAATCTACAGCTGTTAACGTTATAAAGTGTTAATTGAATGCAGGTGCCAGGGAGAAGCAAAAAGAACTTCCAATAAAATCTCAGGTGTTGGGTGAGGGAACCCAGGCATGTGCATTAAGAGACAAAATAGCAGAGCCTGGCTTTCCGAGGGCACACCACTGGAAAAGGGAAGAAAGCCTCAGATGGGCATGTGTAAAACTTTCTAAACACACTGCATGTGCTCACTTCCTAAGGGTAAGAAGGACACACTGTGCATGTGGACAGCCCACCCTAAGGGAAGAATCATGGGGAAGGGTTCCAAGATGCTGGAAGGGGACCAGCCCATAAAGTCCTAGGATCATAGTTAAACGTGGCACTTCACCTTCTTGGTGCCCACTTGGGTCTCTTCCAAGTGCACTTTCTTTTCTTTCCTGCTCTAAAGCTTTTTAATAAACTTCCACTCCTGCTGAAACTTGCCTCACTCTCTTTTACTACCTTATGCCCCTCAGTGGAATTCTTTCTTATAAGGAGGCAAGAGTTAAGGTTGCTGCAGACCTGTAAGGATTCACTGCCGGTAACTTGGACACCTTCCACCAGTAACAATAGTTTCAAAGCAAACCTCCCCAAAAAACAAATCTCGTGGGCCTGATTTCACTGGAGAAGTCTACAAAATACAAATCATTTAGATGAGAATTAAGAATAATTTTACACAACCTTCCTCCAGAAAACAGAGGATGGAATTTCCCAACTCACTCTATGAAACCAGCATTAGCCTGATACTTAAACAGAAAAAGACAGTATAAAAGAGAAAACTACAGACTAATGTTTCTCATGAATACAGATGCAAAAATCCTCAAAAAATATTAATAGTAGCAAGGGAACTGAGCAATATCTCAAAAGGATTATACATGACCAAATGGGATTTTACCATAGATGCAACACTGGTTCGGTGCTTAAAAATCAATCAAGTGATGATGTACAGAAAGGAACTCTATGAATCTGTTCCTGAGCATAACAACTACTACTAGGGAAAATTATAAAACAAAAACAAAAAGCAAGAATTTAGTCTTGGAGAATTCACCTAAAAGAAAGCAACAAAGAAAACAGCATTTATTCCATAGAGTCTACTAAATCTCAGTAAGATCAGCAAGACCCTGTGGCACTTAAGCCACAACCCACTCCCTCCTCCTAACCAGGCCAATGTTCCACTCTGAGAAAATGTGGCCAGGAAGATGCAAATCCCTTTTCCCCCAGATCCTAGTCAAGGGATACAGGAGAGGCAGACCACCAGCATTTCTCATGCTTCCCAGCAACAATTATCACAATTTAAATTCCAGAATGGTGTGTCAAAGATATCAAAAGCGACCTTCCTCCACCCAACGCTTACAGGGCAAGACTCTACCTCAGACACAGATGGTCCAGAATACTGAGCCCTAATCACCCTTGCCTCAGCTCACGCATAGGGCAAAAATTCCATGTAGGGAGAGGCAAATCAAGTAAAGGACACTGCCCCTACAAAAGCCCTGCTTGTAAGGCAGGAGTTTCACTCCAAGAGAAGCCGAACACCGTCCCCACCCCAACTCTAGAGCAGTGGAGAAGCTACGTGAAAGGGAGAGAAGCCACAAGAACAGAACACTTAAAAGCTCTACCCAAAGAAACTGACTTTATTTGGTACCGAGTATAGAGAAGTTCCAGCCTAAGAGTGCTCTTGAAAACAACATAGGTCAGCTAGTTTACCAGAGATAACCAAGGGAATATGATAAGAGGCTAAAACAAATAAGAGCCCTCCTACAGTCAGAACAAACAAGATTGGCCTCAAAAACAATCCCTGCAAAGGGGCTTAGATTTAACTGGATCAAGACTGTGAAACAATTTATGCTCTATTTTATACATTGATTAAAAAAATGTAGAAATTAGACGATAATTATTGAAGCTTAACAACTGCATATGAAACTGACAGAAGCAGTTAACCCAACAGAAATCAGAGAAGAGAACTAAACAGAGCCCTGATAAACCACTGTCATCCCAGGGTGACTGTGACAATGCCTAATGCTGTGCACTGTGAGAAGATATCAGAGGCTAAAACAGTTCAATCAAATCACTGAAAAACAAGCAAACAATAACGACAAGCCTTGGAAGCGAGGGGTCAATATGTTATCAATAGTTACAATACACAATCTAAAATGTCCGGTTTGCTTGGACGCAGTGGCTCACACCTCTAATCCCAACACTTTGGGAGGCTGAGGTGGGTGGTTTGCTCGAGCCCAGGAGTTTGAGATCAGCCTGGGCCACATGGTGACACCTCATCTCTGCAAAAACAGTACAAAAATTAGCCAGATGTGTTTCTGTGTGCCTGTAATCCCAGCTACTCGGGAGGCTGAGTGGGAAGATCAATTGAGTCTGGGACATTGAGGCTGCAGTGAACCATGATCACAACCACTGCACTTCAGCCTGAGTGACAAAGCAACACCCTATCTCAAAAATATATAAAATAAAGTAAAATGTCAAGTTTAATCAAAAACATAACACAGGTGAAGAAACAAATGTATAAGACAAAGAGGAGAAAAATAGCAGGTAACAAGAACTGCTCGTGAGAGGGCCTACGTGTCAGATTGAACAATACTTCAAAGCAGTCATTATAAATATATTCACAGAACTAAAGGAGACCATGCTTAAAGAGATAATGAAAGGTACGATGACAATATCTCAGATACAAAATATAAAGAGATAGAAGTTATAAAACAAAATCAAATGGTTTTTCATAAAAATACCTGTCATGAAAAATATATTTAAGGGGCTTACCAGTAGATCTGAACTGAAAAAAGATAATCAGCAAACTTGAAAGCAGATCAACAGCTTATATAATCCAAATAATACAGAGAAAAAAGAATGAAGATGCCAGGTGTGGTGGCTCACGCCTATAATCCCAGCACTTTGGGAGGCTGAGGTGGGTGGATCATGAGGTCAGAAGTTTGAGACCAGCCTGACCAACATGGTGTAACCCCGTCTCCACTAAAAATACAAAAATTAGCCAGGCGTGGTGGCACGTACCTGTAATCCCAGCTACTCAGGAGGCTGAGGCAGAAGAATTGCTTGAACCAGGGAGGCAGAGCTTGCAGTGAGCTGAGATTGCGCCACTGCACTCCAGCCTGGGTGACGGAGTGAGACTCCATCTCAAAAAAAAAAAAAAAGAACACATGAGCCTTTCTAAATATGTCCCTCCATGGAATTCCAGACCCTTGTATGATGCTTGCTAATGGTAGCAGCTTACAAATCTGTGGGTGAACTGGAGACATCTGGACTGACAGCCCTTGCCACAAGGATCATCTGAGATATTGGCCAGGGCATGTTATGTTTTTAATTTTTTGAAACTCCATTTGTCAGGTGGATCCTTCTCACTTGGCATGTCAAATTCCAAACAGACTATTCTAAATATGGATATACTTATCCCAAGGATGCTCCTATTATATGTAAAGAAGGGAAACTTCTAAGATATGAGAAAAATCTGCTGGTGTCTCTCACAAGCCACAACTTAGAACCATCCCTTCAAGGAACAGGGCTATATTTTCTTTGTGGCTCCTGGATAAACTTAATCCTCCCAAGGCCTTGTAAGGGAACTTGTACTACAGAAGCAGTAGTTCTCGACTTGTTATTTTTAAATTCTCCTGAGACGGCAGCATCATCTGGGGACATCCCTAACTCAGGGTCTTTTCTGCAAACTGCATTATCTCGTATATGCTGGACAAAGAGATCTATCATTTATATGCCCTGTCATGGAGATTTAACTGAAAGGGTAGACTGGGGAGGGCATGCACATGATAACACCATCTTAGAAAAACCATGGATGAGAAATTCTATAGCCAGAGGTCTATTCTGGTTTATGGACACCCCTCTCCTTGAAAGATCAGTACTTAATATTTCCATTATTGATGCAATGAGGATGGAAAGCAACTGTAGGTGCCACAGAGGCACAACAGCCATCTACAGACATTTTAGCCTCAGTAGTAGCACAAAATAGAAAGGCCTTAGATGTCCTGATAGCTGAAGTAGGAGGTACCTGTGCACTTTTAAATGAAACATGCTGTTTCTGGATTAACACCTCTAGTCAAGTAGAGGAAAACATACACATACTTAAAAATCAAACCAAAGTAACTGACAGGCTAAGAAAAAATTCAGGCTTCAGCCCTGGGTGGTTACAATCCCTCTTTAATGTATTCCAGTCATCTTTATGGAATTGGTTAGCTCTTTTATTAAGCCCCTTCCTGCTTATACATCTTGTATTCATATTTGCACCTTGTATACTCAATACTCACTACTATAACTTGAATTATTTTCTCTTGCCTAGAAGCAATCAAACTCCAAATGGTGCTGCAACGTGAACCATGCGTGGGCACACCATTCTTCAGAGGACCCTTAGATCGACCCCAGGAGGAACCTGAGCTGCTCTTCCCCACTTGATGCCCCCTTTCAGCAGGAAGTAACCAGAAAGAGTCGTCGCCCAAAACCCTCTAACAGCAGTTAAGGTGACATCTCCTCAGGGGGGAATATTACAGGAATTATTAAGAAATTATTTTAGGCAGATAAGAGAGGGTAAGGAGTCCTCAATAAGGTTTTTTTCTTTTAATAAAGGTAGCTCCTGAAACATTTCTTTTCTAATAGAAAAGCAGCTTGAAAAGCCAGGCCGGCAAGCTTTGATATGCAAATGCTGGTGATTAGAAACTGGGTCTATTCAGCATGGTAATTCCTCCATCTCCTCCTCCATCACCATGTGTGCCAAGTGTCATGGCTGCCTCCAGATGACTCCGTGTGTGCAGGACATCATGGCGAACTGCACTTGCATTTTAAAAGGCCAGGGTGGGAGAGCCAGGTTTTTCGCTGACTACATGAATGACACACCTGATC
>NW_012115155.1:2027175-2034939 GCF_000951035.1 Colobus angolensis palliatus | reverse complement strand
GGAGGCTGAGGCAGGAGAATGGCGTAAACCCAGGAGGCGGAGCTTGCAGTGAGCTGAGATCTGGCCACTGTACTCCAGCCCGGGCGACAGAGCAAGACTCCGTCTCAAAAAAAAAAAAAAAAAAGGCCACCAATGTATGCATAACGACAGTACCAGAAGGAGAGGAGAGAAGGAAACAGAAGAAATTATTTAAAGAAATGGGGATGTGAACTTCCTAAATTTGATGAAAAACATTAATCTACTCATGCAAAAAGCTCAATGAACTATAAGTACAATAAATGCAAAACGATCTACACCAAGAAGCATTAAAGATGCCAAAAAAACAAAGAATGCCTTCAAAGCAGCAAAAGAAAAAATGACAACTCCTCATATACAAGGAAACTCCAAAAACATGAATAGTTGACTTGTCATGAGAAACAAGAGAAGCCAGAAGACACTTGGATGACATATTTCAAAGCACTGAAAGAGACAAAAACTCTAACCAAGAATCTTGTACTCAGCACATCTTTAAAAGATAAAGGCAAAATAAAGACATTCATTTCCACGTAAACAAATACTGAGAGTATTTGTTGCCAGCAGATCCACCTTACAAGAAATACCAAAGGAAGTTCTTCAGGCTGAAAAAAGTGACCCCAGACAGTGATATGAATTTACATGAAAAACCAAAGAGCAATGGTACAGGTAAATGTGTAACTATAAAATAGAGTATCTCTGGCCGGACGTGGCGGTTCACACCTGTAATCCCAGCACTTTGGGAGGCTGAGGCAGTGGACCTGAGGTCAGGAGTTCAAGACCACCAGCCTAACCAATGTGGAGACACCTCATTTCTACTAAAAATACAAAATTAGCTGGGCGTGGTAGCGCATGCCTGTAATCCCAACTACTCAGGAGTCTGAGGCAGGAAAATCACTTGAACCGAGGAGGCGGAGGTTACAGTGAGCCAAGATCATGCCATTGCACTCCAGCCTGGGCAACAAGAGCAAAACTCCGACTCAAAAAAAAAATATATATATATATGAGTATCTCCTTTTTTTTCTTATCTGATTTATTATAGTATAAATAGCATAAAACAATATGTGTGTGTGTGTATATATATATATACACACTATATATATTTTTATATGTATACATATATATGTATATGTATATAAAAGCTTTTTTGGCCTATGGAAATGATACCAGATGGTACCTTGAATCTATAGAAAGAAATGAAAAGCACCAGAAATGATAAATAGAAGGCTAATATATCAATTTCTATAAATACATACTTGATCTCCTCTCTTCTCTCAGCTTACTAGACATAAAATTATATAAAGTAATAATTACAGAATACATTTTGGGGTTTGTAATACATGTATATGTAAGAATAACAGTACAAGAAGGGGAAAGAGGAAACTGAGCTATATAAAGTAATATTTCTGTATCTCACTGTAATTAAGTTATAAGCCTGAAGTATTCTGATAAGATGTATCTGCTTAAGTCCTAAAGCAACTAGTAAAAAAAAAAAAAAAAATTGAAAAAACCATTAAAGGAATTCAAATGTTACACAAGAAAATATGCACTGAATGCAAAAGAAAGCAATAAAGGAGTAAAAGAGAAACAAAAAAGACAGGAGTCATACAAAAAACAAAAAGTAAAGTGGTACAAATATAAATCCAACCATATCAATAATAACATTAATTGACATAACAAAAATCAATCAAAAGGCAGGGATGTCAGACTGGTAAAAAAAAAAATAATAAGACACAGCATATGCTGCCAATGGAAGACACACTTTTCTTTCAGAAATACAAATATATATTAAGTAAAGGATTTAAAAAGTTATACCCTAAGGAAGGTGGAACAGCTATACTAATATCACACAGAGTTTTAAAATAAAAATGTTACTAGAGACAAAGAAGGAAATTTTATAATGCTAAAAGGTTCTTCCATCAGAAGATACAAACATAAAAATATATGTACCAAAAAACAGACAATTCAATAACGGTTGTAGATTCCCATACTCAACTTTCAATAACATATTAAACAACAAGGCAGAGATCAGTAAGGAAATAAAAGACTTGGAACAATGCCATAAACTAACGAGACCTGACTGACAGGTCAGACAGAACACTCCATCCAACAATAGCAGAAAGGGCATTCTTCTCAAGTGCACATGAAATATTCTCCACAATAAACCATATGGTAGGCCATGAAATAAACCTCAGTAAATTTAAAGGAAATGAAATAATACACAACATATTCTCCAACAACAAATGGAATCAAACTAGAAATCAGTAACAGAAAGAAATATAGAAAATTCACAAATGTGTGGATATTAAACAGCACACTCATAAATAACCAATGGATCAAAGAAGAAATCACAAGAGAAATTAGAAAATACTTCGATATAAATGAAAATGAAGATAACAACATATCACATTTGACAGAATGCAGCTAAATTGGAGAAAAATTTATAGCTACAAATGACTGTATAATAAAAGAAAAGATCTCATATAAAGAATCTTTTACCTGAAGACACTATACAAATCTAAATCCAAAGCACAAAGAAAGCAAAGATTAGTGCAGACATGTATAAAATAGAGAATTAAAAAACAATAATCAACAGAACCAAAAGTTAGTTTTTTGAGAAGATCAGGAAAATTAATAAACCTTTAGGCAGACTGAGAATAAAAAAAAAAAAGAGTAAAAAGTTATTAAAACCAGGAATAAAAGAAGGTACTGAAGTTACTGAAGTTACGAGGGGGAAAAAAAAGATGTTAAGGAACATTAAGAACAAATGTATGCAGATAAATAATGTAGATGAAATGGATGAACTGCTAGAAAGACTCAAACTACAGGTATTAACTCAAGAAGAAATACAAATTTTAAATTTACCTATCGTAAGTAAAGAGATTGAATTAGAAACAACGTTTCATAAAGAAAAAATCAGATCCAGATGGTTTCCCTGGTGAATTTAAAGAAAAAAATTATATTTACAGAAAAATTTATACCATTTCTTGACAGATTATTCTAAAAAAAAAAAACCATAATCCACCATATTTAGTTTATTTGTTTAAAATTTATTTGTGGTAATCCACTATATTAACAGGCTAATGAAAAGTCACATGATCATATCAACAGACACACAAGAATCATTTTTAAAAATGCAATATTCGTTTATAACTTCTAGCAAGTTAGTAATAGAGAACTTTCCTCAATGTGATAAAGAACATCTATGAAGTCCCACAGCTAACTAACATCATATATAATACTTAATGCTGTGTTTTGATTATAATTGTTACATGAATCTAGACATGTGAAAAGTAACACATCCATGCAGATACACACACACACACACACGAGAGCATGTAAAAACTGGTGATACCTATAAAAGATCTGTAGATGGTACCAATGTCAATTAATGGGACTTTAATATTGTACCACAGTTAGAGAAGATGTTACCATTGGGCCACTGAGAGAAGCTGGGTAAACAGTAAATGAGACCTCTCTGTACTGTATTTGTAACATCCTGTGAACCTACAATTACTTCAAAAGAAAAAGAAACAAAACAAAACAACCAAAACCCTACTCTACACGTGTCTATTAATAGTAGGCATTCAATAACTATTTTATTATATAATGAGTCCACCTGAATTATTCTGTTTTCTATAGCTTTTTTTGAGTTGTCATCTTGTGTTGAGTGGGTTTCCACCATGAAAACGGTTGGCCACAAGTTAATAACTGTTATAAAGCTGGATATACAGAAGTTCATTTTTATAATTCTTTCTACTTTTATATGCTTACAACTTTCCTTAGTAAAAATCAAAGTAATAAGGCCATGTGGTCTCTTCCTTAGTCTTGAACCCTACTAATGCCTTCAAAGACTTCAAAATATTTCCTCTCAAAAGAGAATTCATTAATTCGAAGACTTTTATTGAGCCTCTGTTATTTAGTAGACCTTATACTAGGACCTGATGCACACTTGCTTCCTTGGATTAGAAATGCAATATAATTCATTAAAACAAAACAAAACAAAACAAAAGTTCCACCATTTATAAACTGTGACTTTAGGCAACCTTCCTTATCTTTCTGAGTTTTACTCTACTTCACTGCAGAACAGATTAAAATCTATGTGAGGAATAAATGAAATCATATGTTGTAAATTGTAACAAATTATAATTCATTCTTAGTTTGCTTAAATGTTGAGAGCAGATATTTCCATGAACTAAGCTGGTATGAATATGGATTCATTCTTCTCAAGTTCCCAAGATCTTTTCTTACAGATAATGTCACCCTGAATCCAGTTAAAATTAGTTACCTCAGCACCAGCAAATTTTAACACCAAAACTATGAAAGAAACAACAGCAAGCTTATGTCTTCTTAACCAACGTTTCAATCAATAGTGTTATTTTCCCACCATTTACTGTGCTAATCTGATTAAGCAGTAAAAGCCCATGATTATTTACTTTAGAAGGCTGCTGAGTAATGAGCATGGGAAAGGAGAAGAAACAGATACATTCATAAACTGGTAGAGAGAACATAAATTGTGTAAATCTCCACAAGCCTTTTAGATAAGAGTGTGTGACTAAGATAACCAAAAATGTAAATCCCTTTGCGCTAGTAACTATACTATTAGTACTATAGTTGGAGAAATAGATATATATGCACAAATACATCTCTGCTTCATTGTAACAGAAAAACACATGCATTCAATGGAGTATCTGCAATCATTAAAAAGAATCAAAAAGATTCTTTGTATGTAGAAAGCATGCAAAAAGAGGAAAAGTAGCAGGTAACAGAAAGCAGCAAGTATTCCATGACTCTACCCTTAAGAATATATACATACACACACACGTGTATATATTCTTGCATATACAGAGAAAATGTGAGAATACACAAGTTTATTACAGTAATGCATAAGTACAAGGGTTTTAAACTTTGTATTTTACACTTTCAAATCCTCTAGGGTTTTATTAATGAGAAAAAAATTTTTCAAAACAACTTTTAAAATTATGATCTGGTGGGCGGTTAAAATATAAGAAAATATCCAAAAGCAATCGCAACAAAAGCAAAAATTGACAAATGGGATCTAATTAAACTAAAGAGCTCTGCACAGCAACACACACACATACACACACAAAAAAGTCTATCAGAGTAAACAAACAACCTACAGAATGGGAGAAAATTTCTGCAATCTATCCTTCTGACAAAGGTCTAATATCCAGCAGCTACAAAGAACTTAAACAAATTAACAAGAAAAAAACAAATAACTCTATTAAGAAGTGATTAAGAAGTGGGCAAAGGAAATGAACAGACACTTCTCAAAAGAAGACATACATGCGGCCGGGCGCGGTGGCTCAAGCCTGTAATCCCAGCACTTTGGGAGGCCGAGACAGGCGGATCACGAGGTCAGGAGTTCGAGACCATCCTGGCTAACACGGTGAAACCCCGTCTCTACTAAAAAATACAAAAAGCTAGCCGGGCGAGGTGGCTGGCGCCTGTAGTCCCAGCTACTCGGGAGGCTGAGGCAGGAGAATGGCATAAACCTGGGAGGCGGAGCTTACAGTGAGCTGAGATCCGGCCACTGCACTCCAGCCGGGGCGACAGAGCGAGACTCTGTCTCAAAAAAAAAAAAAAAAAAAAAAATACATGCAGCCAACCAAAAAGCTTAATAACATCACTGATCATTAGAAAAATTGCAAATCAAAACTGCAATGAGATATCATCTCACACCAGTCAGAATGGCTATTAAAAAGTCAAAAAACAACAGATGCTGGTGAGGTTGTGGAGAAAAAGGAATGTTTTACACTGTTGGTGGAAGTGTGTATTAGTTTGACAACTGTGGAAGACAGTGTGGCAATTCCTCAAAGACCTAGAGGCAGAAATACCATTTGACCCAGTAATCCCATTACTGGGTACATACCCAAAGTAATATAAATCATTCTATTGTAGAGATACATGCATGCATATATTCATCACAGCACTATTCACAATAGCAAAGACACGGCATCAACCTAAATGCCCATTAATGATAGACTGGATTAGGAAAATGTGGTACATATGCATCATGGAATACTATGCAGTCCTTTGCAAGGACATGAATGGAGCTGGAAGCCATCATCTTCAGCAAACCAACACAGGAACAGAAAACCAAATACCATATGTTCTCACTTATAAGTGGGAGTTGAATGATGAGAACACAGGGACACAAGGGAGGGAACAACACTTGTGAGACCTGTGAGAGGGTGGGAGGTGGGAGGAAGGAGAGCATCAAGAAGAATACCTAATGGATGCCAGGCTTAACACCTAGGTGATGGGATGATCTGTGCAACAAACCACCATGGCATACATTTTTCTATGTAACAAACCTGCACATGTACCCCTGAACTTAAAATAAAAGTTGGAAATAAAAAACAAACAAACAATAAAACCAGAAATCACTTGCTGAAGAAAAATGCAAGCAGATTTAAAAAGGAAAAAAAAGTATTTTTAAAAAAAGTGTTCATATTTTCTCTTTGAAGTCTCCATTGAAACCTACTTCTCCTATTAGTCGGAATTAAATGGACTTCCTGTTTTCCCCTCATACTTTCCACTGAAAGAAAGCCTATCAATAAGTCACAAATCTAAGGTCTAATTTCTCAACTTCAATACAACTTACTCTCTAAGCAAGCTGCACACTGATGACAGAATTTTAAATACAGTCAATTAACTAGATGGTTTAGCAAATATATATATTTGCAACATATAGCAAAATATATATGTCCTGTAAGGCATTTTGTACAATAATTTCACATTTGTTGATATTTACCTAAGCATTGAAGTATCTTCAAATACTACTCATAATAAGGAACCTCTAATTATAAGAACCACTTGAACACTTTGGTCTACAGTCTCATATCACTGTTTGGTTGCCTGCTTGCAGTTTTATTTTTATTGCAATTTTTAAAATGTAAAGTAACCAAAAAAAGTATTTTTCAAAATGTTGCCACTTCTGATATGCTTAACAAGTGAACTAAATGATTTTTAAGTATTTCTTGGACAAAGGCAACATTTAGTAATCATACTTATGTGTTTGAAAGTTTTATCTTCTCATCACTCACTCCAGAAGATTCTGGAAACAACGTCTTGGAAGAGAAATACTATACATGCATTATTAGCACTATAAATCTTCTGCGAGTATAAGAAATGTAGTAAGTATTTATTGCGCATCTACTATGTGTCAGAAACATTGCTAGGACCAAAAATACAAGACTAAAAAAAAATCTTATGATACCAAATTCTCCTAAAATTAATATTGTCATGGGTATGATATTGCAGAAGGGGACTTGAGGTGAGGGTGTGGGAATGAAAGCTAATTAAAATAATTTAATTATGATAAGAACATAGGGGAAAAAACCCTTAATTCACTCAAGAGTGCTAGAAAAACCTTCCTGAAATAAGGGAGTTTTAAGTTACAATTGAAGGATGAATAAAAGTTCACCAGGTTTGGAGGTGGGTATTTCAGGCACAGAGAATCAGTACGTAAGAAAACTCACAGGCCAGCTTTGTTCCATTGCTGGCGAGGAGCCGTGTTCCTCTGGAGGGGGAGAGGTGCTCTCATTTTTAGAATTTCCAGCTCTTCTGCACTGCTTTTTCCCCATCTTTGTGGTTTTATCTACCTTTGGTCTTTGATGATGGTGACGTACAGATGGGGTTTTGGTGTGGATGTCCTTTCTGTTTGTTATTTTTCCTTCTAACAGTCAGGACCCTCAGCAGCAGGTCTGTTGGAGTTTGCTCAAGGTC
>NW_012115155.1:2022686-2023500 GCF_000951035.1 Colobus angolensis palliatus | reverse complement strand
GTATTGATGGAACATATCTCAAAATAATAAGAGCTATTTATGACAAACCCACAGCCAATATCATACTGAATGGGCAAAAATGTGAAGCATTCCCCTTGAAAACTGGCACAAGACACGGATGCCCTCTCTCACCACTCCTATTCAACATAGTGTTGCAAGTTCTGGAGAGGGCAATCAGGCAAGAGAAAGAAATCAAGGGTATTCAGTTAGGAAAAGAAGAAGTCAAATTGTCCCTGTTTGCAGATGACATGATTGTATATTTAGAAAACCGCATCGTCTCAGCCCAAAACCTCCTTAAGCTGATAAGCAACTTCAACAAAGTCTCAGGATACAAAATCAATATGCAAAAATCACTAGCATTCTTATACACCAGTAACAGACAAACAGAGAGCCAAACCATGAGTGAATTCCCATTCACAATTTCTACAAAGAGAATAAAACACCTAGGAATCCAACTTATATGGGATGTGAAGGACCTCTTCAAGGAGAACTACAAACCACTGCTCAATGAAATAAAAGAGGACACAAACAAATGGAAAAACATTCCATGCTCATGGATAGGAAGAATCAATATCATGAAAATGGCCATATTGCCCTAGGTAATTTATAGATTCAATGCCACCCCCATTAAGCTACCAATGACTTTCTTCACCAAATTGGAAAAAACTACTTTAAAGTTCATATGGAACCAAAAAAGACCCCACACTTTCAAGACAGTCCTAAGCCAAAAGAACAAAGTTGAAGGCATCATGCTACCTGACTTCAAACTATACTACAAGGCTACAGTAACCAAAACAGTATGGTACTGGTACCA
>NW_012115155.1:1992539-2017679 GCF_000951035.1 Colobus angolensis palliatus | reverse complement strand
GCGCCTTCTGCCTGAGTACTGCTCGCACCCACTGGGCCTGTTCTGCCCACTTGGCCTGGCAGGCTACCCCTGAACTTACAATAAAAGTTGGAAATAAAAAGCAAACAAATAATAGAACCAGAAATCACCCATTGAAGAAAAATACAAGATGATATAAAAAGGAAAAAAAAAAAGTATTTTCAAAAAAGGCGTTCACATTTTCTCTTTGAGGTCTCCATCGAAACCCACTTCTTCTATTAGTCTGAATTACATGGCCTTCCTGTTTTCCCGTCATACTTCCTACTGGAAGGAAGCTTGGTTGGCGCTTCCACACCTGCCAAGGGCGAGTCAGGCGCGGAGTAGCGAGGGGTGTATGGTCGAGTGAGCACAGGGTCGAGTGAGCACTGCGCACAGCCAGGCACACCTGCTGCTACGGCAGGGCAGGCAGCTCCAGGCACTGGCATAGGTGCCAGCTCCACGCAAGGCTGTGGCTGGACCAGATGTAACACACGAGACTTCCAATGCGGGCACCTGAATCTAGATAGGGGGAACACGCTGGTGCCTGGAAGCCTGGAGATGCCAGCAACAGAAGAGCCCCAAAGAGGGTGTTACAGGTCTGGGTTTCTTTTCAGCTTAGCTATGTAATTAAAAGGGTACCCTAGACCTGGGGTTCCCCCAAGGGCTGCAGCTCTTCTCTCCTCTTTGCCCACAACATGGCGAGCAGGTGGCGTGTTTTAGCCCTGTTTGTGTTATAGTTCTCTCAGTACTGCCACTCAGCGGGTCCTGAGTTCTTGTCCTCCATGCAGGAAGAATGAGGTATGTCAACAACTGGAGGGTGAGCAAGGCAGAGAGGAGTTCACGGAACGACAGAATAGCTCTCAGGAGACCCACAGCGGGTGGATCCTTTCCGCAGGCAGGTCGTCCAGACAAGTGTTCAGCTCTCAGTAGAGAGGAGATCTACAGTTGGTAGCTCCTTTCCACAGGCAGGTAGACCCAACAAGTGTCCAGCCCTCAGTGGAGAGGAGTCTCCTGATGGGTAGCTCCTTTCCACAGATTGTCCTGAAGAGTCGAGGAGACCTGATGCAAAGTGGGTAGCTCCTTTCTACAGCTGGTAAAGTCCCAACATCTGTGTGAATCAGGCTGTTTTTAGGGACTTCAGAAGGGAGGAAGTGCACGCTATTTGGTCCATGGGTGGCCATTGGTGGGTCCAGAAAAAGCACTTTAAGTTATCCCCCTCTGGGCTGTGGACTCAATTTGGAATTGACAGCTCAGCCCCCATGCTTCAGATCATCCCTGGCTTGAAGGTGGGGCTTCACCGGGGACCTTCCCCTTTACGCTCAGGAGCCGGTCAGCCTCCTGCCACCATCAATCATTTCGTCCACTGTGCCCAGGCTGCTGGAGCTGAGGGTTGCCTGCAGGCCGGTGCGGAGCCACCCTCAGCCCCCGACAGGCCTCCCTCCTGTGCTCATCAGCGCCCAAAGTGCAGAGGGGGTTGAGGCAGAAGGGGACTGGTGTGTTAGCACCACCCTGCGCGCACACACACCCAGCCAGGCGCCTGGGATTGGCCTCGGCCTCAACTTTGGAAATTGGAGCAGGCGCTGGGAGCGAGGAGAGGCCAGGCAGCGGGAGCAGGTACTTCTAAGCCTGCAGGGGCTGAGGGGCTTCCTGGACCACCGAGAGCACAGGGATGCCCAGGTCTGCAGCCGTGGCTGAGCAGCTGCAGTTGCCCCCAGAAGGGCAGGTTTCCCACCCTGCCAACTTGGAAAGGGGGCAGGACTCCCACCTGTTCCCAGCTCTGGCAGGCTCCGTGGAGGGCACAGCCCCGACTGAGCGTCCCCCACTGCAGTTGGTGTCTTTGCAGCGGCCGCTCCAGACAGGCTGCCACTGCCATCACTAAGGCAGAGTTCTTATGTGGCTAGTTAGTAGTCTTGGGTGAATTTTTCTTGCTACAGGCAAAATTTCTTGCTACACAGGCCAGTTTCATTAACCCTAAACTACAAGAAAGACCTGATCAGTAGTTCCAGAGTTCTACTGTGTAACGTTTAAGGCTCCATGAATGTCTCGGGCTGAGTTACTGAGGAAGAAAAATCTAAGGCAGCCAAATTTGGGCTCCTAGCTTTAACTGTAACAACAAACTGGATTCATCGTACATATATAAAGTCTCCATGTATATAGTGGTGTGTGCACTTATGCGAATCTTCACTGGAAAGAAAAAAAGGATCCCTTATTTTTAAGTGTCTAAAAACAACTAGTATAGTGATCTCTCTGAGGTTCCATTTTTTTTTTTTTTTTTTTTTTGAGACGGAGTCTCGCTCTGTCGCTCAGGCCGTAGTGCAGTGGTGCGATCTCAGCTCACTGCAACCTCCACCTCCCGGGTTCACGCCATTCTCCTGTCTCAGCCTCTTGAGTAGCTGGGACTACAGGCGCCCGCCACCATGCCCAGCTAATTTTTTGTATTTTTAGAAGAGACGGGGTTTCACCGTGTCAGCCAGGATGGTCTTAATCTCCTGACCTCGTGATCCACCCGCCTCAGCCTCCCAGAGTGCTGGCATTACAGGTGTGAGCCACCGTGCCTGGCCAGTTCCTTCCATATTTCTAAAGATGCTCTCCTCAAGATGGACAGAAGGACTATTTTCCATATGAGAAAAAACATAAAATTATTTAATAGGTTAGGCAGGTCAGTAAGAAAGAAAGGCTGTAAGAACCAGCTAGTTCCATAATGTTTAGTCCAAAGACTCTTAACAGTGACTGAAATCCTTCAGATCCTTATAGAGCATATAGACTGATCACCTCACTGAACGAAGAATCCATCATAGGAATACATCTTCATTTGGAGCAGTGGTTAGCAAGAGAAAGCAGAAACTTCGAGATAACATAAACGGCCAGGCGCAGTGGCTCATGCCTGTAAGCCCAGCACTTTGGGAGGCCAAGGTGGGTGGATCACGAGGTCAGAAGTTCAAGACCAGCCTGGCCAAGATGGTGAAACCCATCTTTAGTAAAAGTACAAAAATTAGCCAGGCGCGGTAGCAGGCACCTCTAATCTCAGCTACTCAGGAGGCTGAGGCAAGAGAACTGCTTGAACCTGGAGGACGAACATTGTAGTGAGCTGAGATTGTGCCACTGCACTCCAGCCTGGGTGACAGAGTGAGACTCTGTCTCGAAAAAAGGAGATAACATAAACATACTGATTTTGATAAGAAAAAGCTTACTTACTGATGGATAACTTAAAATTTAGTAGTGGCTTAAGGAAGTGACAATAGACTCCTTTTTCTGCCCTGAGCTCCTTTATAAAACAGGAAGAAGGGAGACCAAACAATACAGTACTCCAAACATAAAGTATGGACTCTATCGTTGAAAATGAAAAATGCTGTCTATATGGAAGTCAGTGGAAAATGTTTCCCATATAGGATAAGAGCTCTAAGTAAGAGTTATATCTAATGAAGTTAGTAACAACAACAATAGTAATAGCTAAACTTATTCACTGCTTACTATTGCCAGACACTGTTGTTCAATGTATATGGATTAACTCATTCAATCATGAAAACAACCCTATGAGATAGGTACTATTAAGATTCTAAAGATGAAAAACTGAGGCACAGGGAGATTACACAGACTAGTAAAAATCATTCAGGTAATGAGTGGCAGGACTTACACTCTACCCCAGATTATCAAGCTTCAAAGTCCATGCTTAGAGCCACTATGCAATACTTTGCTTTAAAGACACAGTTTTCAACTGTGTCAACAATGGAAGGGTATTATATTTAGTACTCCCACCTGAAGGGGGAAATTCTTTCAGCCAACAATATACAATTGCTTTGTATAGCTTATTTTAAAATACCAACTTCCTTTTCCAGCAATATGGCAGACTAGATAATCTAGAAATCTCAGCAACAAAATAGTTAAAACATGCTGGATAATATTAATAAATACCCTTTTAATTACATAGCTAAGCTGAAAAGAAAACTCCAGTGTGCAGAAAGGAAAAATAGAAGTTGGGTATAACTGTGCTAGGGTTGTCATGGCCAGGTTTCTTAAAAACTAAGCCATGGGAAAGGTGTGTGAATTTGGGGGAGAGGTGATGAGAGGTTGTCTGATGGGTACAAACAAATAGATGGAAGAAATACTAATGTTCCTCAATAAAGTAGGGTGACCACAGTGCAAAACAAGTATTATATATTTCAAAATACCTAGAAAAGAGAATTTGAAATGTTCCCAGCACACAGAAATGATAAATACTCAAGGTGATGAATACTCTAAACACTGACTTAATCATTACACATTCTATGCATGTAACATGCACCCCATATCACATATACCCATAAATATGTACAAGTATTATGTATCAATCAGAAAACAGGTGGGCACTGTAAAAAAGAGAGGAGAAAAAATAACCGAGCAATTTTGGTTTATCACAAACAGGTGGAAAAATGTGCAGGCCGTGAGCCTAAATAAGGTGAGATACAGAACTAAGTGTTTCCCAGTGAAAGCCGAGAGTCTGGATAGCAACATTCCTCAATGAAAGGTAGACTAGGAGGGGAAAAAAAAATCCTCCCATAAGCCCAGGATGAGAACAAGTTAAGCTTTTCTGCCTCCCCATGGGATCTGGAATGAAGAAGGAAAGTCTCACATGGGTGTGAAGTTTGATTTTACATTATCTACTGTTTACAAAACCTCAAAGGTAAAACACTGTGATTTAAAAACAAAAAAAAAATTAGTCCAAGGTAAAAACAAAACATCTTCAGGAACACATCCTTAACTCCAACTGAAGATGATTCACAGAGCTAACACTTACCTGATGACCAGGTCGTAACACAAAATTATAAGACACAAGAGTAATCAATGTATTAATAAGAGTTAGCAGGACTCAATCACATCCCTTTAAGACATCAAATAATTAGAACTATAGAGATTACAAACTTAAATGATTAAAAGTATTAAAGATACAAAAGTATCTGCTCTATCCAATATAAAAACTTGCTTAATTATTAAGCTAAAATAATTAAGACAAGATGGATTGGCATGAAAATACACCAAAAGACCATTAGAAAAACGGCCCAGAAAACTGACCTACACAAATGTTATTTATAACAAAGTGTACTGAAGAGCACGGGAAAGGAAGGTCTTTTTCAATGAGATCACAATAAGCCAACTAGACAGCCACATGGAAAGAATAAAACAATCAAAACCCAAACTGCACCACACCACAAGATTACTTAAAGATGGATTAAAAAGATTAACAACAGACAAACTTCTGACAAGACTAGATAAGAACAATGAAGGAAGTGAAAGAAGCAAATTAAACAAACAGATCAGAATAAAAAAGGGGAACAGAATGATAGAGCACTTAGACCTATAACCATTAAAGAAAAACCTGTAGGTCACACATAAAAATCATCTGACATTGAAAGCTTTCATCAAACCTGTGAAATTCTAACCTTCAAAGAGCAAATAATCTCCAGTTTACTTAAACTATTCCAAAGAATGGGAAGGCAGGGAATGTTACCTAGTTAGTCTTATGATTCTAATTCAAAAGGGAATGTGAGTAAAAAAATGTATAAAGGCAAATCACATGTAGGAACAGAGATGCAAAAACCTCAAATAAAATATTAGCGAACTGATTTTGCATCACAGTAAAAAAAGGTACAAGAATTTCATGGAAAATTCAGTACTGCAAATGCAGTATATGCAATTACCAACATTAACAGAATAAGGAGAAAAAGATATACAAGTATCTCCTTAATTTAGGGGGGAAATCAAATTGAAAAATCGATAAAAAAAAAAAAGTTGATTCTTACTTCACATCATACAGAAAAATTCAGTATAAATTTAAAGCACAATTATAAAATTTCTGAAAGATATTATGTGAGAATACCCTTATATTTTCAAAATAGGAGAAACTTTCTCAGAAAAAGATCCCAAGGTATGACAATAAAGAAAACAAGGCAATAAATCTGACTATATTAAAATGAAAACATTCTGTGCAAATAAAGACACCAAAAAAATGACTCCTATTTTTGATAGACAGTACAGGAGATTATGTATTATAGAAAACTCCTCTCATATACAATAAAATTGCTAGATAAATTATTTTCAAAACTTTTTATTTTAGTCTGTTACTGAGTTAGCATGGAAAAAAGGTAGAAACAAAGATCCAAAGCAAAGTGAAACCAGGGAGCCTACCGAGTAAGAACTGTTAAGGTCAGTTTCTAGTTCTTAAGTTTTCTACCTTCGATTTTGATCACAGAATATATATATATATATGGGAATCAAAAGTGATATTAAGGTCTATTCAGGATGGATATACAATAAGAGACCCACAAGCTTTATATGAGCTATTCTCACAGAGTAAAAGCAACAAAACAATCATGCCACACAGAATGGCAAAGAAAAACAAAACAAAAAAACTTAAAAAATAAAATTAAAACTTGTCTGTCTGTTCAGACCTTACTATGATGTAGTCAGAAAACCCAAGTGAAAAAAGAAACTTCAAGTGGTTTTGGTATGATGATGCCAACAGGTTACTTGCAGAAGTAAATAAAAGTCCTCTCTGTAGGAATTCAAATTTCAACCAGGACTCAAATATTGGCAGAGTGTATATATAAAACATGACCCAGATATATGTTGTCTCAAAGAAACTCAAAATATAATGATATAGGTAGATTGAAAGTAAATGATGAAAATGATTCACCATGCAAACATTAATCAAAAGAAAGATGTGCCTATAATTTCAAATAAAATAAGATTTCAGAGCTAAAGAGTTTAATAGGGACAAAGAATTATTATACACTGACCAAAGGGCCAATCCACCAATAAGACATAGCAATCCTAAATGTGTATGCACCAAAATAATATTTAAAAAGAATGTTGGAGAACTCACACTTCCTGATTTCACAGACCTATAAAAGTTTCTACAAACCTATAAAAAATCAAGACAATGTGATGCGTCTATAAGCGTACACATTGGAATAAAAAAGAATAGAGAGTCCAAAAATAAATTATTCCATTTATTGTTGATTTGTAACAAGAATGCCAAGACCATTCAAGTGAGAATGAGTTATTGTAGGTGTCCCCAACCCCTAGGTCATGAACCAGTATCAACCCATGGCCTGTTAAGAACCAGGCCACAAAACAGGAGGTAAGCGATGGGCAGGTGAGTGTTGAGCTAGCAAGCATTACTGTCTAAGCTCCACCTCCTCAAATCAGTGGTAGCATTACATTCTCATAGGAGCTTGAACCCTACTGTGAACTGTGCATGAAAGGGATCTAGGTTGCAGAATCCTTATACGAATCTAAAGCCAGATCTCAGGTACAACTGCTTCATCCCCAAATCACGCCCTACTGCCACCCCCTGGTTCATGGAAAAACTGTCTTCCTTGAAACCAGTCCCTGGTGCCAAACAGTCTGGGTACTGCTGAATTATTGTATTAGTCTGTTCTCATATTGCTACAAAGAAATATCTGAGACTGGGTAATCTATAAAGAAAAGTTTTACTGGCTCACAGTTCCACAGGCTGTACAGGAAGCATGATGCTGGCATCTGCTTAGCTTCTGGGGAGGCCTCAGGAAACTTACAATCATAGTGGAAGGCAAAGAGAAAGCAAGGTTTCTCACGCGGCAGAAGCAGGTGCAGGAGAGAGAGGGTAAGCCAGGCATGGTGGCTCATGTCTGTAATCCCAGCACTTTGGGAGGCCAAGGCAGGTGGCTCACTTGAGGTCAGGAGCTCGAGACCAGCTTGCCAACATGGTGAAACCCTGTCTCTACTAAAAATACAAAAATTAGCCGGGCATGGTGACGGGCGCCTATAATCTGGAGGCTGCTACTCTGGAGGCTGAGGCAGGAGAACTGCTAGAACCTGGGAGGCTGAGGTTGCAGTGAGCCAAGACCACGCCACTGCACTCCAGCCTGGGTGACAGAGTGAGATTTGTCTCAAAAAATAAATATATATAGAGAGAGGGTAGAGGTGCTATACCAGGTAACTTGAGAACTCACTATTGCGAGGACAATACCAAGAGAAGTGGTGCTAAGCCATTCATGAGAAACCACCATTACGATCCAATCACCTCCCACCAGGCCCCACCTCCAACACTGGGGATTACAATCTGACATGAGATTTGGGCGGGTACACAGATTCAAACCATATTAATTATCATTTCAACAAATGGTGTTGAGACAAAAAGATATCCACATACAAAAGAATGAATTGGACCCCTACCTCATACCATATAGAAAATTAACTCCAAATGAAGTTTGGACCTAAAATTAATAGCTAGAACTACAAAATCTTGGAGGAAAATATAGGAATACACCTTTGTGACTATGGCCTACGAAACATTATTATGCAGTACATGACTGCAGTCTCAAAAACAGTGTAACCTACAATGGTTACAATGTAACCACCTGACACCTGCTAAGATGGCTATTAAAAAAAAAACCTGGAAAATAACCATGTTGGTAATTATATGTATAAATAGGTACCCTGGTATATTGCTGGTGGGAATTTAAAATGGTGCAGCCACCGTGTAAAACAGCTTGGCAGTTTCTCAAAAGTTAAACACAGAATTATCATGTGATCCAGAAATTCTCCTCCTAGGCATAGACTCTGAAGAATTGAAAAAAAAAAGACTTGAACAGATACTTGTATGCCAATGTTTGCAACATTAATCACATAAATAAAAGGTAGAAACAACCCAAGTGTCTGTCAGCAGATGAACAGATAAACAAAATGTGGTACATCCATACAATAAAACATTATTCTGGAGTGAAAAGAAAAAGTGAAACTTCTGATACATGCTACATGCTACCTTGAAAACGTTAAACTAAGTGAAATAAGCCAAACACAATAAGACATATATTGTATGATTCTACTTATAAGCAATATCTAAACTAGGAAAATTCACAGAGAAACAAAGATTAGAAGTTAACAGGAGCTGAGGGGAGAGAATCATGGGGAACTACTGCCACATGGCTAGAGTTTCCGTTTGGCAAAATCAAAAAGTTAGAAACAGACATGAAAGATTATACAACATTGTGAACTTAATTGATACCACTGAATTTTATACACAAAAATGGCTAAAGTGGTAAATTTCATTACATGTATTTTACGACAGTTTTTAAAAATTAATTCTGTGATATATAAAAAACATTGAACCATACACTTTTAATGGGTGAATAATCCACTTTAATGTGAATCACATCTCAATAAAACTATTAAAAAAAAAAACACACACACACACACACAATATAAAAAGCTGACAGTCCTAAAAGAAGAAATGGACAAATCCCTCATAGTAGGAGAAACAAAAATCACGGGCAAACCACAGAAAGAGTGAGATAAGAATTGGAAACCTAAATGATCAACAAATACATGGGAAGAAAAACCCAAAAACACAATGAATAAAGGGTGGTGGATAGTGGACATTCTTATCTTGTTTCCAGTTTCAGGGGAAAGCTTTCAGTATAGTCATGTGCCTCATTTACTGCTTTTCAGTCAATGATAAACTGCATATACTGTGGTGGTCCCAAAAGATTATAATGGAGATAAAAATTCCTATCACCTAGCATTTACTATCCTATACTTTTTATTGTAGAGCCTTCTACTTATGTAAAAAAGAAAGTGAAAAGATGTTGGGAAAAGAAAGTGAAAAGATGCTGGGAAAATTCACTAACAGAAGGTAAAACCACAATGAAATACCATAACATAAGCAACAGAATGGCTAAAATTTTAAAATATAAGGTGTTGTTGAAGATGTGGGACAAATGTAGTCTCATAAACTGCTGGAGCATACATACCTACAGCCACTCTGGAAAACTGTTTCACAGTGTCTCCTAAAGCTGACTCAGCATTTCCACTCTTAGATAACTGCCCAACAGAAGTATATGAATATATTCACCAATATATGTATTGTAAGACTGTTTAGAGCTATAGTATTCATAGTAGGTCCAAAGTGTACAAATCAAGGGTCCACCAACAGTAAACTGCACACATTTTGGTATATTCATGCAATGATGTCTCATTATACATTGCTATGCAGCAAATACACCACAATGCTAAGACAAATACACAGACATAAAGCAAACAAATATTAATATTACTCATGGTTCTATGGGTTGACTGGGCCCACATGGCGGTTCTCACTTGTGGCTACAGTTAGACAGCAGGTAGTAAAGTCATCAGAAGTTTGACTGAATCTGACATACAAGATGCCTCGCTCATATGGCTAGCAACTGATGCTGACTGTTGGCTGGGAGGTCAGTTGGAGCTAATCATCAGAGCACTGACATATGGCTTCTCCATATGGTGAGAACATCTCACAGCATGACAGCTGAAGTCTAAAATGTACTGTCCCCAAGAGTGTGTGTTCTAAGGAGACCCAATTGGAAGCTGCAAGGCTTCTTATGACTGGGAGCCACAAAGGGTAACTCTACTGTCAGAGTTAAAAGTGAGTCACTTAGAAGCCAGCCAAGATTCAAGGGGTGAGGGACTTTACAATGGTGTGAGTATCAAGTGTATGTGTAGGGGGCCATCTATTGACACTAGCTACCATAAATGAAATATTATACAGCAATGGGGAAAAAATACTTAGGTTGAACTATATATATGAAATTGCTTATAATTACAACCTATAAAAACACCATCTCATATAGTTTAACTCAGTAACATTCAAAAACAAATAAAAACTAGACTGTAATGACAGACCTCAGAATAGTGACTACTTTAGGCAAGGGACAAATAATAACCGTAAGGAAGCATAACGGATGTATCTGAAGTACTGGTACATTCTATTATCAGGAGATTTCACCTTATAAATTCTTGTCTTACATTTAAGATTTGTTCCTTATTGTATATACGCTATACTTCTAATAAAAAGTTATTTCTGGTCCATATGCACTGCCAAAATCCTCAATAAAATACTAGTTCACATTCATTCAGACTGGGAAGAAGTTTATGTTTGACCAAGGAAAATTAGCAAGTAAACAGCCCAATGGGGACTCTCATGTAATGCTGATGCACACAAAACTTGCAAATTTTACTTTGTATTTTAAATGCGCCCTACTTCAAAATTAGTACTTTGAAACATTCTACTTTCCCTCTTTGCCTTCCTTTAAAGGCTAAACCCAAATAGATTTCCCCACCACAGGGTGGTTTGGTGATGCAGTTATACCTTTTTATCCACTGTGTGATTAATATCTTCAAGCAACCCTCATCAAGTATTCTCACAACGCACACTATCAACTTAGGAAGCAAATGTGTATGTATAGGGGACGGCTATGGACCAAACAAAATCACTTGACTCCACTTTCTGAAGAAGAAACGCCTAGTTAGATCAAAACTGCAGCTAAAAAACTATCTCATTTTATTTTATTTTTAGAGATAGGGTCTCACTCTGTTGTCCAGGTTGGAGTACAGAGACACAATCACACTTCACTGTAACCTCAAACTCCTGGCCCAAGCAATCCTTCTGCCTCAGCCTACCAAGTAGTTAGAACTACAGGTGCATGCCACCATGCCTGGCAAATTTTATGTTTTATTTTTGTAGAGAAGGGGTCTTGCTATGTTGCCCTAACTAGTCTTGAACTCCTGGCCTCAAGCAATCCTTCTGTCTCGGCCTCCCAAAGCACTGGGATTACAAGTGTGAGCAACCACACTCACCTAAGATTATTTTAAAAATTAATGTACTCATCAAAACTATTTTATTGAGTATCAACCTTGAAGCACAGTTTTTCAACTTTGACACTGTTAATATTTTGTATTAGGATCACTCTCTATTGCGGGGGATGGGGAGGGATTGTACTGTGTATTGTAAGCAGTTTAGCAGCATCCTTGGCTTCTAGCCACTAGAGGCCAGTAGCACCCATCATCCAACTGTGACAACCAAAAATGTCTACGGACATTGCCAAATGTCCCCTGGGGATTGAGTTGGGGAGGGGCAAAGTCTGCCCCACTTAGGAATCATTGCTTTAGAGTTTACAGTTCCTTTAAGAGTTTATAGTTTCCGGTAAGGGCTCAAAAGCTCTTGCTAAACACTATCCTTGTACAGATTATTTTCTCATTCAGCTGTAGAAAAACACTAAACAGAAAATCCTACTGCATGAGGAGAAAAATAAGTGTAGTGCAGCTAGGTTTTAACGTGGATTTTGATTCTGTCCCACTTAATATATGCAATGAACAAACAGGAAAATGTGTTCTATAAATACATGGCTAATTATAGAATGTTAATGAGGCCAAGGCAGTCTCCATCTCTCCCAACTGTGTTTCTCTGTAAGGCCAGAGAGTATGTGCATCAGAACTATCTTGTGTACTTCTTTAATACATACACACCTGGGTCCCAACACAGACCTATAAAATTGAGGTGGAAAAGCAGCAATCTGAACTTCTAATAAACCTTTGTTGATAACTTACTATTATATTCTTATGTTCAACAAAAGACAAGAAAAACAGTACTACAGACTATTATCTTTAGTCTTTCACGGCCATAACTTTAATTTTTAAATCTGTGTCACTCTTCACAATGAGGCACACAGATGAAACCGAAGGCCACCCAATCTATAGCGGACGTTGTGGGAAATAAAAACACCAGTTGGAAGGGTCAAAGGGCTTGGACTGGCAGAGCGCGGTGGCTCACCCCTGTAATCCAAGCACTTTGGCAGGCCAAGGTGGGTGCATCTCTTGAGGTCGGGAGTTCGAGACCAACCTGCCCAACATGGTGAAACCCTGTCTCTACTAAAAATACACAAATTAGCCAGGTGTGGTGGCTGGCATCTGTAATCCTAGCTACTCGGGAGGCTGAGACAGGAGAACTGCTTGAACCTAGGAGGTGAAGGCTGCAGTGAGCCGAGATCACACCAGCACACTCCAGCCTGGGCTACAGAGCAAGACTCCATCTCAAAAAAAAAAAAAAAGGCCTCGATTCTGGTCTTGGCTCTGCTACTTAGCATGTGGCTATGGGCAAGCCACAAAATCCCTGGATTTGATTTCTCTGTCTGTAAAAAAGAGGTAACTGCCCCACCACATTGTTACTGACAAGAATCAAACAAATGTGAAAAGTGAAAACTCTGTGGAAATACACACACACATTATTATTACTTGATAGATACTAATACAAACCTATGACTAAACTTAAGGCCATATCCCAGTAAAATCATGGTAATATTAATCTGGATATATAAAAAAAGCTGTTTCTACAGAAACATACTCTAAATATTATTCAAAATTATTAAAACTAAAGCATATCTCGGTTAAGCAAGTTGACAGATGGACAACACATTGAAAAACAAGATAATTTCCACAAGTTGAGAAGCTGGGAGAAGTTATTCAGTTTATAGAAATAAGTATGTGCGTAGGAAAGATCCTATACAACTACCAAAGAAAAACTTGCTTTGTTTTAATATGGCTTAAAAATGCTTATATTTGGCCAGGCACGGTGGCTCACACCTCTAATCCCAGCACTTTGGAAGGCCAAGGCCAGCCGACCACTTGAGGTCAGGAAATTGAGACCAGCCTGGCCAACATGGTGAAACCCCGTTTCTACTAAAAATGCAAAAATTAGCCAGGTGTGGTGGCACATGCCTGTAATCCCAGCTACTCAGGAGGCTGAGGCAGGAGAACTGCTCGAACCTGGGAGGCGCAGGTTGCAGTGAGCCGAGATCGCACCACTGCACTCCAGCCTGGGAGACAGAGCCAGACTCTATCTCAAAGGAAAAAATGTTTATATTCAACTCCTTACATACTAATAAAAGAGTCACGTCACCAAAAAGAAAATCACAGTCCCAAATGGGTATCTAACAACAGAGCTCCAAAATACAAAAGATAAAAATAATATAACTGAAAGAAATACATAAAGGCACAATTACACTTGAAGACTTCAATGCTACTCTCTCAACAATTGATAGAACAAAATTAAAAGAAAAGCAGCAAGGACATAAAAACACTACTGTGTGCCTACAATCCCTGCTACTTGGGAGCCTGAGGTGGGAGGTCTGCTTAAGCCCAGGAGTTGGAGACCAACCTGGGCAGCACAGAATGTCTCAATTTTTTTTAAACATAAAAATAAAACCACAACCAACCAACTTAACCTAACCGATATTTCTAGCCCCTTTCCACCACAACCCCCCACAAAAAGAGTAGAATAGACATCCTGTTAAAGTGCACATGGAATATTCACCAATATATGTCATATTCCTGGCCCTTAAAACAAACCTTATCAAATTTAAAAGAACTGAAATCATACAAAGTATGTTCTCTAGCCATAATAGAATTAAAATAGAAATCATTAAGCATTAAGATATATGGAAAATTCTCAACTACTTGAAAACTAAACAACATACTATAAATAATGCATGGGGCAAGTAGGAAGTCTAGAGAGAATTTGGACAATATTCTGAACTAAATGAATATGAAAAGACAACATATCAAAAAGATATAGTTACACCATGTTGTCTTTCCACAGAGTCTCCACATGGTGGCCTCAGGGGAGCCAGACTTCTTATAGGGCAGCTAAAAGTTCTTCAAGAGTCTGCCATAAAATAACAGCAGAAGCTGAAGGGTCTTTTCTAAGCTAGCGAGGGAAGTCATGCAACATCTCTTTCCACAGATTCTGCTGGGAGAAAATGGCACTCACACAGGCTCACTAAGGTTCAAGTAAAGGGAATACAGCCTCTCTCTCTCAGTAAGAAATATTTCAAAGATTTTAAAACTACCACTGAAATATTTAGCAGACATCGAGTTTGAGTTGTGGAAAGATATCCAGACTAGAGATAACAGACACCACAATCTTCAGCAACCAGGAAATAACTGAAAGAGAAAAGATACAAAAGACAATACTAAATCCTCAAGGAATACTGGTATGTAAGAAACAGATGAAGCATATTCAGAATGTGATCATCCAGAAGAGAGCTTTCCTTGAAACAATGAACAGTAACAGTTTTTAAAGCTCCCAGAGGTCAAACAAAATGAGCCTTGATAAACTGATGAATTTCTTAACTAGATAATCACTGAGGAAGCAGTTACAGTAAAAGAATAAAGGTTGAGATAAGACTGCAATATTTAGGTGCTTGATTACAAACTGGTTAAGATGACTCTTGTTATAGTCCCCCCAAACACATGTAAAATAGAAATGTGGGGAGAGGCAAACTTCAAAAATAAAAACTTGATTTTAATTAAAATACAACAATGCGATTTCAAATGTCATGGCAAACCACCATCCATTGTTGTTATTCTTCTAAAGGAAAAATAATTTATAACTTACTGTTCAAAAAGGCTTAAACCTACGGTTAAATATGATGGAATGAAAATGTGTTTACCTTTTACTCATTCCTGAAAGCCCATTAATTTGAGGGGAAAAAAAAGAAGGAATGTACTAAAACTACAAGAACAACAAAAGTAGAGAAGATATCGGCTAAAGAGATACTGACACACAGGCCGGGTGCAGTGGCTCACACCTGTGATCCCAGCACTTTGGGAGGCTGAGGCAGGTGGATTACAAGATCAGGAGATCGAGATCAACCTGGCCAACATAGTGAAACCCTGTCTCTACTAAAAATATAAAAATTAGCTGGGCATTGTGGCACATGCCTGTAGTCCCAGCTACTCGGGAGGCTGAGGCAGGAGAATCGCTTGAACCCGGGAGGCAGAGGTTGCAGTGAGCTGAGATCGCGCCACTGCACTTCAGCCTGGGCGACAGAACGAGACTCCATCTCCAAAAAGAAAACAAACAAAAAAAAGAGGGATACTAATACACTGTGGAAGACAGAAAGCATGTGGCAGAGACAGCAGAGCTAAACACCAAATACCTGCAGAGAGAGATTCCAACAGGAAGCTAATCAAATACACAGAAAGGCTCAAACATTGGAGGATAAGTGTGAGAAACAGCAAGATGAGGCATGAGGCTAAAAATGGGAAAGGAAGGTTGAAAATTCATGTAGGGAACAGTTGTGTCCCTCAGTTCTTAATCCCACACCTCCCCTGAAATATTCTAAGACAAACTGAAGTGGCTTCAAATCTAGGGACGTCAGGCATAGTGGAAAGCAAAAGAGTGTCATATTGCAAGCCGGTGGATTTCATGCACGATCTACATGAAATTTAAGCAAAAAGAAATGTGAAAAGGAAAACATGTTTTAAACGTCTACAAACAATATGTCATACATAAACAATCAGGAATTGGAATAGTATCACACTCCTCATCAGCAATATTAATAGAAGGCAATATTTTCAAAACTCTGAGAAATTATTTCCAATTTGAAATTCTCTACCCAAACTATCAATTAAGTCTAGGGTAAAACTTAGACATTTTCAAAAATGAAGGATATAAAGAACTAGCACACATCCCACACAAGATATTCTTGATGAAGAAAAATGAAAGTCATCTCACAGTGACTCAAAATAAGTGATATCAAAAAATGTAGTGAATCCAAAGTTGTAAATTAAACCTAGTGCTAAAATTAAGTACCTATTTAATGTATCAAGTGCCTATCAACATCCAAATTTTACATGAAAAAATTAAATAATTGCAAAAGAAAGCCAAAACTACGAGCTCTGAAGTTTATCATAAACAAATCAAATGAATCATCAAAAGGAAATGTCTGCACATTCAAAAAAAAATGTATGATAATACTAATTCCTCACATAGTACAGCTGTCACTTTTCTTTATGGAAACCAAACTGATACATTAAAAATTATTGAGGCTGGGAGCGGTAGCTCACGCCTGTAATCTCAGCACTTTAGGAGGCCCAGTTGGGCAGATCACGAGGTCAAGAGATCAGAACTATCCTGGCCAACATGATGAAACCCTGTCCCTAGTAAAAATACAAAACTTAGCTGGGCGTGGTGGCGGGCGCCTGTAGTCCCAGCCAGTTGGGAGGCTGAGGCAGGAGAATTGTTTGAACCCGGGAGGCAGAGGTTGTAGTGAGCCGCGATCGCACACATGTGTGTGTATGTAAAGCTGTGTATATATATATGTAAAGTATACATACATATGCAAGTCCAGCTTTGTTTTATTTTAAACATTTGGAAGCATAATTATTAAGTCTAATTATTGAAAAGAATGTTAAATAAGGACAAAGACTCAAATAAATGGATATTAACTTTATTATGAAACCAAATTCCTGATATACAGATATTGAACTATCCAATTTGAGTTAGGAATAAACATTATGAATGGTGGGTTCGAAGATAAGATGCAATTTCTTCTCTAGAGTATTATGATCAGCAGAGCACATCCATCAACATCAACACCAACACCAGCATCTGGGCAAAGAGCCAGACTGGGCACCAGGGCTTCCCTGGGGGATTCTCGAATCCACATGGGAATCAGGACAGACAATTACCCAGGGGAAGCAGTGAGGTGGCAGAGAGTGAGTCAGGTAGCTTCCTTATGTGATAACTGTAACTCTTTCTATGCTCACCAACTCCATTCCAATGAATATCAAAAGCTTCTTTTTGCAAGTACTAGCAAGAAAACAGAGCTATGTCATACACCCTTTCCCAAAGAACAGATCACATCTATCTCAGATGGGCATGCCATTAAATAAGCTTCAGGAGAGATATACAAAGCACTATGATGGTAAAAATATTTACATGATTATTCCCTTCAAGAATATGAAATAAGTCAAAAGGCAGCACATTTAAGAGCCAAGTAGGCCAGGCACTATGGCTCATGCCTGTAACTCCAGCAGTGTGGGAGGTCGAGGTGGGAGGATCACTTGAAGCCAGGAGTTCGAGACCAGCCTGAACAGCACAGTGAGACTTCATCTCTAAAACATTTTTTAAATTAGCTGGTCATGGTGGCACATGGCCGTAGTCCCAGCAACTTGGGAAGCTGAGGTGGGAGGATTCCCTTGAGCCCAGGAGTTCAAGGTTGCATTAAACTATGATGATACTACGACATTCCATCCTGGAAGACAGAGCAAGACACTGTCTCTAAATAAAACAAAACAAAAAACAACAGTCAAGTATTCCTTACACACTGTGAGTACAGTAGAGAAAAAATGGGTATAGGTTAAAATATTTATGAAACAGTTTTAATGCTAGATATGTAAACAACAAAAAAAGTTAAATAATTAAGCATTAATAATTTATCAGCCAAGGAAAGAAGCTTCTCTGACAACGGTTATGCCCAGATCAACTCGTGCGAAGGTGAATCTCAAATGTGGCAGATGAAATCTTCTAAAATATCAAATCCAGTAGCCCAGCTGTTCAGGGTTCCATCTTTGGAAAGCAAGGGCCATTTCAATATTATAAGATGCATATATTTACTATTATTAACTGAGATCTAAGTCCTATTTTGCTCAACTATCTGGGTCAAGCAAACAATGAATCAGAAAATACAGCAAGTAACATGTTAAATGTTTCAAATCAAAATTCACTGATTACATAATGAGATACATTTTCATATTTTAAAATAATGAGGATTTGGGGTTCTAATCATAAAGAGTAGCTGGTATTGGAATACTCTCCTGTTATAAACATCTATAAAAACCAGACCAAATATAGACCAAATAGAACATGTATGTAACATTTACAAGCAACAGATACCAACCAACACAGGGCTATGATCCTTGGGAGACAAGGGCAGATGAATCAAGTCTCACACTGGCTTTCTCCTTGGGGGCACCTGCCAAAACATACGGTGGAGAAACAAAGCCCAAGCTGACAGGGGCCGTCTTTAGGATAAGAAAACTAAAATTAATGTTTGGGGTTGCTAAGATGCCAGGGTTTTGGAGATAGGTTATTAGAACGGAGAAAGTCAAAGAAAAAAAGCTATAAAAATACACACAAAATTCCCCTATGGTCCTTATTTGCTTCATAGGATGTGCATACACAGGGTTAGAATCTCTAGGAGAAAATAGCTGTTAACTAAACAGAGATTTCAGAGGTTGTGCAGTTCTGAGAAGATGTGGTCCAGGCTCAGAGGAGAGATATCTTGATGAACACCTTGGTCACTTAGTTGAGACCCTAGACAAACTGTGTCCTAGGAGTAAGAACAAAGGTGAAACAGACCTACCTTAAAAAGCTTAAAACTAACCTCCGTAAGATCAAAGTGATCTGCTGGCTATTTAACTGCCTGCCATAATATAATTCACTACTATTTAGAGGAACATAATAATCCAGAGCTCCAACAAATAGGGGTCCAAACCTTTCCTATAAAGGGCCAGAAAGTAAATATTTTTAGGCTTTTAGGACACATAGTCTCTGTTGTACATTCTCTTTGAAAACAAACAGAGGCTGGGTATGGTGGCTCATAGCTGTAATCTCAGCGCTCTGGGAAACCGAGGTGGGAGGACTGCTTGAGGCCAGGAGTTCAAGACCAGCCTGGGCAACATCGCAAAAACAGTAACCTTTAAAAATGTAAAAAGTCATTCTTAGCTATAGGCCATGCAATAACAGCCAGGAGGCTGGATTTGGCCTATGGCCATAGTATGCTGTCCATTACTCTACATTTCACTCACAATGTTCAATATACAACAACAATTAGCAGATGTGTAAAGCAGGGGAAAGTGACTGATAATCAAGAGCCAAAGCAGTCAATAAAAACCGACTTAGGGGTGATGTAAATATATGTGTAGACAAGGAGGCTCTTGCTTACCACTCCTATTCAATATAGTATTGGAAGTTCTGATCAGAGCAATCAGGCAAGGGAGAGAAAAAAAAATAGTATCTGAACAGGAAGAGAGGAAGTCAACTATCCCTGTTTGTAGATGACATGATCCTATACCTAGAAAACCCCATAGTCTCAGCCCGAAAGCTTCTTAAGCTGATAAACAATTTCAGTAAAGTCTCAGGAAACAAAATCAATGTGCAAAAATCACAAGCATTCCTATACACCAACAAGAGTCAAGCCAAGAGCCAAATCAGGAATGAACTCCCATTCACAACTGCCACAAAAAGAATAGAATGTCTAGGAACACAACTAGGGAAGTTAAAGATCTCTACGAGGAGAACTACAAACAACTGCTCAAAGACATCAGAGAGGACACTAACAAATGGAAAAACATTCCATGCTTATGGATAGGAAGACTCAACATCGTTAAAAGGGTCATACTACCCAAAGCAATTTATAGATTCAATGCTATTTCTATTAAACTATCATTGACATTCTTCAAAGAACTAGAGAAAACTATTTTAAAATTCGTATGAAGCCAAAGAAGAAACCAAATAGTCAAGGCAATCCTAAGCAAAAAGAACAAATCTGGAGGCATCACACTACCTGACTTCAAACTATACTACAGGGCTACAGTAACCAAAAACAGTATGGTACTAGCACAAAAACAGACATATAAACCAATGGAACAGAACAGAAAGCCCAGAAATAATGCCACACACCTGTAACTATTGAGAAGAGCAAACCCAAGACATGTAACCGTCAGATTCACCAAGGTTGAAACGAAGAAAAATATGTTAAGGGCAGCCAGAGAGAAAGGTCAGGCACATGTATCCCAGAAATTAAAGTATTAAAAAGAAAAAGAAAAAAAAAAAAAAAAAGACCCAAGAACTATATATGCCTGATGAAACCACAACACAATGAAATAATAAAACAAGAAATATGGTCACCTTAATTGTGCTCAACTATAAATTTGAATGATAAAAGAATTTTCTAGTGTTTCATATGATTACAGCCTAGGAAAAAAAGGATTTCAAAATAGATAAAAGCTTTAAAAATCTATCATACACTATAAAGTTGGAATTTTCATATACTATAAAAGATGGCAAAATTATCATGTCTTTTTGTACTAAAGATAACAAATTCCATTTTAACATCTGATTTTATAAGTTTGGTATTCAATAAATTCTCCTTCAAGGAGAACTGTTGACAATCAACTTGAGAGATATCAAGGTTAAAAAGGAGGAAGGCTGAACATAAACGTTTGCTGAAGGCACACTAAAGTAACAGTGTAGGCACAGTTAGTAATGAAAGAAAAGACTACACTAAGAAAATTTTGGAAAATGAAAAGCAACTTAAGTGGTCACCTTCACTTAAGTGACAGAAAAAAAGCCAAACGAAAGCTAAGTGTGAGAAAGGCCTAGGAGCAAGTTCTTTACCCCACAAACTCTAGAAATAGGGGTACAAATTATCTTTTAAAAAGAGAAGGCAGGGGTCAGGACTGAAAAAATGTTGTTTGAGACTCTACACAAGTAGCAGCCCCTACATGACTTCTCTCACTTCCCCTCCCCTTCAGCCAATCACCATGAGAACTGGAGATTTACTCTCTGAAGAAAATGAACCAGGACAACTCTGGAATCAGGATCTTCATGTGTAGCTGATTAATTTGTACTGTACTGATTGTACAGGCAGTTTATACTGCCTGTATTGTACAGACGGAGCCTGCAAAATAAGACAGTCTACATAGCGAATAGGGAAGTGCTCTCCAATCCCTTCCTCTCACTCAGCTGTAAGAAAACTGGCAGTGAGGCTCTACAAACACAAGACCTATAAAACTATATGGCTTTGAAAATTGTGTAAATGAATAAGTCAATTACATGTACATACATACATTTATAAAATAAAACATATAAATCAAATTTAAAAGACAGATGTGTGTGTCACACATACATACACATACACATTTTTTTTAAAAGTATGGCACACCTGGATAAATAATTTAAATAAACATAAAGAGCAAGTAATAAAAATTAAACCCATCTTTCATCATCTCCGACTCCTTAAATATGGTAGCGACCCCTTGAGAAGCAAAGCAGACAGTTCTGGGATGAAATTTCTGGGTATCTACAAAAGTAGGAAGATGGGTACAGTAAGTGATGAGGAAGAGGCAAAATGGACACCTCCACCAGGATGCCATACTGGCAGACTGTATTTTCCCAGTAAGTCTACAGCAACATTTCTGATCCCACATGATGATCCTCCACTTTTTATCAGGATGCAGTCTATTTCCTTTCACTTAACTCTGTGACAACCTTTCACTTAACTCTGCGACAACCTTGACAAATAGAACATGGAACAAGTAACATTACATGACTTCCAAGGCCAGATTGGAAAGGCAATATGGCTGCACTCTGGCTCTCTCTCTCTAAAGATGCTCACCCTTAGAAACCAGCCACTGTGGTCAGGCATGGTGGCTCATGCCAGTAATCCTAGCACTTTGGGAGGTGAAGACAGGCGGATCACCGGAGTTCGAGACCAGTCTGACCAACAAGGAGAAACCCTGTCTCTACTAAAAATACAAAATTAGCTGGGTGTGGTGGCACATGCCTGTAATCCTAGCTACTAGGGAAGGTGAGGCAGGAGAATTGCTTGAACCTGGGAGGCGGAGGTTGTGGGGAGCCAAGATCGCGCCATTGTACTCCAGCCTGGGCAACAACAGTGAAACTACATCTCAAAAAAAAAAAAAAAAAAAAGAAAGAAACTAGCTACTGTTCTATGAAGAAGTCCAGGACATAAAGAGGTCATATATAGGTGCCTCAGCCTCAGCTAAGGTTTCAGGTAACAGCCATGTGAGTGAATAAGCCTTCAAATGATTCTAGCCTCCAGCCTTTGAGTCTTCCAGCTGAGGCCTGACACATAATGGAACAAAATTAAGCGTTTTTTGGTGTGTGTGAATCTCTGACTCATGGAATCCCTGAGGACAATACATGGTTATTTTATGCCACTAAGTTTTAGGGTAATTTCTTATGCAGTCACAGTAACTAAAATAAGCTGGCCCTCCCAGCCCTTCCTGGTTCATCATACAAGCTAATGTTAATCAGCTGCACCAAAGTAAAAGTAAAGTCAAAAATTAGGGGTAAAAATCCTCACAGATTGAAGACATCAATCCATGCAGTACAGACACTATGCATTTTAAAGTATTTAATGCAAACGTATTTAGTGAGTTGTTATTGCAAACATATTTGGTGAGATGAATTCTCATGCCATGAATTCATTTAGTGACAATTAATTCACGGCACGAGAGGGCCAATACACTCCATAGGTTGGCTACAGTAAATAAATCGTTACACCAAAGCCATAGTGAAAATAAGACTTGACAGTGAAACAACGCAAGCCGACACAAACCCAGTGATAATAGGCTTATCACTCCTATGTCCACAGCAGGGAAAAAGCAAGATCTAGTGAAGTTGTATCAACTCCTTCATTACAAAAATTTCCCTCAGAAAATACAGAAACAGCTTTGATGAGATAATTGCCAGATGAAAAAAAGCAGGCTTTGGCAACATGAATATTTTACCTGTGGTGCAAAAATCTTTCATGAAAAGCAATGACTCCAGTGGTTGACTTTACAAATCATTGCTTGGTAGTCTCCAAAGGAAACTGAGTAGTTCTTCTCGGTGAACAGAGAAATGCTGGTGAACCTGGCAGATGCCCATAAAGGATTTCTGAGACTTAATGGTACTAAGTGGACACAAGAAAACAAACACCAGAACTCTCAAACCCCCAATTAGTTTGCAGGCTGTCACATACCACTCCACAGGTTATAAAGTATATAACTGGAGATTTATTCACATAGAGTAAAAGATAAATAATCTATCTAAAAGTACAAAGCAACTCTTTTGGTTTGAATGGCCTGGGTTTAAATACCCAGAGGAATAAATATACTACACATCCAACAATTTTTTATATATACTGTTCCTCTTAAGTTTTTTGATGACCTGAGATAATGGTAGAGAAAGTTTCTAGCACCACAGAATGGTAAGCTTACTTACCATTCTAGGTAATATATCCAGGTCTATTGAAACTGCCAGCTAAATATATGTAATATGTATTTTTAAAATATAAACATATAAAAGTACATTAAATATATATGTCTTTCTAAAAGAGTAACTAGACAGCACATTGATTACTACATGGAAAAATACAGCATACTACTGTCAACTAAAGTGCTCAACAGAAAATTATGCTAGCTGGGAAACATACCAAACCTTTTTACAATATTTTGAAATATAGTCAAAACTATAGTTAAAATGAAAACTAAATATTCATTAAATTTAAGCTAAGACAAAAGTTATTAAGTTTACGCCTTTTCCAAAAAAGAATTCTAACACATGAATAATAGGAAAAAAGGCTTATTTTCTTATATCACCTGTCCAATACATGAGAGTTTCTATTAAATAGAAATTTGTATGAAGTAGAATTCTATTCTTTTATATTATCTCTTTTTGGCAAACTATATTCCAACTATGTATTAACAGATGATAGAATACAAAAGAAATCAAAAGTTTAGCTTTTTAGAAAAGCACACTAAATCTGTTGGGTATTTTAGATAATGTTGAAGGTATTTTTAATGATAATGATGTAACATTCACTACTCTGCAGCCCCTTTTTCAATGTGAAACATCTTGGAATTTCAGATAAATTCATAATCCTGCTTATATAGTAGTACACAGAAAATTTTAAGCTTAAATTGGTAAATAAGAAAGATTTTTATTATTATTATGCTTTAAGTTCTAGGGTACATGTGTACAACATGCAGGTTTGATACATAGGTATACATGTACCGTGTTGGTTTGCTGCACCCATCAACTCATCATTTACACTGGGTATTTCTCCTAATGCTATCCCTCCCCCAGTCCCTCACCCCACGACTGGCCCTGGTGTAAGATTCATATTTTATATTACTTAAAGATTTTGAAGTATAGAAATACCCAAGTAATACAGCAGAAAACACCCTGAAGAATTTGAAAATACCAAAACATCCTGAAGAATAAGAACTCCAGTTTGAATACAGACTGAATATATTATTATTTTCATAAAGTTAAATTTAGGTATGTGGTAATTATGAGATTCTTGGGATGCTAAAGTACTTATTTTCAAAAGGTTCAGGGAAAAAAATCATGTAGTGAGAAGGAAACATAAAGCAAACGTGCAAAATGTTAACACTGGGTCAATCTAGGTAAAGGGTATATGGTTATTCATCATAATATTATTTCACCTTTTCTATATAGGTTGAAAAGTTTTTAAATAAAAAGGGAGAATATATTTTTTATATGTATCAAGATATGTACAAGAATGTTCACAGCAGTATTATTTGTAAGAGCCCAAAGTGGAAAGAAATCCAAATATATACCAACAATAAACTGGACAAGTCAATGGTAAGTAAAAGGATAAGTAAACTATAGTATATTCATACAAAAGGGTACTACAGAGCAATAACAATGAACTAACTACCGTTAACACACCACATGGGTAAAACTTACAAATAACAATGAGCAAATAAAGC
>NW_012115155.1:1985552-1992080 GCF_000951035.1 Colobus angolensis palliatus | reverse complement strand
GGGAGGCGGAGCTTGCAGTGAGCTGAGATCTGGCCACTGCACTCCAGCTTGGGCGACAGAGCGAGACTCCGTCTCAAAAAAAAAAAAAAAGACCCAGTTTGAATGAGAGCATGCACCTAATATAATCCTGCATCAGAAAGACTTTTTTTTTTTACTTGAATAAGACTTTTCAAACTGTACTATAATTTAATAATCCTAGTTTACATATATATTTGAATTCAGACTTATAAACAGATTATTTTTTAAAAGACACAAAATACTTACATTGACTTTGAAAGCTTGTACAGTGTTATCCAGAAGAAGGATGTTGCAAACCACTTCTGTATGCTGTCTGTCTCGGGCCAACTCTGATGCTCGTACATTGTAGGTTCTGCCAGCAGGCAATCGGAAACGTGAGGTCATTACTGTCCACACAAAGTCTAAGTAAAAAAATAAAAATAAAAATACAAAATAACTAAATAAAAGGTTGGTAAAATATATGCTGTAGTTTAAAAGGCAAAGTTATTATATTTTTTTCAATTAAAACTTAGGTGGAAAACAGTTATAAATTTTGAAACACCAGAATAAGAACCGTTGTAGGTATAAGTTAGATATATATAGTTCATCATCAAACTAAAGTTACCACCTGCTTTGAAGAAGAGCTTTTTTTTTTAACTGCTCCATCCAGAAGATTTAATGCATAAATTTTTTAAGAAGTCATATTCCAATTCAAAATATGTAAACTCTGGAGTAGCCAAAAGGGGTGGGAGGATTATGCTGCCTCAGGAAGTTGGATATTACTCATTGATGCAAATATTTTAAAACACTGTAGAATGACAACAGGAGGAAAAAGTATTCAACTTTGGCAGGCCCTTCCCTTTTTAAAAAAACTTAAGGTGTTGGGGAAACGTAGAAGTTAAAAAAAAAAAAAAAACACCCTTCATTTTAACCATCCTCAAAATTCAACTTAATAGTATTGTTGGTATTATTTCTAAGAAAACAAAAGCAAAATAGAAAAGGTGACCGATGTTTGCTCCTGAATTTTAAAACAACAGAAATCACAGTGATATCAGCAATACTAGATGTTTAAAGACAATGAAGCTGTAGCTTCAAAGTTGTGAAAGAATATTCTTTGAAACACTGACTTACACACCTAGAAAATTAACATTAAGGTAGGAGGAAAAAAAAACTCTTAAAACACTCAGGCATTTAAGGATTCAAACTTTAAAACACATAACACTTCTGTCTTAAAGACAATTAGGTAAAGGAAACACACTAAACTAGAAGAAAGACTAGTATATGGGATGTTGGAATATGAGTAAGCAATAAGTAGTAAGCGGTATGAATAATGAGTAAGCAAAATATAATAAAAATAGTATTTCAAATCAGTGGTAATAATTGGAGCTGATCTCTCATAGATTATTCATTTCAAAAGATTAAAACTCAAAGTAAAAGCCAATGTTATATAAATATAAAAATAATGTAAGGGAAAAAAGTCTTACTATGTTGACAAGGAGGCGCTTGCCAAGTAAAATTCCACAATTAAAAGATAGTGATTGGACTGGGTGAAGTGGCTTATGGCTGTAATCCCAACAATTTGGGAGGTGGGAGGATTGCTTCAGGACAGGCGTTTGAGACCAGCCTGGACAACACAGGGAGGCCCTGTTTCTATAAAAAAGAATGTTTTAAAAATTAGTTGGGCCTCTTTCATTTTGTTGAGCAGTGGTTTGTAGTTCTCCTTGAAGAGGTCCTTCACATCCCTTGTAAGTTCGATTCCTAGGTATTTTATTCTCTTTGTAGAAATTGTGAATGGGAGTTCACTCATGATTTGGCCCTCTATTTGTCTGTTATTGGTGTATAGGAGTGCTGGGAAGAATGTATATTCTGTTGATTTGGGGTGGAGAGTGCTGTAGATATCTATTAGGTCCGCTTGGTGCAGAGCTGAGTTCAAGTCCTAGATATCCTTGTTAACCTTCTGTCTTGTTGATTTGTCTAATATTGACAGTGAGGTGTTAAAGTCTCCCATATTATTGTGTGGGAGTTTAAGCCTCTTTGTATGTCTCTAAGGAATCTGGGTCCTCCTGTATTGGGTGCATATATATTTAGGATAGTTAGCTCTTCTTGCTGAACTGATTCCTTTACCATTATGTAATGGCCTTCTTTGTCTCCTTTGATCTTTGTTGGTTTAAAGTCTGTTTTATCAGAGACTAGAATTGCAACCCCTTTTTTTTTTTGCTTTCCATTTGCTTGTTAGATATTCCCCCAAACCTTTATTTTGAGCCTATGTGTGTCTCTGCATGTGAGATGGGCCTCCTGAATACAGCACACTGATGGTTCTTGACTCTTTATCCAATTTGCCAGTCTGTGTCTTTTAATTGGGGCATTAAGCCCATTTACATTTAAGGTTAATATTGTTATATGTGAATTTGATCCTGTCATTATGATGTTAGTTGGTTATTTTGCCCGTTAGTTGATGCGGTTTCTTCCTAGCATTGATGGTCTTTACAATTTGGCATGTTTTTACAGTGGCTGGTACCAGTTGTTCCTTTCCATGTTTAGTGCTTCCTTCAGGAGCTCTTGTAAGGCAGGCCTAGTGGCCTCTCAGCATTTGCTTGTCTGTAAAGGATTTTATTTCTCCTTCACTTATGAAGCTTAGTTTGGCTGGATATGAAATTCTGGGGTAAAAGAGGACACAACCAAATGGAAGAACACTCCATGCTCATGGATAGGAAGAATCAACATCATGGAAATGGCCATACTGCCCAAGGTAATTTATAGATTTAATGCCATTCCCATCAAGCTAACAATGATTTTCTTTGCAGAACTGGAAAAAACTACTTTAAAGTTCATGTGGAACCAAAAAAGAGCCCACACTGCCAAGACAATCCTAAGCAAAAAGAACAAAGCTGAAGGCATTTCGCTATCTGACTTCAAACTACGCTACAAGGCTACAGTAACCAAAACAGTATGGTACTGGTATCAAAACAGAGAAATAGACCAATGGAACAGAACAGAGGCCTCAGAAATAACACCACACATATACAACCATCTGATCTTTGACAAACCTGAAAAAAACAAGAAATGGCCCCATTTAATAAATGGTTCTGGGAAAACTGACTAGCCATATGTAGAAAGCTGAAACCGGATCCCTTCCTTACACCTTATACAAAAATTAATTCAAGATGGATTAAAGACTTAAATGTTAGACCTAAAACCATAAAAACCCTAGAAGAAAACCTGGCAATACCATTCAAGACATAGGCATGGGCAAGGACTTCATGTCTAAAACACCAAAAGCAATGGCAAAAAAACAAAAAAATAGACAATGAGATCTAATTAAACTAAAGAACTTTTGCACAGCAAAAAAAAACTACCATCAAAGTGAACAGGCAACCTACACAATGGGAGAAAATTTTTGCAATCTACTCATCTGACAAAGGGCTAATATCCAGAATCTACAAAGAACTTAAACAAATTTACAAGAAAAAAACAAACAACCCCATCAAAAAGTGGGCAAAGGATATGAACAGACACTTCTCAAAAGAAGACATTATGCAGCCAACAGACACATGAAAAAATGCTCATTATCACTGGTCATCAGAGAAATGCAAATCAAAACCACAATGAGATACCATCTCATGCCAGTTAGAATGGCAATCATTAAAAAGTCAGGAAACAACAGATGCTGGAGAGGATGTGGAGAAATAGAAACACTTTTACACTGTTGGTGGGACTGTAAACTAGTTCAACCATTGTGGAAGACAGTGTGGCGATTCCTCAAGGATCTAGAACTAGAAATACCATTTTATCCAATAATCCCATTACTTATAACCCAAAAGATTATAAATCATGTAACTATAAAGACACATACACATGTATGTTTGTTGCAGCACTATTCACACTAGCAAAAACTTGGAACCAACCCAAATGTCCATCAATGATAGACTAGATTAAGAAAATGTGGCACATATACACCATGGAATACTATGCAGCCATGAAAAAGGATGAGTTCATGTCCTTTGCAGGGACATGGATGAAGCTGGAAATCATCATTCTGAGCAAAGCATCACAAGGACAGAAAACCAGACACCGCATGTTTTCACTCATAGGTGGGAACTGAACAATGAGAACACTTGGACACAGGACGGGGAACATCACACACAGGGGTCTGTTCATGGGGTGGAGGGCAGGGGGAGGGATAACATTAGGAGAAATACCTGATGTAAATGACGAGTTAATAGGTACAGCAAACCAACATGGCACATGCATACCTATGTAACAAACCTGCACATTGTGCACATGTACCCTAGAACTTAAAGTATACTTTAAAAAAAACAAAATTAGCTCAGCATGGCAGCATGCGCCTGTAGTCCTAGGGACTCAGGAGGCTGAGGTAGGAGGATCCCTTGAGCCCAGGAGTTCAAGGTAACAGTGAGCTATGATCATGGCACTGTACTCCAGTGTCAGAGACAGAGAGAAATCCTGTCTCTAAGAAATTAAAATGACAGTGACTGGTAGAGTGGGGGTGAGGATGGGGTACATGGCCCAGTTATAATACTATCTCCCAGAAACTCTCCTCACATAAAAATACAGGCAGGTGGAAAGTACAAGGATGGAAAGAGATGTATCACGGAAACATTAATCAATAGGAAGAAGAGTACCTATATTAGTATCAGATAAAGTAGACTTGGGAACAAGTAAAATTCGTAAGAACAGGTTAGGCATTACATAATGATAAAACGGTCAAGCCACCAAGACATTACCAATCCTAAATGTGGATGTACCAACCAACAGAACTGCAAAAATATATGAAGCAAAAACTGTCGAACTGAAATAAAAAAAGATAAATCCCACAATTATAGGAGAGTTCAACTCCCCTTTCTCAATAATTGATACAACTAGGTAAATTAGCAAGAATACAAGAGAACTTAACAACCAACAGGATCTAATCATGAATATTTATAGAACACTCTAGCAAAGACAACAGAATACTCATTATTTTTAAATGTCCACTGAACATTTCAAGAGAGACCATATCCTGGGCTAAGAAACAAATCTAAATATTTAAAGAACTGAAATTATGCAAAATATATTCTGAGAACAATGGAATCAAACCAGAATCAACAACAGAAAGATAACAGAAAAATCTCCAAACATGTAGAAACTAAACAAGTCTACTAATCCACAGGACAAAGAGGAAATCTTAAGGAAAAATCAAGATTCACTGATTGAATAAAAATGAAAACACAACATACCAAAATTTGTGAGACAAGATTAAAGCAGTGCTGACAGAATCTACAGCAATATATGCATAGAACAGAAAATAGGAAATGTCTCAAATCAGTAATCTAACCTCCCTCCTCAAGAACCTAGACAAAGAGCTAAATGAACTCACAGCAAACAGAAGGAAGGAAATAACAAAGAACAGAAATCAATGAAATTAAAGAAAATAAAAAAGAGAAAATCAACAGGGGAAAAAAGTTAGTTCTTTAAAGGATCAATAAACATAATAAACCACTAGCAAGGCTAACGAAGAAGCAGAAAACACAAATCGCTAACATTAGGAATGAAACAGAGGATACCACACAGACTTTGCAAACATGGAAATGGTAATACTACAAACAACTTATTCATAAATTTGACATAAAAAGAACCAATTCCATGAAAGGCACAAACTGCCAAGATTCAGTCAATATGAAACAGAAAATTTAAAGAGCCCTATAACTATTTTAAAAATTGAATTCATAATTCTAAAACTCCCCCAACAGAATATTCAAACACAAAGGGTTTCCTGGGAAAATATGCCTAACATTTAAAGAAAAATTAACACAATTTCTAGATGATCTCTTCCAGAAAGCAGAATAGAAAAGGATACTTCTCAAATCATTCTATGTAGCCAATTTTATCCTGATGGAAAAAGCAAACAAAAACATAAAGAAAGAAAACTACAAACCAATATTCCTCATGAATACAGACACAAAAACCCTTAATAAAATACAAGAAACCAGAATTCAGCAATATGTAAATAGAATTACATACCATGTACCAAGCAGGTTTTATTTCAAAGGTGCAAAAAGGTTCACCCAATATTTTAACAATCAATCAATATAAACCACCTTATTAACAGACTAAGGGAGAAAAATCACATGACATTTTCAATCAATGCACAAAAGCATTTGACAAAATTCACCACCTATTCGTAATAAAAATTCTTAGAAAACTAGAAATAAAAGGATCTTCTTCAACATAAAAAAGAGCATCTACAAAAAAATCCACAGCTAACATCATACTTAATGGTTAAAGCCTGAATGCTTTCCCCTATAACCAGGAATAAGGCAAGGAAGGATATCTGCTCTCACCACTCATATGCAACATAATGCTGGAAGTCCTAGCCTATGCTGTGAGGTTAAAAAAAAAGGAAGAGGGCTGGGCGCGGTGGCTCACACTGGTAATCCCAGCACTTCAGGAGGCCAAGACAGGTGGATTACAAGGTCAGGAGATCGAGACCATCCTGGCTAACACAGTGAAACCCCATCTCTCCTAAAAATA
>NW_012115155.1:1976639-1984772 GCF_000951035.1 Colobus angolensis palliatus | reverse complement strand
CCAGGATGGTCTCGAACTCCTGACCTCGTGATCCGCCCGTCTCGGCCTCCCAAAGTGCTGGGATTACAGGCTTGAGCCACCGCGCCCGGCCGTTTAATGTAATTTCTATCAAAATCCCAGTACTTTTTTTGCAGATAATTTTATTTTAGGTAATTTTATTCTAAAATTAATATGGAAGGCCGGGAGCAGTGACTCACGCCTGTAATCCCAGAACTTTGGGAGGCCTAGGCAGGCAGATCACTTGAGGCCAGGAGTTCAAGACCAGCCTGGCCAACTTGGGAGAAACCCCATCTCTACTAAAAATACAAAAATTAGCCAGGCGTGGTGATGCACGTTTGTAATCCCAGCTACTCGGGAGGCTAAGGCAGGAGAATCACTTGAACCCAGGAGGTGGAAGCTTCAGTGAACCAAGATCGTGCCACTGCACTCCAGCTTGGGTGACAGAGCGAGACTCTGCCTCAAATTAAAAAAAAATAAAAAAATTAATATGGAAAGGCAAAGGAATCATTGTAGCAAAAACAATTTTGAAAAAGACTAAAGTGGGAGTAACTATACTCCCACTCCCAAAGAAGAATAAACTGGGAATCCCTCTCCCAGATTTTATGATTATGTACCTACATTTATCGAGACTGTGTGGTAACGACAGAAGAAGAGACACCGAGATCACTGGAACAAAATAGTTACCACACAAGTATAGCCAACTGATTTTTAACAAAGGTACAACAATTCAACAGAGAAAGGATGACCTTTTCAACAAACAGTGCTGAACCAGTCAGAAATTCATACACAAAATGAAAAACGAACCTAAACATAAACCTCACACCTTATGCAAAAAATTACTCACTGACTCAGTTTTAAATGTAAAACCTAAAACTGTAACCTTTAGAAGAAAAGATACGAGAAAATCTCAGGGACCTAGGTATGGTGAAGTGTTCTTAGATGTGACATCAAAAGCATGATTCATAAAAAAAAAAAAAGACAAATTAGATTTGTCATCAAAATTTAAAACTTACAGACTGTAAAAAAGATAGTCTGCAAAACATTTATCTGACAATGGACTAGTACTCAGAATATATAATAAAACTCTCAAAACTCAACAGTAAAAAAAAAAAAAAAAATCAAATAATCCAATTAGAACATGGGCAAAAAAACATAAAAAGACATTTTATCAAACAGGATATTCAGATGGTCATTAAGCACATGAAAGGATGCTCAATCTGAGCCATTTCGGAAATGTAAATTAAGACCATTATGAGATAACATGATATACCTATTTAACAGCCAAAATAAAAAATAGTGGCATTTTGGTAAAGATGCTGAGAAACTGGATCTCTGACAAAATCCTGAAACAAATACATGCAATTCAAATATCCTACTATAAGTAGGACGTAGAGGAATGTTAAAAATAATGACTGTGGCCGGGCGCGGTGGCTTACGCCTGTAATCCCAGCACTTTGGGAGGCCGAGGCGGGCAGATCACAAGGTTAGGAGATCGAGACCATCCTGGCGAACACGGTGAAACCCCATCTCTACTAAAAACACAAAAAATTAGCCGGGCGTGGTGGCGGGCGCCTGTAGTCCCAGCTACTCGGGAGGCTGAGGCCGGAGAATGGCGTCAACTCGGGAGGCGGAGCTTGCAGTGAGCCGAGATCGCGCCACTGCACTCCAGCCTGGTGACACAGCGAGACTCCCTCTTAAAAAAATAAAATAAAAAAAAAATAAAAAAAAATGATTGCATTCTCTTAGAATTAAAAGAATATATGAGAACAAAGGGCTCTTTAAAGCCATCTGGAGGAATGAAGTCATTACATGTTTTTCCTTTAATAAGGTATTATCTCCCTTTTTCCCAAAAAGAATATATCGACTCACATTTTTTTTTCTATTGTATCTTCTATACATAACTTAAAAAAATGAAGAAAAATTACTTTCATAATGGTCAAAGAACACATTTTTATTTTGCAAACTAGATCACTGGAGGAGTCTAACATTTTCTGAATGGTATTTTTCTTGACCAGAAAATAATTACATTAAAAGCATGATCAACTCCTGATTTTATGAAGTGAAGACACAGGAAAACAGAACCAGCACTTGAAGCTAACCCACCTAGTTAGCTTTAACGTCTTTTCCTTCATTTCTCTTTTCTGTTTCCTGGGGAAATGTTTTGGAATTACAAACCCCATTATATTCTTTCAGTTCCAAGAAGAGTGAATTCTGTGAGTGAAAAAAGTGCCTAAATTAGTCAAACTTCTTAGAAAGGTGAGAATCTGTAAGCTCAATTATTTCAAATGTGCTGAGAGCGGTAGCAGACTTGCAGCCAGATACAAAGGTGATTCTTCATACTCCCAACCTAAAGTATAATAACCAAATTACCACGTCTAGTATTTCCCTTTTAAATGGCCAACTTTAAAACAAAAAATTTGCCATTACACATACGTCTTATTTCTAAGGATTTTTAACAAGGGTTATCATCAACTGAAGTGTTTTTTGTTTTTTTTTTTCAAATGTTATACTAATTTGTTTGATAACTTTGGATTGGATAGTTTGTTCATAAAAGTATTTCCAATACTAAGAAGCAGTCATCATTGAAATAATCACTGTTCCTGTTTTATTATAGCTTTTCGGCATTTCACTTATGGAGATTAAAAATAGCTGTGACAAAAATTAGTACCAGTAGTTTGAACTTTGCTACTACAATCTCTACAGACCAATAAAGGAACATTAAATCATCCTAGTTTCCAAAAATCTGAAGCTGAAAAATAACATTCAAATGTTCCTAACAACTTCACCTGCCATAACAACTACGAAAGATGATTGTGTAGAGCTACATTTTGGTTATCTCCTGGGTTTTATAAGGTTTATTACCCGATCAGAGAGAAGCCAAGGAGGAGCCATCAAACAATACATCCAATAAAGCATTCATTAACTATCAATAGTATATTTTCCACTCTTCAGGTCCTGACAATCAGCACTCCTCCCAGCCTGCTTTTCTGCCTCATACTCCACTAGTTACGGCTGTGAATAAATTGGTCTGACACTATAAGCTGAGTCTTTGAAAATGAATAAACAATAGTTCATAAAACAGTATATTTGGAGAACCTACCTGAATATGGTATTAATCTATCCAAATAAATATAGACCTAAAGCTTAAGTGAATTGTCTAATCAGCTCTTGATTTTTCCATAAACTAACAAAATATTTTTAGTTACCAAGGTATCAAATATATTCCCACTTCTTGCCACATTTACTTTTCACTTCACAATGCAATAATTATTAATTTCTGGAGAATTCACTACTTGAAAATTCTCTCTTTGGGAAAAAATATGCTAAATCTTTATGTTTTAAAAGGGGAAAGAAGGTCAAGTAAAATTATTTATCACATCTTTACTTTTCCATTTGAAAGGTGTTGCAGCTGGCCGGGCATGGTGGCTTATGCCTGTAATCCCAACACTTTGGGAGGCCATGGTAGGCGGGTCACCTGAGGTCCAGAGTTCAGAACCAGCCTGGCCAACATGGTGAAACTCCGTCTCTACTAAAAATACAAACATTAGCCAGGCGTGGTGGCGGGTGTCTGTCATCCCAGCTACTCGGGAGGCTGAGGCAGGAGAATTGCTTGAACCTGGAAGTTGGAGTTGCGGTGAGCTGAGATCACGCCACTGCACTCCAGCCTGGGTGACAAGCGCAAAACTCCATTTCAAAAAAAAAAAAAAAGATGTTGCAGTAAAATTGATATATATGTATAAACAGCTGCTGACAGTAGGAAAGAGCCCATTTCTTTTAAAAAGGGATTATAAATTATAACATATAAAAATGTTCATTCCTTTAAACATATTTAATGTACCTATAAAATTATAAATATTCTAGAAGTTTAAAAATCAAGATAAATATTTTTATGTTCAAAAAATATGTAAAAAGTTATATACATTATGTTAAGTGAAAGAGTTGAACATAAATGATGTTCAAACTATAAAAGATATGAACAAATACAGAAAAAGAAGAAGTGCTTAGGCAAATGCACACTATGATTGGTGAATTAAAATTCTGTGATACAATTTTTTCATATTTAAAATTCCATTAACATTAATATAATCTATTTTGTTTAATAAAAATATGCATGCCGTTTCCGACTTTCTTTTAACTTCAAAGGTCAAATGGCAAAAACGTAGTTATTTTTTCCATTACCATAAATACAGATTAAAGGGTTTAGGCCATTGAAGACAAACAACATGACCATATGCAGCAGCAGCAAGAAAGCACAAGAAAGATGGACTGAAGGTGGCAGAGAATGGAGGAAAGGGATCAGCTGGATCTTCTTGACCTGATAAAGGACATCTATGGAAATCATATTTAACATCGCACTTAATGGCAAAAAACTGAACCTCTTTCATCTGATATCAGGAACAAAACAAAGATGTCCATCTAATTTTACCACTTCTAAAACAACTCTGAAAAAGGAGGACACCGTAGGGGAGTAAATATACCTGATTTCAAGACTTACTATAAAGCTAGCAAAACCAAGACAATGTCATACAGGCATCAAGATAAGAAAAACAGATCAATGGAACAAAACAGTCCAGAACAATACCACACTTTGCAAAAAGTAAAAAGGGAATTCAGTGGAGAGTAGCTAATCTTTTCTTCATCACTCTTTCGATTTCATCAAAATTAAACTATCTGCTGTTCAAAAGGCACTGCTAAGAGAATGAAAAAGACAACCCAGAGGCTGGGAAAATAATCTGCAAAAGCACACAGGACTTGTATCCAAAATATAAGGAACTCTCAAAACTAAATAAAAAGAAAAAAAACCAATTAAAAAAACAAGGCCAAAGATCTGAACAGATACTTCACCAAAGAAGATATACAGATGGCAAATAACCATACAAAAAGATGCTCAACATCATGAGACATTAGGCTCAGGCAAATTAAAACCATGCGATATCACTACCTACCTATCAGAATGGCAGAACACACACACACACACACACACACAGCAGTGACAATGCCAAATGCTGGAAATGATCTAGAGAAAATACATCTCTCATTCATCACTGGTGGGAATATAAAATGCTGTAACAATGTTGGAAAACAACTTTCTTACAAAATTGAACATATTCCTGCTTTATGAGCTATCTATTGCGTTCCTAGGTAACAAAAGAATAGATCCACATAAAGATCTGTATATGAATGTTTTATTATATCCCAAAACTGTAAACAAGCATCTACTAATAGATGAATTGGTTTATTCATATGTGATATTTATTAATTGACCTGCAGTATATCAATAAAATGGAAAACAAGTAATAAAATAGAACTGTTCATACATGCAACATAGACAAATCTAAAAATAATTATGAGAGAAACAAACTAGACCAAAAGAAGAGTATATACTGTACGATTCGATTTATTTAAAATTCTGCAAAACGCAAACAAAGTTACGGTGATAGCAGACCGGCAGTTCCCTGGGGATGAGAGTCCAGTGGGGAGGTGTGGGAGAAGGGATTACATCAAGGCACAAACAACTTTCAGGAGTAATAGATATGTTCATTATTTTTATTGTAGTGGTGGTTTCATGGATGTACACACATGGCAAAATGATGGCGGCGGCAGCAGGAGCAGCCACTGCCATCACGCCAGCTGCACTGGGGAGGTCAGAGCAGTGGCAGCAGGAGCAGCTGTGGGAGCAGCAGTGGCGGCAGTGGGTCCCTTGCGTCCTGTGTCCCTGAGGCAGCCATTGTGCCACTCCCACCCTTGCATGGCGGGGTAGGACCCATTTTCAGGCCCGAAGCCTCCGCAATCTTGCTCCCCGCTGCATCCCAGGGGACCGCAGGCACCACAAAGGTGGTGCAGTCAGCACTTGCAAGGCCAGCCCCAAGTGTAGGGTTCATTTGTGCAGGGTTTGCCTGGCTGCAGTGCCACCTGCACCTTGCCCCAACACCTCTCCCTGCCCCTGAGCCGTTGCGATGGGGCTGGGCAAGTCACCCACCAGTGAGGAAGCAGTGGTTTGGGCACAAAGGGGTGGGGACAGAGGGCCCCAAGGCAGAACTGGGCCCAGGGCAGTGCTTTGTTCCACAGAACTGGTGGAAGCTAAGAGCAGGTGGAAGCCCCACCCTCCCAGGCATGGATGTTGCTGCGAAATTTTGGGGGACCCAGGAAGGCCCCCCTTTGCCCTCACAGGCTCAGAGATGTCTGCTCCCACTGCCTGGCCTCTCCCTATTATCAATGCCAGCTCTGATTGTGGAGCGAAGTTGAGGCCAAGCCCGGTGCTGTCACAACCCAGTCAGGTATGCATACACCAGAAGCAGTACTGACATATCAGTCCCCTGCCACCTTGGCCCCCTCTGGACTTTGGGTGCCAACGGGCACAAGACAAAGGCCGAGGAGGGGGATGAGGGCCACTTAGCACTGGCCTGCAGGCGCCCCTTGGCACAAACTGCCTGGGCACCATGAACGGCGGCAGGAATCAGGCTCCTGGGTGGAAGAGGCCAGCCAGGTCCCCAGTAAAGCCCCACCTTCAAGCCACAGAGAGCCTGAAGCCTGGGGACTGGACTGCTGGTCTCATGGACCAGAGTGGGAACTTGTGGTGCCTTTTCCTGTCCGCCCATGGCCACCCATGGACCAATCAGCAAGCATTTCCCTCTGAGGCCCATAAATCCCCAGATTCAGCTAGACTCCAGGAGATGATGGGACAACCAAGTGCAGAGAGGAGGTGCCCACCTCAGAGTCTCCTCTCTGCTCAGAGCTGAGGAGACGACGGGACAACCAGCAGCCAAGAGGAACTATCCTCTCTGCTGAGAGCTGAAGAAACAATGGGATAGCCAGCTGCAGAGTAGAGCTACCCTCTCTGTTGGGAGCTGAACACTCATCTGGACACTCTGACCACAGAGAGGAGCTGCCCTGTGCAGGTCTCCTCTGGGTTGTTCTGTCGCTCAATAAAGCTCCTCTTTGTCTTGCTCACTCTCCACTTGTCTGCATACTTCATTCTTCCTGGACACAGGACAAGAACTCAGGATCTGTTGAATGGCAGGCTTAAAACAGCTGTAACACAAACGGGGCTGAAATACATCTCTTGCTCGCCATGTTGTGGGTGACAAGAAGGGACAGAAGAGAGGAGGAGAGAAAAGCTGCACCCCTTCAGGGGGCCCAGACCTAGAAACTCCCCAAGCCAGGGCTGTGACACCCTCTTTAAGGCTCTGCGATTCCTGGCAACTCCAAGCTTTCAGGTACCACACTGCATTCCCCAGTGTCAGCCGTGGAGGCTGCTTATGGTATGCTTGATCCAGCTATAGCCTTGCACGGAGCCAGCACCCATGCTGACACCTGGAGCTGCACACCCTGCCACAGCCAGAGTGTCTGGCTGTGTACAGTGGCCAGACCCCAGCTCCACACACATCTCGCTGCTCCACATCTGGCTCACCCTTGGCAGGTGTGGGATCCAGGCTGGTAGCAGGAACCAATTGCAACCTGCCATGCCAAATGGATAGAACAAGCCCAGCAGGCAAGAACAAAACTCAGGCAAAGGCGCCACTGGCCACAGAGGTTTCCAGTCGGCTAAGCAACACCGCAAGGATCCTATAACAAAAATATCAAGTACTGTACTCTAAACATGTGTCACTTATTATATGCTACTTTACCTCAATAAAGCTGTTAAAAAAAAATCTGGCCAGGCGCGATGGCTCAAACCTATAATCCCAGCACTTTGGGAGGCTGAGGTGGGCAGATAGCTTCAGTTCAGGAGTTTAAGACCAGCCTGGACAACATGGCAAAACCCCATCTCTACAAAAACAAAAAACAAAAATTAGCTAGGCATGGTGGCACACACCTGTAATCCCAGCTGAGACAGGAGGATCACCTGAACCCAGGAGTTTAAGGCTGCTGTGAGCTATGATTAAGCCACTGCACTCCAGCCTGGGTGAAGAGTGAGACTATCACCAAACAACAACAACAACAACAACAACAAAACCTAAAATGAAACAAATAAACAAACTATATGGCCAAACCACAAAAGAAGCAAAATATACATGGAGTTTTGACATTTGTGGTGGGAAGTCAGGGACCCCGAACGGAGGGACCTGCTGAAGCCGTGGCAGAAGAACATAAATTGTGAAGATTTCACAGACATTTATTAGTTCCCCAAAT
>NW_012115155.1:1969228-1975714 GCF_000951035.1 Colobus angolensis palliatus | reverse complement strand
ACCAGGCGACACTTAGGGAAAATAAAAAAGAACTACGTTGGAAGACTGGGGGCTGGTTCCCCTACTAGACATTCTGGTTCACGTTGAAATATTGGGGGCTGGTTCCGACGATATCTGGCACCCAGCATGGCTTTTTCTTTTTTCCTAAGTGCATGTGGGAACCCGATTCCCTTTCGTAGGTGCAGAGAAACATCATTGGTTCAGTCCACAGAAATGCTTGTTCGACTACCTGACGACTGGTGAGTAGTCTGTGTATAGTCCAGATTAACTATGGGTCACACAGAGTCTAAAATTTATACTTATCTCTTCTATATTAAACTCCGGTTAAAACAGAACAGGGTTCGAGTGCCCATGGAAAATATGGTCACTCTATTCAGGGCAGTGGAAAAATACCATCCTTGGTCTCCTGAAAAAGGAACCTTAGATATAGACCTGTTAAAACAGGGAAGGGTCTGAGTAACCATGAAAAATATGGTCACTCTATTCAGGGCGGTAGAAAAATACTGTCCTTAGTTTCCTGAAAAAGGAACCTTAGATGCACAACTATGGGATCGTGTTGGTACAACATTCCAGGAACTGGTCTCGACAGGGAATTATGTTCCTGTCACTGTTTGGGGTGATTGGGCCTTGGTATGTGCTGTCCTAATACCTCCTCAACCTTCCTCTCCCGCATGGCCTTCATTATCTGATCAGCCTCTCCCTTCATCTACTCCTCTCCCACCTAATGATTCTGAGAATTCAATGTCTAACTCTGGTGACTTTGGATTACTGTCACCCCCTGACGATCTTATTTCTTTTTACAAAGAGCTGGTACTTGTAGCTTCCGCGCCCCGACTCAGACAGCCTGGGACCATATATATGCTAATTCTTCTCTCTTCAAACTTCTGGAGTCACCTAATTGCTCCGGGACCAAACTACAATTTACCTATAATTCTTCAGGCCCTCCCCTGTCCACTGTAGCCCCTCACCCTCCTGTCGTTTTAGTTCCTCAACCGGTCTGCGTTGATATGCGCCACTCAATTTTATGTTTTTAAAGGAATTTAAGGCTGCTTGTACTCAGTTGGCCTACTTCTCCTTATGTTAAAATGGTATTACAAACTTTCTGTACTGAGGTCATTTTGCTTCCTTTAGACTGGGAACTTTTGGCAAAAGCTGTTCTAATCCCATCTCAGCATTTACAATTTCATACCTGGTGGTCAAAGGAGGCCCATTTGCAGGCTCAGCTAAATTGGACTAATGGCATTCTAGTTACTCAGGCTCACCTCATAGGCTCTGATAGTTTCTCTGATACTTATGCCCAATTAAACTCTGATGCTCTTACCACAAAACAAGTAACAAAGGTGTGTATGAGAGCTTGGGATAAATTATGCGCCCCAGGCCAAGCTCCTGTTTTTTTTTATTATGGTTAAGCAAGGTTACGCTGAATTACACCCTGATTTTTTAGCTAAATTACAAGATGCCGTTGAAAAATCTGTCTCTGATGAGTGCGCCCAAGGTATTCTCCTTCGTATGTTAGCTTTTGAAAATGCGAACCATGAGTGTAAAACTGCCATGCATTCCATCCAACAACAAAATTTACCTGATCACGAGGTGTTGCCTGCATATATTAAAGCTTGTGAAGGTACTGGATCAGACACCCACAAAGCTGTCCTGTGGGCACGGGCCACGAAGGACACCAATCAAACTGGCCCCACAAATTCTTTTCTTGGAGCCTGCTACAATTGCGGTCAACTTGGTCATACCTGGAAAAACTGCACTGTTAAAAATCTAAAAGCGGCCAAGCCGGTTCAACAAACATGGCCAAATGCTGCTGCTACTGTTTCCCCACATTGTCACAAAGGTAAACATTGGGCAAGTAATGCCACTCTAAGTATGATATAGATGGAAACCCTCTGCCACAGAACCAGGAAAACAGAAGTAGGGCCAGTCCCAGGCCCCAATATCAAATGGGACGCTTCGGACTCAGACCGATGTTGCGTTTCCGCTTCAGGCGGTCCCAACACAGCCCCTAGCACAAACAAATTTACCTAGAGCCAACCCAGATAGGTCCCAGCCTTTCCTTCTGTCTCAGTACAATGCTTGTCCACCTCCGCGGTAGGTGGCGGAGCGGTCGATCTCTGTAGCACTATTCCTCTAAATTTACTACCTAACTCTGCCTTTAATTGTCCCCAGTGTTCACTGGCCCTTTACCTCAAGGTTCGGTAGGCCTGGTGCTAGGCAGGGTATCCACCTCTGCTAAAGGGATCACCATTCATACTGGTCTCATTAATTCTGATTCCACTGATGGAATTAAACTAATCGTGTCTGCCAAGGTTCCTGTTTCCAATCCGGCCCGTGAGTCAATTGCTCAATTACTTTTACTACCTAATATCGCTTTAAACAAAGAAGATAAGCACGTGGCCCTGGGATGAGCTCTGGCGGTGAAAAGGTCGCTTATTGGATTAATGTAATTTATAAACAATGGCCCATCTGCATCGTACACATTCAAGGAAAAAAGTTTGAAGGCCTAGTAGATACTAGGGCTGAAATTAATATTCCACATAACTCTTACAGTGCTCCCAGTCAGCATATTATGGAAAACATGTGGTTTGTTCATTCCTGAACTCGGTCTCGGTCCAAAACATGAAGGGATTACTAAACCCCTCCCAATTACTGTAAAAGAAGACAGACCTGGTTTAGGTTATCCTTTTTAATAGCGGCCACTGCCACGCCTCCTGATCCTACCCCTTTACAATGGAAATCTGACATACCTGTTTGGATAGAGCAGTGGTCGCTTTCTAAAGAAAAACTGGAGACTGACTCAATTGGTTTCTGAACAGTTACAACTCGGTAATGTGGAACCTTCTCTATCCCCCTGGAATTCTCCTGTGTTTGTAGTAAAAAAGAAATCAGGCAAGTGGCAGATCGTAACCGATTTAAGGGTCATTTACGCTGTAATTAAACCTATGAGGGCCATCCAATCCGGCACGCCTGCCCCTGCTTTAATACCTAAGAATTGGCCTCTCATAGTTATTGATCTTAAAGATTGTTTTTTTTCATATTGCTTTACATAAACTGGATTGTGAAAAATTTGCTTTTACTGTACAATCTATCAGTAATCAGGAGCCTGCAGCTCGTTATCAACGGAAACTTCCTCAGGGAATGCTGAATAGCCCTACAATCTACCAGCTTTATGTTGGACCAGTGCTGTCACCAGTTTGAGCCCAATTTCCCCAGGCCTATATTCTTCATTATATGGATGATATTTTAATTGCTGCCCCCACTGATAAAGAATTGACTTTTATCAAAGTTTGAGCCGCCATGTTACAGAGGCTGGATTACACATCACTCAGGATAAAATTCAACAGACCGCTCCTGTTCAGCACTTAGGAATGGTGGTCGATAAACAACGTATTCAACCTCGAAAAGTTCAAATTAGGAGAGATTCTTTGAAAACTTTAAATGACTTCCAAAAACTCTTGGGTAACATTAATTATTTAAGACCTACTTTAGACATTGCGACCTATGTGCTGTCTAACTTGTTTTCTACGCTGCGGGGAGATTCCAATCTCTGCATTCCCAGGACTTTGACCCCTGAGGCTTCACTAGAACTGGAATTTGTAGAGGAAAGAATCCAGATTGCCCAGTTATCTAGAGTATAGTCGTCTCAGTCTTTTCAGTTTCTAGTTTTCGCTTCATTGCACTCCCCTTCTGGGCTTAATAGTTCAACATAATGATTTAGTGGAGTGGTGTTTTCTTCCTCATTCTGTGTCAAAAACTTTGTCTGTTTATCTGGACCAACTGGCTATCTTAATTGGACAAGTTCAGTGTAGAATACTTAAAATTTCCGGATTTGATCCGAATTTAATTGTAGTTCCTTTAAATCGGCTCGAGGTTCAAGCAGCCTTTCAACATTCTGCTTGAACCTCTTATTCAAGCACACTATCCTGCTTGAATACTGTGGCAAATTCACTTTGCTGGTTTTATTGGTGTTACTGACAATCATTATCCAAAAAACAAATTGTTTGATTTTATAAAAATGACGTCTCGGGTGGTCCTTCGATTAACCAAAGATCAATCCATTCCTGGGGCCATTACAATGTTCACTGATGGCTCCAGTAATGGAAATGCTGGTTATGTAGGTCCTACAGACAGGCTTATTTCTACCCCTTATACCTTTGCTCAAAAGGCAGAGTTAATTCCTGTAATTATTGCCTTACAGGATTTCCTCAAACCTTTAAATATTGTCTCTGATTCTACTTAACGTGGGAAAGGATATGCTTGTGTTTCACCAGATCATGAAACGAAAACCACAAGGAAAAGATGTCCGTGTCAGACTGCCCTCAGACGTGGTGAGATCTGCGCCAACTCCTCAGAAGCTGGCACACCAAATCAAAATGGGTCTAATTCAATCCTCCCTGATGGCAACGGAGACCCATCTAACTAATCCCAATTCTCCTAATTACCTTTCTTTTTCTCCTTTCAAACCTAAAAATCTCACCATTTCTATTAGCCTGAAAATAACATCCCTCTGTTCTTCTCTTCCTCCTTCAGCACTGAATCTCGCTTACAATAGGTTTTAATGATTCTCCTCTTTATACTTTCTGTCTCACCAGTTTCCTCTCAAACTGATTTACCTGCTACACAAAATTATTCTTATTGGGCTTATGTGCCTTTTCCTCCACTTACTTGACCTCTCACCTGAATGGATGCTCCTGCAGAAATCTACACTAACGACAGTGTGTGGATGCCTGGAGCTACAGATGACCATTACCCCGCTCAACCAGGAGAAGGCACTGCATTTAATGTTACCATGGGTTATAAATACCTTCCTCTGTGCATTGGACACGCACCTGGTTGTATCCATCTAGAAACCCAAGTCTGGGCTGCTTATCTTCCGGAGAGATCAGCTACAGAGAAACTGGGACATTTGGTCTCCGGTCTCTCCCTTTCTCCTTTACAAGAAATGAAAGGGGGAGTAATGGGAGATACCCCATACTTTCAATACAAACCTGCAGGAAAACCATGTCCTAAAAATTCTGAAGGCCCATCTAAAACCTTAATTTGGTAAGACTGTGTTAACACACATGCAGTAATATTAAAAAATGACTCATATGGTTTAGTAATAGACTGGGCACCAAAGGGCTATTTAAAAAACAATTGCTTCTCTGGTGGAAGGGAAAGCCTGGAGGCTACTTATTTTATTTCTTATCAGGAAAACAAGAATCATCATTCTACTTTGCAGAGGAGGTTCAGCTCGTTCTTTCCCTTAAAATGGGAAGATAAAGGCATTACCCCCTGAGGCCTCATAAGATAATCCCCATTCTGAGCCCACAACACCCAGAACTTTGAAAATTGGCTATTGCCATGTCTGGACTGCGAGTACGGGAAGGGGAAACTATTCTGTCTGTTGTCCCCGCTACCGTCCCCCTCTCTCAGTATCAACGTAGATTCAGACATTCTGCTTTGCTTAACTCCAACCTGACTGTTCCCATACAGGTTGTGTTAAGCCTCCTTACATGCTGTTAGTGGGAAATATCAATATTTGGATGAACAATCAAACTGTCCAATGCATTGTCATTTATATACTTGTATTAACTCCCATTTTGACTCTGGGAAAAGTGTAATGTTAGTTCGAGCTCGAGAAGGAATCGGGATTCCGGTAACTTTGTCCAGACCTTGGGAATTCTCCCCCTCAATACATTTAATTAATGAAGTGTTACAGCAAATTCTAAAAAAACTAAGAGATTTGTTTTCACTTTAATCGCCATGATCATGGGCCTAATTAGTCACTGCAATGGCCACCACTACCAGAATGGTGTTATATCAATCTATTCAAACAGCTCATTTTGTTAATGATTGACAAGCCAATTCCACCCAGATGAGGAATTCTCAACAAGGTACTGATCAAAAATTGGCTAATCAAATTAATGATTTTAGACAGTTTGTTATTTAGCTTGGAGATTGGGTAGTGAGTCTTGAACACAGCATGCAAATGAAGTGCGACTGGAATACTTCTGATTTCTGTATCACCCCGTTTTCCTACAATGAGAGTGATCATTCATGGGAAATGGTCAAAGGACACCTTCTGGGTAATGAAGATAATTTACTACTGGACATAACTAAATTAAAGAAACAAATTTTTGAAGCCATTCAAGCTCATTTATCCATTGTGCCTGGAGCTGAGGCGTTAGATCAGATGGCAGAAAATCTTTCTGGACTAAACCCCACAACTTGGATTAAGTCTACTGGGGGCTCCACTGTAGTAAATTTTGGAATTATGTTTCTCTGTATAATCGGCTTATCTTGAGTGTGCCGGACAAGTCAAAGAATCCTGTGTCAAAATCGAGAGAACAAACAAGCCTTCATCACCATGGCACATTTATATAAAAAGAAAGGGAGAGATGTTGCAGGAAGTCAGGGACCCCGAACGGAGGGACCTGCTGAAGCCGTGGCAGAAGAACATAAATTGTGAAGATTTCACAGACATTTATTAGTTCCCCAAAT
>NW_012115155.1:1962769-1968393 GCF_000951035.1 Colobus angolensis palliatus | reverse complement strand
CGACACTTAGGGAAAATAAAAAAGAACCTACGTTGGAAGACTGGGGGCTGGTTCCCCTACTAGACATTCTGGTTCACAATCTCCTGGTTATCATCAAGATTAGTTTAATTTGGCAAAATTCCTACTTTGGCAATTCTTCTCCATTATGTTAATAAAATGTAGTTTATTTCTTTCAGTGATGGTAAATATTAGTGCAAATTAAAAATTTTAATATGGGCTTTTAACCTCAGATGTTGTGACAGTTCAGCTATGCATTGTTCTATAGATTATAGCCATAAAACCTGTTAATAAGGAAAGAACCGTGATAACCAGTTGTGTGTTTATTCTAGTTAGCCTCTCTCTGCCTCACTTGCTTCACTGAAATGGACAAATAATAATAGCACCCACCTGAAAAGGCTATTGTAGGTATGAGGAAATACAGGTACTGCACTAAGCTAAAATACAAAATGACTCATCTTTAAGTGATCAATTTACCCTAAAGAATAATTTATGGGCCGGGCGCGGTGGCTCAAGCCTGTAATCCCAGCACTTTCGGAGGCCGAGACGGGCGGATCACGAGGTCAGGAGATCGAGACCATCCTGGCTAACATGGTGAAACCCCGTCTCTACTAAAAAATACAAAAAACTAGCAGGGCGAGGTGGCGGGCGCCTGTAGTCCCAGCTACTCGGGAGGCTGAGGCAGGAGAATGGCTTGAACCCGGGAGGCGGAGCTTGCAGTGAGCTGAGATCTGGCCACTGCACTCCAGCCTGGGCGACAGAGCGAGACTCCGTCTCAAAAAAAAAAAAAAAAAAAAAAAAGAATAATTTATGTAAGTGGTTCTATACATTCTAGCTCAAATATAAAAGAAACCACTTTATAATGTTTTTACTTTAAAAATCCTGACAGTTTAAAAATGACATCTCAATTTCCATAATCATTAAATCAAACCTTCTACCACTGTCAACAGAAGAGCGCAACAGCAGATTTGAACAGACAGAAGAATAAGTCAACTTGAAAACAAGTTAACGGAGAATATCCAGTCTCAAGAACAGAAATAGCCTGAAAAAAAAAAAAAAAAATCCATGAACAGAGCCTGAGACCTCAAAGACACTAACAAGCATACCAATACAGTCACAATAAGTCTGAGAAAGATAGTAGACAGAAAAGGGGGCTGACAGAATACTTGAAAAAATAATGGCACATACCTCCTCAAATTTGACTTAGAAAAATTAATCTACACATCCAAGAAGCTTAATGACCTCAAATTAGGATAAACTCAAAGAAATTTATACCTAGACATAGCATAGTCAAGCGGTCAAAAGTCAAAGAGAAAGAAAATCTCCAGAGTGAAAAGAAAGAAGTAACTCATCACTTACAACTGATCCTCAATTACAGTACAAGGCAGTATCTAGTCCGGAAACAAGAAGGTTACAAGGTAGTAGGATAATACATTCAAAGTATTAATAGAAAATGGCTATCAAAAAGAATACCATATGTAGCAAAACAAAGCTTTAGAAAATGAGGAATAATTTCAAATATTCCCAGAGAAACAAAACCTAAAAGAATTTGTCACTAGCAATCTGCCCTAGAATACAAAGTACCACTTAAGAGTAATTACACAGGTTGGGCACAGTGGTTCACACCTGTAATCCCAGCACTTTGGGAGGCCAAGGTGGGCGGATCACAAGGTCAAGAGATCGAGACCATCCTGGCCAATCAACATGGTGAAATCCCGTCTCTACTAAAAACACAAAAAGTAGCTGGGTGTAGTGGCACACACCTGTAGTCCCAGCTACCCGGGAGGCAGAGGCAGGAGAATCCCTTGAACCCGGGAGGCGGAATTTGCAATGAGCCGAGATCACGCCACTGCACTCCAACCCAGGCAACAGAGCGAGATTCCATCTCAAAAAAAAAGAGTAATTAGATAGCTAAATGTAAACAACGGTAGAAATGTATTTTGTGTTTGTAACTCTTTTTTCATCCTGATTTAAAATATAACTGCATAAAGCAATACTATATTGATGGGCTTACAATGTATAAAGATGTAATTTGTATGACAATAATACAAAGGAAGGGGAAAGGGGGATGAGCTATACAGGAGCAAAATTTCTGAATATTACTGAATTAAGTTGCAGTTCCCCCAGTGAGATGGCTATAAGTAAATACCCAGGGCAATCACAAAGAAAAAATTTTCTCAAAAACATATAGTAAAATAAACAATAGAAATAAAATGACAAATTTAAAAATATCAACATGCAACAACATCTGATGTAGATGAACAGAGAAACAAAAGGGACCAAAGACATAGAAAATATTTGCAAAATGGTGCTAGCTTCTCAGTAATTTCATTAAGTGTAAATGGACTAAACACTCAAATCAAAAGGCAGAGATGAACAGAATGTATTTTCAAAAACCTGCTCCAACTATATGCTCTCTACAAAAGCCATATTTCAGATTCTAAAACATGAACAATATAAAAAAAAATAAATATATACCACAAAAAAGTAACAACAGAGCTACTATACCTATACTAATACTAATTTCAGTCAAAATGAGATATTTATCCAAAAGTGCTACTAGATAATAAGTTTCATTCTTATTGTATAAGAACAAAAGGGTAGACAATTATAAACATACATGCAGCTGAAAACAATGTCCCCAAATATATCTAGTAAGAACTGACAGAATTGAAGGGAGAAATAGACAATTTGACAATAGTAGGAGACTTCAATACTTCATTCTCAATAATGAATAAAATATGCAGAAAAATAAAGAAACACAACATTTGAACATTATAAACCAACTAGATCTAACAGACATTTATAGAACACTATGATCAACAAAAAAACATACAGAATCTATTCAAGTGCACATGGTACATTCTCCAAAGTAGAATATACATTAGGGCCATAAAAAATCATCAGTAACTTTAAAAGGACCGAAATCATGCAAAGTATGTTATTCAACCACAATGGAATAAAATTAGAAATGAGTAACAGGTGGCTAGCTGCAGTGGCTCACACCTATAATCCCAGTACTTTGAGAGGCCAAGGCAGGCAGAACACTTGAGGTCAGGAGTTTGAGACCAGCCTGGCCAACATAAGGAAACCCAGTCCCTACTAAAAATACAAAAAAAAAATTAGCTGGGCATGGTGGTATGCACCTGTAATCCGAGCTACTCAGGAGGCTGAGGCAGGAGAATCACTTGAACCTGGGAGGCAGAGGTTGCAGTGAGCTGAGATCACACCACTGCACTCCAGCCTGGGTGACAGAGTGAGATTCTGTCTCAAAAAATAATAAGAAAGAAATTATCAATTATTAACAGGAAATTGGGGAAATTTACAAAAAAGTGAAAATTAACGCATTCATAAGTAATCAATGGTCAAAGTAAAACACGAGAAATCAGAAAATACTCTGAGATAGATAAATGAAAACAAAAATAACAACACATCAAAATAGATGCGATGTAGAAATAAACCCCTGCATACACAACTCTTAGAAGAAAACACAGGAATAGAGCTTCATGGCACTGGATTTGGCAATAATTTCTTTATATGACTCCAACAGCACAGGCAACAGAAGAAAAAACAGATAAATTGGACTTCATCAAAATTAAAACCATTTGTGTGTGACACCATCAAGAAAGTAATTTTAAAAAACACAATATAGAAGAAAATATTTGCCAATCTTGTATCAGATGAAACTAATGTCTGGAATATATAAATGACTCCTATAACTCAACCAAAAACCAAACAATTCAATTTAAAAAGGACAAAGAACTTCAATAGGCATTTCTCCAGAGAAGATATACAAGTGGCCAATACACACATGAAAAGATACCCAGTATCACTAATTATTAGGGAAATGCATATTAAAACCACAATGAGATATCCACCTCACACTTACTTGGATGGTTACTACTGTTAAAAAAAAAAAAAAAGAAAAGAAAAATAACAAGTGTTGGCAAGGATAAGGAGAAACTGAAACTGGAAGTGCACTGTGGGTAGGAGTATAAATGGTGCACCCACTGTGGGAAACAGCAGAGTCGTCGTTTCTCAAAAAATGAAAAACAGAATTATTCTGTGACCCAGCAATTTCACTTCTGGGTATATACCCAAAAGAACTGAAAGCTGGGTCCCAAAGACATATTTGTACACACAGGTTCACAACAGCATTATTCACAATAAACAAAAGATGAAAACAAACCAAGTGTTCACTGAGGAGATAAGCAAAATATGGTATATCCATACAATGAAACGTTATTCAGCCTTTAAATAGGTAGGCAATTCTTACACATGCTACAATGCAGATGAACCTTGAGACATTATGCTAAGTCAAATATGCCAGGCAACAAAATGACAAATATTGTATATAATTCCATTATATGAGTAAACTGGTACATTCAAAATCACAGACAAAAAGTAGAATGGGGAATGGAGAGATGTTTATTGGGTACAGAATTTCATACTTTAAAGATGAAAAGCATTCTGAAGATGGATGGTGGTGATGGCTCCACAGGATGTGAATGTACCTACTATTATTGAATTGTGTACACTTAAAAATGGTTAAGGTGGTAAATTTTAGTAAATTTTATGCTATTCATATTTTACCTCGATTAAAAACAATTTTTTAAAACATAATATTTTTACTGGCAATCATTAAAAAGTCAGGAAACAACAGGTGCTGGAGAGGATGTGGAGAAATAGGAACACTTTTACACTGCTGGTGGGACTGTAAACTAGTTCAACCATTGTGGAGGACAGTGTGGCGATTCCTCAAGGATCTAGAACTAGAAATACCATATGACCCAGCCATCCCATTACCGGGTATATACCCAAAGGATTATAAATCATGCTGCTATAAAGACACATGCACACGTATGTTTACTGCGGCACTATTCACAATAGCAAAGACTTGGAACCAACCCAAATGTCCATCAATGACAGACTGGATTAAGAAAATGTGGCGCATATACACCATGGAATACTATGCAGCCATAAAAAAGGATGAGTTCATGACCCTTGTAGGGACATGGACACAGCTGGAAACCATCATTCTCAGCAAACATAAGAACACAAAACCAAACACTGCGTGTTCTCACTCATAGGTGGGAATTGAACAATGAGAACACTTGGACACAGAAAGGGGAACATCACACACCGGGGCCTGTCGTGGGGTTGGGGGAGGGGGGAAGGATAGCATTAGGGGATATACCTAATGTAAATGACGAGTTAATGGGTGCACCACACCAACATGGCACATGTATACATATGTAAAAAACCTGCAAGTTGTGCACATGTACCCTAGAACTCAAAGTATAAAAAAAAATAAAAATAAAAAAATAACAATTTAGGAAGTGATCTAAGTTTCTGTAATCAACAAATGTTTAAAGGTGTCAGGCAATTAATTAGTGAAAATACTGTATTTTTGAATTTTGTGAAATTTGTGGTATTAGCATCTCTTAATTTGTGATCTCTCTTATTCTAAATAAATACACTCAATTGGATTTCTTCCTCCATCACCTTTTAAAAAATACATGCCATTTTTAAACTTCAGTGCCTAAAATGTCCAATACTAGTCTTTAATACCAGCAATTTCTTCTACTTACCACATATACTGGGTTTTAAAACTAGAAGTGGAAGAG
>NW_012115155.1:1928508-1962188 GCF_000951035.1 Colobus angolensis palliatus | reverse complement strand
GCTCACTGCAAGCTCCGCCTCCCGGGTTCACATCATTCTCCTGCCTCAGCCTCCGGAGTAGCTGGGACTACAGGCGCCCACTACCACGCCCAGCTAATTTTTTGTATTTTCAGGAGAGACGGGGTTTCACCGTGTTGGCCAGGATGGTCTCGATCCGACCTCGTGATCCGCCTGCCTCGGCCTCCCAAAGTGCTGGGATTACAGGAGTGAGCCACTGCGCCCAGCCAACTTTATTTCTATAGATGAAGAAATAGAACTACATAGGTTCCACAATCCCCTCACTGTCACACTGCTAGAAAGTACAAGACCTAATGAGCCAGACACCTGAGGCTGCAATCATTCTACCATACCTTAAAGATTCATTTATTTATTTAATAAAATATATATTAAGCATCCATTCTGTTCCAGGCACTACACTAAGTACTGAGAACTTACTAGAGCTAACGTATTAGCTAAGGCAGTAGAAAATATTTGAAAAACAAATTGGAATCTTTGAAGTATTACATACATAAAGTGTTAGACAATACTACTTCTAATAGCAGTATCACTATTAGTAGTAATCATAATGTATAGATCTTGAATATTAATAAGAATACTAAACATTAAAGTGTCAAATAAAAGGAGCTTTACCTTTGTATTTCTCTTAGCACCTAGTACTGAGCTCTGTACTCCACATTCAAAAAGTATGTATTATATAGAAACATCAGCATCACTTTGGCCTCTGTTTCCCTCAATGTCCTTCCCCAACTGGGTTTCTAGAACACTAGCAGCCAGGTTTATTGCCCAGGCAGGATACTGGTAATCCCTTTGAGGAAACTAGCCACCAGCCCAGGAGAAGACTTACAAATGCTAAAATCTATACACCAAAAACAGAACCACCATGCACCCACATGCACCCACACACCCATTCACGAGTTTCCTATCAGCCTTTTGTTGTGTCTGCCACCATTGTCCCATACTATGTTGACTGCATAAAGGTATAATAAGGTGTCTTCCAAATGTATAGTAGTTAAATTAGAACCATATTACAGTAAGTGCCCCACCTAAAGCCATGTAGGACCAGGTCAGTGGGGCCTCTCAGGTTGTATCTGTGGGGAAGGGCCAGTTTCTTCCATTTTTAATCTATCACAGACTATGGCAGATTGTATTTTAACAAAAATGACAGCTACAATTTTCTACAATTGTGCCACTACACCAAGAGGTGGAGTCTATGTCCCTTCCACCATTAGTGTGGGTAGACCTTTGTATCTGCCTCAGTGAATAAGAGGACAGCAGAAATGACACAGTGACTTCTGAGGCTTGGTCACAAAAGGAGATACCATTTTTACTGGGTTTGTCGGGGGATACTTATCCCTGGAATCCAGCCACCCATCTCCAAGGAAGCCCAGGCCACATGTGGAAAGGAACTGAGATCCTCACCCCTCAGCACTGGCAGAATCTCTGCTCACAGCCAGCACCAATCTGCCAGATATGCGAGTGGAGCAACTGCAGTTGAGCCACTACAGCTGACTGCAATGAAAAGAGAAAAGTCTTCCTTGCCAAGTCCTGCCCAAATTACAGACTCATGAACAAAATTAATTACTGTTATTGTTTTAAATCATTACGTTTTGGGATGGTTACACAGCAGTAGGTAACTAGAACATAGACCAATACAGTATGTTTGCAAATACATTAAAAATGACTAGAAAATAAAATTTTTTAAGACACAAAAAATACAAGTCATAATTTTTTATTATTAAGCAGAAGGTGAAGTCTCTCTCAACTGTTATAAAATACTAATACTAAATACTCACTCTCATTTACTGTACTTATTTCTTCATAGGCCAGGGACCAGTACCCAGTCCATCGACGATCCGTTGAGTAGCACTGTCCTAGGCTATATGAAAGCAGGAGAAGTGTAATTTGACTGGAGTGGCATTAAAACCACTAAATAGTAAGGAAAGAAAGGTGTTCAACTAAGCAAGCATTTTTAAAACTTTGCAATCCGTTATATTAAATCAGCTCTGCTTAAGAGTAAAGGTATCCTGATTAAATACCATGAAGATGAATGGATCAGTCTATACATATGGGAGCGCTTATACTGCAGAATCCTACACCTATCTCTCCCTTACTTGGATTTCATACATCCCATGAAAACTCCTGATTGTTCTCTCCCTCTGTCTCTCTCTCATACACATCAGGAAAGTTCTGATTGCTCACACATGTGCACTCACTCTCTCTTACACACACAAACACACAAAGCAAACACGGCAAAAATTTTAATAGCTCTTGATTCTCAGTGGTAAGTATATAAGTGTTCATTATATGCATCATTCTTTTAATTTTTCTGTGTTTGAAAGTTTTCATAATAAACTGAGAAAAATAATCAAACAAAAATTTCATGAAACAGGAATGGATATACTATTTACACTAATAAATCTATGAAAATGGAACCCAAAATATACAACAGTATATTTAACAACTCTACTATACCATTAATGTGACCTGAAACCAGTATATTACCAATTAGTAAAGCATTTATATACCTCCTAGTCATTCAGCTTTTAAGGATAACCTGTATCAGCCTTTCTCTCACTTAAGTGTGCATTGGAATCACTTGACGAGTTTTTGAAAAATACAGATTTTTGGGACCCAATTCCAGATTCTGAAAAAATAACACTTCAGTAAGTCCCACAAGTGATATTAATGTGGTTGGTCCATATCAACATCTTTGAGAAACACGAATGTAGAGCAGCGGTTCTCAAACAGGGGCAAGTTTGTCCTCCAGGGAACACTTGGCAATGTACGGAGACATTTTTTGGTTCTCACCATGGAAGGGTAAAGGGCTACTGGCTCCAGTGCGGAGACGCCAGGGATGCCATTAGACATCATGGATCGGACAGGACAACCATACAAATAATTATCTGGTCCAAAATGTCAACAGTGCTCAAGTTGAGAAACTCTAATATACTGTTATCAAACAGCATAAGAGGAAGTTCAGACGTGTTTCTTTTCCTCAATATCATAAAATGAGTAGAAGAAAAATGGAAAGGATGAGGAACCCAGATTGACACAACTAGAAACTTTGACTTATGCTGCTTTTAATGCCAGACACTCCTTCCTTCAAGAGTTAGAAGACTGACCAGGCATGGTGGCTCAAGCTTGTAATCTCAGCACTTTGGGAGGCTGAGGCAGGCGGATCACAAGGTCAGGAAATCGAGACCATCCTGGCTAACACGATGAAACCCTGTCTCTACTAAAAAATACAAAAAATTAGCCAGGCGCGGTGGCGGGCGCCTGTAGTCCCGGCTACTCGGGGGGCTGAGGCAGGAGAATGGCGTGAACCTGGGAGGCGGAGCTTGCAGTGAGCCCAGATCACAACACTGCACTCCAGCCTGGGTGACAGAGCAAGACTCTGTCTCAAAAAAAAAATTAGCTAGGCATGGTGGTGTGTACCTGTAGTCCCAGCAACTTGGTGGGAGGCTGAGGCAGGATGACTGCTTGAGCCCAGGAGACTCTGTATCAAAAAAAAACGGGAATCTACATCACCTCTCTTGATTCTGGGGAAGGAGGGATAGGGGAAGAAGCTTGAGACTTGTAATTGCTTTGACCAACAGAGTAGAGCAGATGTGATACTATATGACTTCTAAGACTACATCAGAAAAGGCCTTTAGCTTCTATCTAGCTCCCTTGGAACACTCACTCTCAGGATGCCTCCCTTCAGAACCTAGCTTCTAACATGCTGTTAAGAAGCCCAAACCATATGGAGAAACCATACATAAGTGCTCTGCTTAACAGTCCCAGCTGAGCCCATCCTTCAGTCATTAGACATATGAATAAGCAATCTGGCAAGTGGATCCTCCAGCCCCAAGTGTTCCAACCCCCAGTCATTGCCAATGAGCAAGCAGACATTTTGGAACAGAAATCCTGTACTCTGTTTGAATTCTTCAATCACAGATCCTGTAAATAATAAAATGGTGACTGACTTATGCTACTAAATGTTGGCATGGTTATGCAGCAACAATAACTTAAACATCTCACATTCTGTCACTTATTCTTAAAACAATGACAGTTCCTTATGTTAATCCCCTCAGAAGGATTAAGTGGCTTGCCTATGGTTGCACAGGCAAAAGTAATAGGGTAGTACTTGAATCCAGATCTGTCTAATCTCAAAGATTTCCACCATATCATAATGATTTCTACTTCTTCATGTTGCATTATTCTGATTGTTATTTTCAAAGTCAACCACAGAAGCATCTAAACTAATTGAAGGTATCATTGAAAAAGACACACTACTATATATAAGGTTTGCTAATCTTCAATCTGATCCACTGCACTCAATATATTATTTCCTCAATCTCCACCTCAACACTTGCCCCAGAAAAGTAAGGGGAAAAGAAGTCACAATCATATATACCGAGACCTTTGTTACAGTAAGGGGTCACAAATGAGAGAATAACTCTGCTCATGTATGTTGGTGACATTAATAGAAAAGGATTACAGCTGGACAGAGAATCAATAGTTTTGTTGTTTTACTTAGCATACCCTAGTTTTTCTCATCTTTCCCAATAGCTTCCTATGTTCCTAAATCAATGTATAAATGGAAAAATGTCCTTACTGCAAAAATGAATGAATACAAATGAGTGAAAACTGAACTCAAATGAATGAATGCAAATGAGTGCAAAGCAGCAAAAACAGGGCACCCGTTCAGGCAAACATTAAGCTCTCAAAATACAAATATTTCCATGTTACTATGCTGCACTCATCTGGAATTTAGAAAAAAAAAAAGTGTTTTCAACCAGGCGTGGTGGCTCACACCTGTAATACCAAGGCAGGAGGATCACTTGAGCCCAGGAGTTGAAGACCAGCCTGGGCAACATAGGGAGATCCTGTCTCTACACATTTTTGTTTTTAAATTAGCTGGGAGTAGTGGTGCATGCCTGTGGTCTCAGCTACTCAGTATGCTGAGGTGAGAGGATAGCTGGAGCCTGGGGGGTTGAGGCTGTAGTAAGCCATCACCATACCACTGATCTCCAGCCTGGGTGACAGAGTGACGTTGCCTCAAAAAAAAAAGGGGGGGGAGGCAGGGGGTTTCATAGCCTAACACAGGGGTCTTTCTTTTCTATTACAATTATAGTCACAATTATAATATCTAGTAAGCCACTGAGTCACTCTAAATCTGTTACTGTCTATTACCTTGGAGCAGTCACTTCATTTTTCTGAACCTCAACTTCCTCATCTGTAAAATGATAGAACTTTTTGTGATCTATAATCTCTACTGTCCTATACAGGAACCATGCCACATAGGATGACTAAGCATTGGAAATGTGACTCATATAACTTAAGAATTTGTTTTTTCTTCTTTTTTTTTTTGACGGAGTCGCACTATGTTGCCCAGGCTGGAGTGCGGTGGCATGACCTCGGCTCGTTGCAACCTCTGCCTCCCGGGTTCAAGCGATGCTCCTGCCTCAGCCTCCCGAGTAGCTGGGATTACAGGTGCCCACCTCCACACGCAGCAAATTTTTTTTGTATTTTTAGTAGAGACGGGGTTTCACCATGTTGGCCAGGCTAGTTTTGAACTCCTGACCTCAAGTGATTCGCCTGCCTCAGCCTCCGAAAGTGCTAGGATTACAGGCATGAGCCATGGTACCCAGCCAAGAATTTTTTTAATTTAATTTAAATGGCTACATTTGGTTAGTCGTTATCCTGTTGGACAGTGTGGGACTATAGGAACACTAAATATTCTTCTAATTCTAAAATTCAATCATTTCCAATTTCCAACATTTAAAAAAATTTCTTTTCTCCCTAAAATTGAGTAAATAAATGAACCTAATAATATATAACACAATCACACAGAAAAAAAATGATTCCAGTAATTGTTAAATATAATAGTATCAAAATTGACAAACGTTTTCAGTTAGGAGCCAGGCAGAAAATATCTTAGGCTTTACAGGTCGTAAGATCTCTGGTATAACTACTTAATTCTACCTCTGTAGCATGAAAGCAGCCATAACCAATATGTAAATGCATGAGCATGGCTGTATTCTAAATTCAGATACTGAAGTCTGAATTTCATGTAATTTTCATGGGTCATGAAATATTTTTTACTTTTTTTAAAGAACTTAAAAACTTAAAAAGCATTCTTAGTTCACAGGCCATACAGAAAAGGTGGTGGTCAGATTTGACCGTCACACAGGCTACAGTTTGCTAACCACAGCAGAATACACTGAAGATAAATCAAAAGAAATATAAAAAACTCCGAACTTTATAAAGTTTGTTGTTGACAGTGGTCTTGACCTAACATTCTGAAACCATTTTGTGTGTATTACAGGATTGAACAAATGAATAAATACTGATATTGTTGAGAACCAGGAGTCTGGCTACAGGAGACAAGAGGTCAGATACGACATCAGAGATGGTTGCAGTACTGGATGAGAATTAGAGGTACTGGTTAATCTCATTTTTAAAAAATTATCCATTAGAACCTAGAAGTCAAAATACTCCAATAACACTGAATATACTTAATCCACTATATACTATTCCCCAGTAAAAGAAATTAGGACTCCGGAGAAAAAAGGCTGATTTCAGAGCTGAGGCAAGGAAAATACAAGGTGAGGCTAAATGTCTTGTACCAGTAAGTAAGTAAGTAAGTAAGCAAGCCCTCAAAATCTAAATGAGGACTAGTCAAAGAACAAGAGAGGCAGTTTAAAGAAACTGCTACCAGGAAATATGAAACAACTTAAGTTCCAAAATAAATAATAACAACAGATTATAATACTCTGAATAAAAATCTGTAAGTCCAACCTGATGCTAATGTTTTTAAGTGAGGGAGAGGAATAACTCTTTTTTTAACAATAATATTGAATGATAAATATAGAACGAATAACAGAAATAGAAAAATGCCATTTTATAATTACTATAACTGATTCAGGCAAGACTTAACAAATGCTAAAATCATTGGGTGACAGTTATTGGGTAACAAGATACATACTCCAAAAGTATTACCCCATAGATTACATTAATTACAAAGGGGAAACGATATCTTTACAATGGAGAAATCTGTCATATCCCACCTTAACCAAATAATCAAATTTAACCAAAACTGATATCACAGACATCCTGACGTCATACACTAAGAACATAACACCTTATGTAGTATTCTTGCCAAAAATGTTTAACTTGAATCTAGTGATGAAATAAATAAAATCAAAACGATGAGACAAATCCAAATTGAGGAACATTCTAAAAAACAATTTGCCCGGATTCTTCGAAAATGTGAAGAGTAGATGTAAAAGGATGGTGGAGCATTGTAGATTTTAAAAAAACCTACTGCAATGTGTAGTTCTTGATCCAATCATGAATTTGGCAGGGGTAGGGTAGAAAGTATAAAGGACTTGCTTGAACAATTGGAGAAATTTGGAATACAGACTGCATTTTAGATAACAGTATTGTGTCAATGCTAAATTTCCGGAGTGTGATCATGTTACATAGAAGAACGTGTTTATTACCAAAAGATGCATGATTACATGCTGAAACATTTTGGTAAGGTGCTATGATCATGGTATCTGCAATCCTCAAATAATTCAGAAATTTTCAAAGTATGTATACAAAGAGAGAGCAAGAAAGCAAAGTATCAATTAATGAACCTATGCAAGAGTATATAGACGTTCAATATACCATTCTTACTACTTTTCCATAGGCATGACATTATTCAAAATAAAAAGTTGTGAGGGAAGAAGGAAAAAAAAAATTATTTCAGTCAGGGGTGGTGGCTCATGCTTGTAATCCCAGCACTTTATAAGGCCAGGGAGGGCAGAGCTCTTGTGTCCAGGAATTTAAAACCAGCCTGGGCAACATGGTGAAGTCCCATCTCTACAAAAAATACAAAAAATTAGGAGTGGTGGTGAGTGTCTGTGGTTCCAACTACCCAAGAGGTTGAGGTGGGAGGATTACTTGAGCCTGGGAAATCAAGACTGCAGCAAGCCAAGATCACACCACTGCACTCCCACTGGGCCACAAAGAGAGACCTTGTCTCAAAAATAAAAAATAAAAAAATTATTTCAAATTCTGCTTTTATACTTAACAAATGCACACACAATAAAACCACAGTTATCAAAAATCACCAAGCAATTAGCCACCTAAAAAGTTTTCTTGATAGCTGACCTTTTTTTTTTGAGATGGAGTCTCACTCTGTTGCCCAGGCTGGAGTGCAGTGGTGTGATCTTGGCTCACTGTAAGCTCCGCCTCCCAGGTTCACGACATTCTCCTGCCTCAGCCTCCCAAGCAGCTGGGACTATAGGTGCCTGCAACCACGCCCAGCTAATTTTTTATTTTCAGTAGAGATGGGGTTTCACTGTGTTAGCCAGGACGGTCTCTATCTCCTGACCTTGTGATCTGCCCGCCTCGGCCTCCCAAAGTGCTGGGATACAGGCGTGAGCCACCGAGCACAGCCGACAATTCTTTGCACTTATTTGAAATGGAATATTCCCAACTGGACCATCTGCTTTGCTACAAACTTAGTTTATTACACAATGTGTTGTATGTAACTATTAATTCAAATGCTGGTAGTATAAGATAATGGACTAACTCAGCTTATTGTTATAATACTGTATATAAAGAAGGTTCCCTTGAGCTTTGTGAACTGAACTTGGCAACAGAATGGGCCAGATTCCCTTAGGATAGTGCTACCAAAACTATGAACTATAAAACTGATACCCTGTAGAAGGGAAAAAAAATTCAAACACAGCAACAGGTTTTGCTCTAAAATTTCTCTCTCTATACTTATATATACCAAACACATTTATATAGAAGTCATTATGCAACAACTTAAATAAGAAGCTTCTTATTTAAGAAATGGTATACGACAACAAAAAAGTATTCCTGGTAATCATGTGCAAAATCAATCATCTGAACATGAATGCATAACACTGGACCTACACATAGATTCACTGATGTACAGACAACATTTCCAAAATGTCCTTTGTATGTCCTCTATTCAATTGCTACTGACAAGAATGAAGAATTACAATGTCAAAATAGATTTGATATTCATTAACTATATATTAAATACAGAAATCTAACTTGTGCCATTTCTTGCATCAAATTGATCTACTTAAGGCTTTTCCTTTTGTATTTAATCTTTTACAACTCACTATATCGTATTTATACATTTCAGCATCTAAAGTACAGTGTGTGCAAGAAAGAACCACACTCCCAGACTCACTAAGGCCCTACAGAGTTTTCTAAACCTATGCCTTCAGTATACCTGTTTATTCATATAAGTATGTGAATAGCTAGCTCCTAGTTGTTAGACACAGTGCTAGATGCTAGAGATACAAATATGCACACATCTAGATCTCTGACCTCAAGAAGCTCACAGTCTACTTAGGGATGGAAACTAAATAATTCAGTGAAATTATTAACTAAAAAAGACATAAATAAATTAATTTAGTGAGTCAAAGAACTACTCTTTTTCCTATCTACAGCTCATTACCTAAGTACTAGAAACATTAGAAGCAGCCAGCTAGTTCTTTCCCTCTCTCCCTCTCCATCTTCTGAACTTCTGTCCTTTGGTCTCCTCCCAATGAGATTCCAACAATAAAGCCAATCTTTCATAAGTGCTACCAGTCAATGAGAATATTTTCATTCTTGTCTAAAAAGAGGCAGTCTTATAGTGTATGTGGTATTATATTTAAAGCTTTATTGTTCCTCTCTTCTCCAGCAAAAATTATTTTATTAGTTAGGGGTTTAGTGCATTTTTTTAGAGGGAAAAGAAAAAGAATGCTGGTCTCTAGAGTTTTTATCCTTCCTTCAGAAAGCAACCGTTTCCACTGGTCACAGTAGCTCACATCTATAATTCCAGCACTTTGGGAGGCTGAGGCCAGAGGATCCTTTGAGCCCAGGACTTCAAGATCAGCCTGGGCAATATGCCAAGATCTTGTCTCTTGGGGGGGGGGAAGTGGAACACACCCATGGTCCCAGCTACTCGGGAGGCTGAGGTGGGAGGATCACTTGAGGCTGGGAGGTTGAGGCCACAGTGTGCTGTAAGCATGCCACTGCATTCTAGCTAAGGAGACAGAGTAAGACCCTGTCTGTAAAATAAATACATATAAAACACTCTAGTTACATCAGAATTAGCAGAGTATTTATAACTAAAGGCTCAAATCAAGTGTCCATGTGTTAGGCAATTAGATAAATGTTCCTCTTTACTTTTCCCTAACCCTTCCCATGTTCAACATATCTATTAAGTACCTCATATTGTGCCAGAGAGGAAGAAGCAACATGAATGTATCAACAAACAAAACAAGATAAAGGTCCTTGCCCTCATGGAGCTTCTATTCTAATGAGGAAAGAAAATATATATATATAGTATAATGTGAGATGGTAAGCAGAGAAGATCAGCCATGCAAGAGTAGGAAAGCAATTTTAAATAGGGTGCTCAGGAAAGCCATGGTTGAGAAATTTGCTTTTGAGCAGAGACTTAAAAAGTAAAAGAGTGAGCCATGTGCATACTCCATCTGCCTGGAACACTTGGGAGAAAGGTGGGCGTTCAAGGCAGAAGGAAGAACAAACATGAAGACCTGAAGTAGGAACAAGCCTGCCAGTGCCAAGAACAAAAAGGAGGCCAGTGTGCCTTGAGAAAAATGAAAAAGAAGAGTGGTCAAAGATAAGCTCAGAGAGACAGCTGGGTCCACAGACCATGTAGGGCTTTTTTGGCCACAGTAAAAACTTTAGCTTTTACTCCAAGTAAGAATGGAAGCCATTAAAGGATTCTGAGCAAAGGAGCAAGATCATCTCCTTTACCATATAAATACAGCTGACCTTTGAACAATGCAGGGTTTAGGGGCACTGAGTTATAACCCATATAACTCTTGACTTCCCCAAAACTTCAGTAACAGCCTACTGTTGACCGGAAATCTTACCAATAACAAAGTCAATTAACACATATTTTGTATGTTATATACATTATATATACTGAATTCTTACCATAAAGCTAAAGAAAATGTTAAGAATCATAACGAAGAGAAAATATATTTACCATTCATTAAGTACAAGTGGATCATCACAAAGGTCTTCATCATTCTCATTGTCTTCACATTAAGTAGGCTCAGGAGGGGGAAGAGGAAAGATTGGTCTTGTTGTTTCAGGGTGGCAGAGATGGAAGAAGTAGTGGAAGGGGAAGCAGGAAAGGCAGGCACACTCCAAGTAACTTTACAGAAATACATAGTAATTTATGTTGGACTTTTTAAAACTTTCACTTAAAATGTTTACATTATGGTATCAATCCTTCTTCTACGATTTGCTTTAGTTTCAGTGCCCATATCTTAGAAGGGTCCATGTTGTAAAATAAGTTAAAGGCAGTCTTGAATAACTGGAACCCTTCTGCCAGACTGTCTACAGTCAATTTGTTTTCTGGCATTGTTTCTTCTACGTCTTCTTGTTTATCATCTGGCACTAGTTTGGAGGCACTCATCTCCATCAAGACATCTTCCGTTTATTCCTCTGGTGTGGCGTCTAATTAGCTCTTGAATTTCTTCAAGATATATACCTTGAAATCCTTCATCCTCAACATTTAAAAAGTATATATAGATATAGACATAGACATAGACATAGATATCCACAATCTGTTTTATGAGTTCCCTGATTGACTCTGTTGTAAATCTTGTGAACTCATGCACAACATCCGGACAAAGTCTTCTGCAGCAGGTATTTACGGTTTCAGGCCTGATGGCTTTCACAGCTTTTTCTAGAACAACAATGGCATCTTCAATAGTGTAATCCTCCAGACTTCCATGGTGTTCTATCAGGGTTCTCTTCCATAATGCTGACAATTCTTTCCATAGAGTATCACGTGTAATGAGCCTTAAAGGTCCTTAGGACTAATCAATCTGGAGTCTGAATTAGAAATGTTGTGTTTGGGAGAACAAGTAGACCACTTCGACATAGGGTTAAACTCACAGGGTTCCGGGTGGCCAAGGGCATTGTCCAACATCAAAAGAACTGTAAAAGGCAGTCCCTTATTGGCAAAGTAGTTCCTGACTTCAGGGACAGAGTACAAATGAAACCAATCCAGAAAAAGAGTTATTGTTCAGGCCTTCTTGTTATACAACCAATAGACTGGCAGCTGGTATTTACCTTATCCCATCAAGCATCGGGGGTTAGCAGCTTTAAAGATAAGGGCAGTCCTGATCATAAACCTGACTGCATTTGCCCAAATAGTAGAGTTAGCCTATCTTTTCCTGCCTTAAATCTTGGTGCTCACTTCTCTCTTACTAATAAATGTCCTTTGTGGCATTTTTTTTTTTTTCCAGACTAGGGCACCTTCATCTGCATTAAAAACCTCTTAGGCAGATATCTTTTCTCCTCAATGATTTTATTTTTGGTTTTTTTTTGTTGTTGTTGTTGTTTTTGAGATGGAGTCTCGCTCTGTTGCCCAGGCTGGAGTGCAGTGGTGCAATGTCAGCTCACTGAAACCACCACCTCCCAGGTTCAAGCGATTCTCCTGCCTCAGCATCCTGAGTAGCTGGGATTACAGGCGCACACCACCATGCCTGGCTAATTTTTGTATTTTTAGTACACGGGGTTTCACCTTGTTGGGCAGACTGGTCTCAAAACTCCTGACCTCGTGATCTGCCTACCTCGGCCTCCCAAAGTGCTAGGATATAGGCATGAGCCACCGTGCCTGGTCCTCAGTGATTTTCTTAAGGGTGCCTAGGAACTCATCTGTTGCCTCTTGGTTGGCAGAAGCTGCTTCTCCTGTAATCCTGACATTTTTTAAGCCAAACTTTCTGAAACTATCAAACCATCCTTGGATGGCATTAAATTCTCAAACTTTAGATCCTTCACCTTTCTTTCGCTTTAAGTCATTATATGACTTTGCTTTTACTCAAATCATATTAGAGTCTGTAAGTGTGCCTTTCTAATAGCTATCCTGCACCCACATAAAAGCTGCATTTTCAATGTGAGATAAAAAGGTATTTCACAAAAAGTGCAAGATTTTTGTACCTGCTGGTGTAGCTATAGCAACAGCTTCACAGATTTCTTTAAAAAAAAGAAAGAAAGGAAAAAAAAAGGTCTTTATCCTGGATTCATTTCTCTTGAAATGGCAAGCAACCAAAGCTGCAGACCTCAATCTATGGTACATATCAAGCCATTCAACTTTTTCTTGTAATGTTGTGACATTTCTCTCCTTGGGAGCACTTCCAGCATCACTAGTTGCACTTCATATGGGTTCCATGGTGTTATTCAAGGTTTATGATATTGCACTAAACATGATGAAACATATGCTGAAAAATACTTAATAACCACAAAAGATCACTTTTTATTGCGATAGGCAATTAACTGGAGAGACAAACTACTCATGTGGAGATGATTAGCATCACATGGCATTTTAAATGGATACTTCCAACACTTGAACTCACTAGAAATAGAGGCGGCTATTATATTATTACAGTAATACATTATGAAGATAGTTAATTGTATGCAGTTGATTTAATACTGCATCTTTATGTTTATTCACATTTCTCTCAACTGCAAATGATGCCATGTATGGTCTGTGTGAGTTTTGTTAAATTTTAACATTTTATAAAAGATTTGTGTATATTTTATGGTAGTGAATAAAGTAAACTAGTATCTCTATATATTTTATGTATTCATGATATATCTAATTTTTCCTTTTTAGTTTTTCTTTTCTTTTCTTTTCTTTTTGAGACAGAGGCTTGCTCTGTCGCCCAGCTGGAGTGCCGTGGCGTGATCCTGGCTCACTGCAACCTCCGCCTCCCGGGTTCAAGTGATTTTCCTGCCTCAGCTCCTGAGTAGCTGGGATTACAGGCGTGTGCTACCACACCCAGCTAGTTTTTGTATTTTTAGTAGAGGCAGCGTTTCATCATGTTAGTTAGGCTGGTCTTGAACTCCTGACCTTATGATCAGCCCACTTCAGCCTCCCAAAGAGCTGGGATTACAGGCGTGAGCCACCGCGCCCAGTTTTTTTCTTAATTGAAAAAATATCTTGATATTTTTAGGCTATATAGTTCATCTGTGTTTTCTTCAAACTGTCCCAAACCTCTAAAAAATTTCCGATATATTTATTGAAAAAAAAATCCATGTATAAGTGAACCCACACAGTTCAAATCCATGTTTTCAAGCATCAGCTGTATATGCATTTTCAACTTGTAGCATTTTCCATTACTATGCCAGATACAGAAACTTAGAATGAACAGAAAACCAGTTAGTATATATGATATTATAAATTAGTAAGAAAAAACTATTCACCCTAGCAGATAAATGAACACAGAATTTGAAGAATATAAGCAATAAATGAAATAAACATGAAAAAATGTTCAACTACATTATCACTAAAAAGAAATACGAAAGAAAACAAAGTTCTTTGCATTGCTAGGGAATTTGGTGGTTCAGATCTACAATCCTGTAACTGAGATCTCTAGCTTCAAAACACTTTCAGAAGTGTTTTGAATTTCAGAGTATCTGGGACACAGAGAGGTGATATGGCACAGACGTCTTACATTAAGTAATGTTCTTGGTTCTAGGGCAGCACCCTGTATTCAACCACACTGCTATTTAAAATTTCTTTAAGGGCCAGGCATGGTGGCTCACGCCTGTAATCCCAGCTCTTCGGGAGGTGGGTGGATCACTTGAGGTCAGGAGTTCGAGACCAGTCTGGCCAACACAGTGAAACCCCATCTCTACCAAAAATATAAAAAATTAGCTGGGTATGGTGGCGTGAGCCTGTAATCCCAGCTACTCGGGAGGCTGAGGCAGGAGAATCACCTGAACCCAGAAGGCAAAGGTTGCAGTGAACCTAAATCATGGCACTGCACTCCAGCCTGGGCAACAGAGCGAGACTCTGTTTCAAATAAATAAATAAATAAATACAATTTCTTTAGAGAATCTGAAGAATGTACACTGTAAGTGGAATAAATGAGACTAAGTAGCCTCATCTCAGTATAGGTCAAGTTTGGTTGCCAAATTAGTTAACAAAACTTTTGGGTTTTTTAGGGATATGGGAATTCCAGAATTGCATATAACAAACGGTTGGTTATAAAATTCTTTTGTAAACAATTATGATAACACAGATCAAAAGCCATAAAAATAGCCAGACACAAAGTGAGTCACAGTATCAGCATTACCTAAGAGAACTTTTTCAAATCACGATCCCTTCCCAATGAAGACATTCCATTTTCCCTAGTAGCTTCTTGTAGGAAGCCACTATAACTGACTGCAATTTGTGCTAGGCTGGAAACAGTAAGATATATTAGAAAGATTTTCCTTATTTCAATGCAAATAAAACAATTTGGAAGTCCTTGGCATTTGTAATGATATTTTGCTTTCATGAACAAGAAGTATCTAAAAAAGAAACAGACAAAAAGAATATTACCTTAAAAACTGATATTTCCCAAATAACTTTAATCCCCTTGGAAAACTCCTTTATTTTATTTTATAGAGAGATGGAGAGATGAAAGAAGTCTGATCAGACATGAATTACTCTGGCTACAGTGTAAAGGAGATTATAAAGGGCAAAACTATAACAAACTGCACTTAAAAAGACTACTACAAGAGTCCAGACAAGGCATAATGGACTTATAACAATTAACATCAAGAAAATTTTAAATCATCCCAAATAATTTCAGAAGTTCTGCCAAGTTTCACACTGACAAACTAAAACTCCAAGGCTGATAGGGCTACAATCGGGAAAATTAGGGGAGAAGAGGGAAACTCGCTAATGATGATGAGAGGCAATACAGACAGGCAGTTAGAAAATAGTATCCAGAGCTTATAGTACCAAGCAATAAGTAGTGATCCAGGCAAGCAGGTCCTTAGCATCATAGAGGTCAGATAAGCAGGTGGTATCCCAGCAATCAGGGAAAAACACAATAAGGAAACATGGCAGCAGGCAACACTTATAGCAGATAGCAGAGAGCTCCAGCTACAAGACTGGAATACAGGAACTTAAATATAGGACATTGTTAACACAGAAAACCAGGACAGAGCAAGAACAGATATAGATCTGCACTCAGATAAACCTACATTTATTTATCTATTTATTTATTTATGTATTTTCAGACAATAAGGATTTATATGTCTCACAATTCCCTAGCCAGGAATTGGGTAAAAGCTAGATTAGGCAGCTCTTCTGCTTCACTGGATGTCATCTGGCATCATTTGGGATCATTCACTCATCTACATGCAGTTGATGGCAGGGCTGGGCTGAAAAGTCCAAGAAGACATCACTCTCAGGTGTCCTCACTGAAGTACTCATCCACATGGCCTTCTTGTCTCTCCTGTGAGAGTTTGGGCTTCCTCACAGCATGGGAGTCTCAAGGTAGTCAAACTTGTTACATGGTAACTGGTTTCTACTGAGTACAAGTATAAACTGACAAGACTTTTAAAAGCCTGTAGTCCCAGTTCCTCTGGAGGCTGAGGCAGGAGAATCGCTTGAACCCAGGAGCTGGCGGCTGCAGTGAGCAGAGAGAGCGCCACTGCACTCCAGCCTGGGTGACAGACCGAGACTCAGTCTCAAAAAAAAAAAGTTAGGCCCTTTAGATGGAGAAAAGTCAAGCAGGTCACTAATGTAAAAATGCCTCAGGGAGCACTAGTTCATACAGAAAGAGGTGAAAGGAAATGGGTTACATAAGTAAAGGGGTCTAAAACTTAAAGTTTAAATACTTAGAATTAGTTAGCTTAATAGTATAGCTATACAATAGAACATGCTACTAAATTTTGTTAAAAAGAAGAAGAAAAAAGGGACAGCTCTTTATATGCTAAAGTCAAATGATCTCCAAGGTATATTTTAAATTTAAAAATTATGGTACAAAGCATTAATGTAGTAAACACCTTCTACATAAAAAGGTAGGGGGAAAACAGTAATCTTTCTATTTGTTTCTATTTGCATAAATACCATAGAATATACAAAAAATAAAAGTAGTTACCTATACAGAACAGGAAAGAAAAGGAATGGTATCAAGACTTCTCATATGCCTTTTTATATTATTTTGAAACTTGAACCATGTAGCCATATCGCCAATTCAAAGAGGAAAATACAACTTAAATACAATTTTAAAAGTCTGAGAATCACAGTAATATACACTGCTGTATTAATTAAACATTGACTTATCCGTACTTACTTTGCTGTAGACTAACATAGTTATCTATGACTTATCTGTACCATTTCTAGCTATATACTAGATTTCAAGTTCCTCTGAAGAAAGAACAATAATCTTGATGATAAAGAGCATCTCTTATTCAATTCTGTATCCCCACAGCCAAGCACAGTGCCTGGTACCTAGCTGGTGCTCAAAGAATACATTAAATCTGCCCTGGACTGGATTTCCCTCTAAAGTCGCCTCCAATTCTGGATGTAATTTTTAATTGTATTGCTGGTGACTCGTCTATGTACAAGAATATACTTAGAATTCGTGTTTGTATAAAAATGAGCAAAGAGAAGCTCTTAACACAACTGTATAACAAAAACACAAGATACAAATATAACTAAAAATAAAATAAACAATGACCCTTGGATTACTCCAAAGACCTACCAAAAGATGGCATTTAAAATGGGAGCAGGCAGCTATCCCACATACCTACCAAAGTTCATTCACGGCATTTTTTTGATAGTAGGTGTTGCTATATAGTTTTGCTTACCCAACTTTAAAATAATCACTACAGTTTCCTTCTCTTAATCCCAACAAATGTTAAGGTGTATGTAACCCTTGAAACACAAAGGTATTTTTCTCGATGCTGTCCCCTATTCTTCCATGATCTGAGGTCTCTTATCTATGGCCAGACTTCTCGAAGAGCTGTCTCATCTATATTCATTGTACACTTGGTTTCCTCAATTTAGTTTATCACACCCTTCTACTATAACTCTTCTGCTAAAGCAACAAACCTCAAACTAGTACGCCTCAGAAGAGCCTTAGCATTTCAGTAGATTTTTCCAGGCTACTAACTCCTGGCTCCCCACTCCCCCTTTTAACAATCTGTAAGGTCTTAGATGAGACCTGGGGAGTTTATATTTTTCATTAGTATCTCCATAATTCTGATACAGGCAGCTTGCCTGAACACACTGGAAAACCAACTAGCTAAGATTATCAGTAACTTCCCAACAGTCAAATTCAAAGCCTTTTGGTCTTCTCTTTTTCTCTCAGCAGCATGACAGCTTCATGAAATTCCTTACTTCATCATCATCTAACACAACCACACTCTTCTCTCTCACAACCTTTCCATCAGTCTTCTTCACTGGCTTCTTGATTTCCCAGAGTCCTTAATCTTTCAATGATGGTAGTTAGGAGCTCTGTCAGTGTGCCTCTCCCTAACTTTATATATACTTCATAAGCAGTGACAGTCACACCCATTGCTTCAGCTACCATCTAAACAACCTTAAATCCTGCCACTTTGGATTCCACAGATAGTCAGAGGCTATGCAGTACAGGAGAGAAAAGATGTTTCAGTATCAGATGAATCTGAATGCAAAATATTTACTCAGCTATTTACACAGTAACATGCCTAAAGACACACACCTTTTTGAATTTCAGCTCTGTTCTCCTTTTAAAACTAGGAATGGCACCTTTCTAACAAATTTCTGTCCTGATTAAATGAGGGGAAAAAAAGATTAAATGAGAAGTTCTCATTACCACAAGGACCTGACAGCATGCCCTGAGGACCCCATGCCATGGCCTCAGAGGTGGCAAGAAAGGAGAAAGGAGATAACTAATGTGAGGTCAGAGGACTGGCACATACAAGGGGATTGAGCAGATAAGTAAATACACTGAGGAGATAATAGGAACCAATTTCTCACTGGTGGAGAAGAGATTTACAAATACAGAAAGGGAAAAGGCTAGATGAATCCTGAGATGTTAGACTGGAATTGGTTGTATCAGTGTGAACTTTTTTTTTTTTTTGAGATGGGAGTCTTGCTTTGCTCTGTCCCCCATGCTGGAGTGCAGTGGTGAGATCTCGGCTCACTGCAAGCTCTGCTCCGCCGGCCGCGCCCCCCTCCATTCACGCCATTCTCCTGCCTCAGCCTCCCGAGTAGCTGGGACTTTTGGCGCCCGCCACCATGCCCAGCTAATTTTTTTGTATTTTTAGTAGAGATGGAGTTTCACCGTGTTAGCCAGAATGGTCTCGATCTCCTGACCTTGTGATCCGCCCACCTCGGCCTCCCAAAGTGCTGGGATTACAGGCTTGAGCCACCACGCCTGGCCCAGTGTGAACTTTTAAAATACCTCTACACAGGCATAGAAACAGATTCAGATGTGTGTATACATATATGCAATTCCTAGCTCTATCCCCCTAAAAGTGATGATATACCAGCAGAAATGAACACAGTAAACACTCGGATCTCAGTTCCTAAATAGCACCTCTACTTAAAAAAAAAAAAAAAAATCTGGATTCCTTGGAAAAACAAACTATTTCAGAGCTGTGATTGGAGAGTATTAAGATCATCTGGAACATCTTGTTAGGCCAGAATGTAAGGAAATACACCAAGGAGGGGGACAGGTCAAAGAGATAGGAGAGCCAACTTAAAGGCCAAATTTGGGACAATTTGACCAACAAAATGAAATTTTAAAATGACAGTAACTAATAAAAACCAGTAAGCAGAAACAAATCCAGGAGAATATATTGATATAAAAGAATGAATAAATACATGTATGGAGAAGAAGGGGGAAATCTCTGTCAGCAGAATATAGAACTAATAAATGTAGGTGGCAGCTTTCACAGTTGTGGCTGATTCAGGTAGCAGTCATCAGACCTGAAGGCTGGTGGTTAGCACCTTCAGCTCTATTGACACACTCCTAGATATCTTCGCACATGAGAATTCTCAATTACAAAAGGAAAAAACGGTAACTTCACAGTAGAGAAACCCAGCAGACTTGAATTTAACAGGCGTTCAAAGTTAAATATCGCTGGTAGCAGGACTATACAGCACGTTTCCTAGCGATGCACTAAGAATATTACATTATTTCTATGGCATTCCTGCCAAAAATGCACTTGGTCTGCACATGAGGAACCACTGGATGAACTTAAGTTAAGGAAAACATGTAACAGAAAACAAGGACTCCACTCGTTAAAACTGTCAATGTCATAAAGGACAGGGAAATATTAAGGAACCATTCCAAACTGATGGGAGACTAAAAGATGTGACAATCAAATGCAACGTGTGAACCTGAATTGGATGCTGGACCAAAAAGAAACGAGACACACTACTGGGATAGCTGGAAAAATCTGAATGGCATCTAGGGACCTGAAGGTAGTGTTGTATCAACGTTGATTTCCTGATTTGGCAGTTATGTAGGAGACTGTCCTGTTTTCTAAATACACACTAAAATATTTAGGAGTGATAGGCATCATGTCTGCAACTTGCTCTCAAATGATTCAGAAAAAAGTCAAATGAAATTAGAAATGGTGCATTCCCCTGAAATGGAGAAATAAGGATTAAAATGGGCCAGAAATGAGAGGACCAGAAATGAAAGATGATGAGGTTGTTTCACTGAAATTTGAGGATCCAATTAATATAGTAGAAAAAGGGAAAAGGTTGAAGACAATTCCAAGGTTACCCCTTGGCGCATCTGGAAAAGAAGGCCTTACTGAGCCAAGCACAAGATGTTCCAGGCTCATTCTGTGTTGTGTATACACATGATACATAGCTAGTACAATGTTAAAAATTAGTTTAAGGCGATTCGGGAGCTCTTTGTTGTACTTTTCTTGAGATTTCTCATTAGGTTTGAAATTATTTTAAAACGTTAAATAAGAACTCATGACAACTTCACTATCTAGCAAAATACGTGGCTCACTGAAAGTGCTCAATAAAAATCATCTGGCCTTCCCTTGCTAAAGAAGGGAAGTTGCTAAAGAAGAAATCTTAGCATTATCTTCAACTCTTCCCCTACAATGTCCAAATGGACTCTCAGGTCTAGTGAAACTACTCAGTTTTCAGTTCTAATCTATATTGCCCTATTTCTGGTTCCTATCATCCCTCCCCTGGACCACTGCACCACTGCAACACCATCTGGTCTCTTTGGTCTCTCTGCTCCATTTCTAACCTCATCATCCTTGCATTATCCTTGTATCTTTGCATCATTATCTAGAAGTCACAAATTACCTTTCAAAACCCACATCTAATCTTATCATTCCTTATTTAAATACCTCTAATTGTTCCCGAATGTTAATGCTGATTTCCCAAGAGGCAGACTAAATGCATGTTTAGGGCACCAGTAACGCAAGGGCACCAGAAAGATATTTCACACATACACACACACACATACACGCACACGCACATGCACACACAACAGTGAAGTGGGGGAGGCAGCAGATAAAGGGAGAGAAAAAGAGGGAGAAAGAGGAGGGACTCTGACTTAAGAATTCTCAAGTTTACCTTAAGCTTACTTTAGGATTTGATATTTATTTCTATTACACAGTGTATGCCAAGGGTGGGTACCATAAACTTTCCAGTACTTACAGTCTCTTAAACAGTGGTTTTCCCAATCCTTTTCCCAACTTGGCAACAAAGAAAATAATAATTTCTTAGCACACTGGGATAAGCCACAAAGGCTATCGAAAGCCAAAAGAAACCATCCTCGGGCAGGGTGGGGAAGGGGATCTGATATGCCCAGGTCCCATAAACAAGGGTATCTTGCTCTCTAAAACACTGGTAAACCATTCATGGCACACCAGTTGGGAAGCTCTATTTTAAAGGTCTTAAAATGATCCCACTCATTGCCCAAACACAAGGACCCTCACAAGGCTTCATTTCCCACTGCAATCAACACACATGCGTGCGCGGGAGCACACACACACGCACACAGAGATTCACATACAGGAACAGACAACCACACCCACCCAGAGAGAGACAGACATATCCAACAAGACAACTTTTCTCCAAACACAACATGCATCCGTTCATACTTGACTTTTTGTACATGCTGTTCTCTCTACCCAGATCAATTCCAAATGATCCTTCAAGACCATATTCAAATGCCACTTCTCTTTTGCCCAGATCTTATTACACTGTCACTATGCATTGTAATTGTTTGTTGACATGTGTTACCACCCTAGAATTTGAGCTCAAGGACAAAAATCATGTCTTATTTACCTTTATACCATTGCTCCCACTACAATTGCCATTTCAAATGTTTGCTTAACTAACATATAAAGGAATGTTCACCATCATCCCCAAATAAATTTTCAAATTACATTAATTAAAACAATGAAATACAATTATACAATTAGCATTTTTTCTTCCCAAAACAAGGACACCCACTGTAGGTACTTTTGTAAGAGAGAGATCTGGCATAGAAATATTCATGACACTTGACCATTATCCCACTCCTAGGGTTTTAAACTGAGGAAATAAACAAAAAACCGGTTAACAAAAGGTAAATGTCTAAATCAGTCATGGTATATCACCTGAATGTTTAATCACTTAATTATATTCACTGACCTTGGTGGCTTTGGGTAGCTAAAATAAATAAATAAATAATATTCATGAAGATAGGAATAGAAAAATGAAAAAAAATACCAACTATCACTTATTGATCATCTCTTCTATTTAAAGCACAATGCTAGATGCCTTACATATATTATCTTAATCCTCACAACAATTCAAGGCCAACTGACTCAGAAATTATATAATTTGTACAAGGTTTTTGAGGCTAGATTCCAAACCAGATTTGACTCCAAAGTCTATGATCTTTTCCCTACATTGCACAGTCTCTACTACACAATGTTCCCAATATATTCCTCTCAAAATTCTACCTCTACCACCCAACTTTATTTTTTAAATACGAACAATTATCTGCAAGGAAACAAAAAAAATATATTATGGTGGTGATCAAGGGTAAATGTTGTTACAGTATTTATCTTTTTAAAAAACTAGCAACTTTTAAAAGCAGTATTGTTGAAAAACAGACTAAATTCATAAGGCAATACAAAAGAAACAATTCCTATTTTAATTTTTTTAACCTAAGAAAATTAAGGAGAGTAGGTAATGTAAAAACTTAAGAAGAAAAAAAAAAAGCTTAAGAAGGATGTATTAAACTATATCTAAACAAACATATGTTAACCTTAGGGTACTTATTACCAGGATTCATTAACTGATCCTTGTGAGTGGATTAAGCCGCATTCTTCCAGAAACAGGTGAATTTTGAAAAAGGTTTAAAGAGGTGGCATACGAATTGGAGAAGGCGATGTTTAAGGAAACGAGGACAAAAGAAAAAACAAGGCTATCTTCTTTTTAAGCAAGAATGAGAAACAAGGTTAATGAGATGAAGTTGGTAGAAAGTCTTCAAGGTCAAGCAGGTACATTTGTAATTAATTTGATAAGTACCAGGGAACTCCTATATATTTTTAAATGGGAAGGTGGCATATTAAAACATGACCTTTAAAGATTCAAACTTTGTTCCATCATAAAGTACTGCCTTGAGTTACACAATGTTTTTGTCAAAAAATTGGGGAGGTGGGGAAAAATCCACTACCCTTTATGTGTGCTTTATACATACTCGTCTCAAAAAGAGAAACTGACTAAACAAAAATCTTTAGGTAATGGGTGAGCAAATTGGGGAGGGGGATCCTTTCAGATACAATGCTTGTGAATATTAAATGCTACTGTATGTTTTAGTAAGAATCACAGAACTTTAAGCAAGAAGGAACCTTGGAGATAATCTTTCAGTGGCAACCCCTTCATTTTCACACCAGATTAAATTGAAGCTCAGAACTAAATAACTTGCCTAATGCCATATATAAATAGACTAGTGGAAGATTAAATACTAGAACTCGGATTTTTTAAGCAGGAAGACCTAAAGCTATGCTGTCCAATACTACAGATACTAGCCACATCTGGCTATAAATTTAAATTGATTAAAATTAAATACAATTTTAAATTTAGTTTCTCAGACACACTCGTCACACTTCAAGTGCTCCATAGCCACACATGGTTAACGGCTACCATAACTAATAGTGCAAAAAATATTTCTATCATATTTGTCAAACAGTGCAAAAAATATTTCTATCTTCAATAAAGTTGAAGGAAAAAAGAATATTTCCATCATTGCAGAATGTTTAATTGGACAGAACTGATCTAAAGAATAGTTTCAGAGAATTCCACTTACTAGAAGTATGAGCTTGGACAAGTTATTTCATTTCCCTTAGCTTCTATTTGGCAGGGAGGGGAGAGGATTAATAGTACCTACCTCATAAAGTGTACTTGGTGAGTGGGACAACATGAAAAGCCCCTTATACGGTATCTGACACTTAACAGACAATAAATACTAACACTCTTCCCTTCTGGATCCTTTTTTCTTTCAACTACTCTATATAACCTCCTTGTTAAAAAACACAAACACAATAACCAACCCAAGTTGATATCTTCCTCATGATAGTCTATACGATGTAATTTTCATTTTGTACTAATTTATTCAACTACTTGCATCTCTCTTCCAAAGTTTCTACTTAAGAATAATGAAATGAAGAATGAATGTGAGGGAAGATACCTCTAATGAAATGAAAGAGAGTCTAATAAATTTCCCCTCCTCTTTTTCCCCAGTCATGCAAAAGATAAGAAATTATGCTGTTCCTAGACAATGGTACTTTCTTATCAATAAAGAAGATTCTATGGTATTTCTACATTATACCCTATCTCACCATCTGTACTACTAATTAAATATTAAACGAAGAGATAACAAGACCTCCTTCCTACAGTACTTTTCTGGCAAACAATAAAAAGGATTTTCAGAATGCTAAGCCACACTTCAAGGCTTCAGAGCTTATTCTAGTCAACTGGCAAATACAACAAATCTGGACTGTGGTACATAAAAAACTTCGTAACATGCAATAACCGCGAAAAACAACAAAATTCAACTCAGTTCGTAAACTTCTACCAATAGCTAAATTTTATATAGGAGCAACAATTCATATTTAGCCACAATAACCACTCCTAGCCACAGCAACCATTCGTAGTGAGTTGATCAATTTTGCATTCCAAGAATTGAGGCAGAACTTTTAAACATTTGCCCTTAAACATACACCAAACAAGATTTTCACATATTTTTAGAAAAGTTTTCTTGTTTAAAAGTGGCCATATTAACTCTCAAGCAGAGGCAAAAGTACTCTCAATAACAGACCTCCTTGCAATTCTCTGCTAGTCTCTTACTTTGCTCCTTAAAGACAACTACTAAAAACCATGATCACTGATCCCGCTTTTAGAGTTTGTAAGTCATAAATAAATACTAAACATATAACAATGGATACTGTACTTTACAACTCAATTATGTTTAAAAGACAATACTATTTTAAAAATACAAATCACACTTTAGTAACAACCTAACGAAGTCATGTAAGTTAAAAAAAAGCTGAAAAGTTTTTATTACCATCTCACATAAACTGTATTACTATCTCACTTTATTATACTTTTTTTAAAAGTTAGGCATCTATGCCCAAACCGATTAAATCGAGTATGAGAGATCTATAATTTTTTTTAAAGTCCTTCAACAATAATGAAGTGTACACTGGTCACAGAATAGTTCAAATGAACTTTCCCGAGGCTGCATTCTAAGTACATCCGACCCAGAAAGTATTTTTAGCAAGTATGTTCAATCAATGCTGGTTTTATGCCTAGCCTAAATTAGAAATTGGGTGTTATAAATTTAAAGTAACAATGTTACCAGGGACATTTTAAAAGATATTTAATTAGAACATAAGAAAAAAACACAAGTTTGACTCAATTCAATACCTACAGCTCTGAAGCTAAGACGTTAGGAAACGGCCAGTAAGAAAATCACATCCTCATCTATTACTACTTTTGAGGAACCTGCGATTTTCTAACTTAATAAACGTGGACCTACTCAATATTTTTAAAAACTACAAAATAGTGATGCCTCCTTGGATTTTAAAAACCTCTTGCCAAATTTTTAGAACAGACTAGCAAAATCACAAACATTCCCATGTATAAAAAAGACTGTTTCTCTCTTATAAATCACTCAAGATCATCTTATGGGACCGTGCGTGTTTCAATGCAAAATGTAACAAAGATATGTGTACCATAAAAAATGCGAAGAGACATAAAAATTGCTTTTGTGGTAACTGGAGCATAAATTTATTCTGACAAAAAATGGTGATGTCCACAAAATGATCACATTCATGGGCTAGTGAAGAGGTTCTGTACAATATACAAACTTTTGCTTACGAGTTTTTTCTTTAAAAGAAAGTTGAATTTATATTAATCAAATCTAAGATTTAAATAATATATCTAGCTCTATTCCATTAAGCACACTTTAGGCTCTGAACAATATTTTAAGGCCATCTCCTTCCCCTTTAAAATTGAAAAAAAAAATTTTTTTCCTTTGGCACGTTCAAGTTCAGAAAACCAAGATTTAAAAATGCCCTGCTTTTTACTATTCCAGTCTTCTTTCTACTCTAATTGTCTTTTGCAAGTCGGACACATTGGCCTTTTGTTTTCATCTTTCTCCATAAATACGTTTTAAATGTGACCAATCCGCTGCACTCTTTCAACTGGGCCCAAGATCTGGACACAGAAACTTAATATTACTGAAACCTCTTATTCGAAAAGCAGCTGGCATACTGCAGATGTATAACAAGTTACCCTAGAACAAGCGTTCTGAAAAATCCTACAAATCGTCCTTGTACATACTGATGTCACTATATGATGCAAGCCCAGACATAAAATCTTCCACCCCAAGTTTTGCAGAAACATCCACACATCACCTGTGCTGGTTCCATTTTATGGAATGGAAACCTGCGAAATGCATCATTATTTACCTATATCTCAACTTTTTTTTTTTTTTTTTTTTTAGCTCAACTACAGATTCCCCGATACAGGTATATACTGGTAGAATCATAACAGGCTTAAAACTTCAATGGTAGGAATAGTTGGCTCATGCAACGTGCAAAAAGCGCTCATATGAGCCAATTTAAAAAAAAAAAAAAAGGATTCCAAAGCTTTACCTAGAGTTTAGGTACCGGGGAACATTCTATCTCCGCACCTATTCCATCCCTTGTCCCTTTTCTGACCCATAATAGAGATTCCAACTATAACCCCCGCAAGAGCAGAGGTCCCAGGAAGAAAGGAAAGAAGGCATTTTTTCCCCTTCCTTTTAGGTCATCCTCGATCCTCAGGCTTGCTCTACCTGGCTCACCTCCCAGGAGCCACACATGCAGGTAAGAGCCTCGCGTTCAGCGTGCAGGGCCGAGAGGCCGGCGGGGACCGGAGAACCTCTTACCTTCGTATATCACAGCCGCGTCCTCTCGGCTGGAGAAAAAAAGCCTCGAGGCCCCGGCGCGCAGGGGAGAAGCGCGTCCGCCGTGCCGCTCCGGGGGGCTACCTCAGCGCCCCCCGAGCAGCCGCCGCCGCAGCGGTCGCGCCACGACCCGGAGCCGCCAGCACCACCTCATGCTGCTGGGCAGCCGCGGGCCGGCGTCGCCAGGGAGGTGGCAGGGAGGCGGGCAGCCGGCGACCTCTCCTACCTCCCTGCGGGGATGAGATAATCCACACCCCCAAAAGTGCGTGGGGGAGGGGGGCCTGGCCCCAATCCTCCGACCCCTCGGCCAAAGCCAAGTCTCTTTCCTCTCCGGCTCAGGCCCAATTGCGGCCCCTGGGACCCAGGAGTCCTGAGAGAACAATGTTGGTGGTGGGGCGCGAGGAGCGGAAAAGCGCGCTGCGCGGCGTGAGCTGGCGGGTAATCCTGGGCAGCGTTTCTGTGTGAGAGTGCAAGAGGAGCTCAGTCACCCCCTCCTTCTCCACCTCCCCTTCCTCCCCCTCCTCCTCCGCTATCTCTTCCTCCTCCCTCAAGCACACCCCCTCTCCCAGGCCGCAGCATAGCAACCGAACATGGCGGCTGCGCAGGCGCCGCCAGTCAGCGGCCGGGAGCCGCGGCGGCAGCCACAGGAGGCGATCTCGCGAGAAGCGAGGCTAAAACCCTGCCCCGCAGCGCAGGGAAGAGAAGTCGCACCAGTCGGAGAGCGGAGGGACACGCAGGTGCGAGAGAAGACGGCCTAGCAGGATTGGGAGGGCGGATTGGAGGGCGCATTGGAGGGGGAGGCGGAGCGCTGTGGCCCCCGCCCCGCAGCCGCATCGCGATTGGTTGCTTGGGCTGCGACCCCTGCTGCACCCACTGACCTGAGGGACCGGGGAGTGGGACAAGAAGCCTGTGTTAAAAGGGGAAACCAGACCGCTTGGCAGCGGGTCGCCCCAACCTCAGTGATCCTAAAGGATATAGGTTTTGGGGGGCAGTTTTGAATCATTTCCTCTCCTAAACATAGGCTCCAAAACAAAGCCTCAGCAACCAACCTTCGTTTATAAAACAAACGTTCGGGGATGCCTTCTGTGTGCCTTTTAAAATTTAGTTCATTCTGATAACATGAATTTGGTGTTATCACGCCAGGGTTTTTAGCCAGGTGCATTATAATATTTTATTGGTGATACAAACTTACTGGTAATAGGACAGTTGCCTGCGGGTGATCTCAGCTGAAATGGAGGAAGAAGGGATTTGGGGACCGCCACACTTCCTTTTTGCCCAATTTTTATTAGTGCCCTTTTCTGTCTCCAGGTGCCTTCTTTGTCCTTCCTTGCTCTTAGCTTGAGCATCCTATCAGAGCCTACCTTTATAAAGACGATCTTTCAAAAACCACTTTCCCCCCAAGCCGACAAAATGACTACAAATCAGGGGAATTTGAACAAATGTGGAAAAGATAGAAATTTATATTGACTCTCTTCTCTCTCACACCTGTTAGTTTTTCCATTTGAAAAAGACAGCTTGTCAATCCATGTTTCCTGCTTTACTTCTTCACTTGCTTTTCTTCCCAGATCTCTGTTGTCACCAGTGCTCATTCATTCCTCCCTAAACATGCATTCGTGCCTCTGACTCGCCATTTTCTGTCTTTGATCATGCCATTCCCTCTGCTAAAATGCTCTTCATCTCATTGTCATCTGTCAACATCCAGTCATCCTCCAACCAAAGATCATATGAGACTTCCACCAGAAATTGAATGTTTCATATAAATAGAATCATACAATATATAATTTTTGTTGAGAGGCAAGGTCTCGCTATGTAAACGGAATCATACAATATGTAATTTTTGTTTAGAGGCAAGGTCTCCGTATGTTGTCAGGCTGGTCTCCAACTCCTGGGCTCAAGAGATTTTGCCTTAACCTTCGGAGTAGCTGGGATTACAGGTGTGAGCCACCTGGCTTACGTGTAGTCGTGTGTCTGGTGTTAAGCAAGACACAAAAGTTCCTGAGTGGAACTTCCCCTGCAAGTCACCAGGATGGACCCTTTGAAGTTATCAATACTCACCATTATTCCTTGAAAAATCTGAGTTCACCTTGAATCTACCTGCCTGCAACCCTGGAAAGAGAAGAATCAATAATTATCCTTAAAAAGAGAGAGAGAGAGAGAGAGAGAGAGCTTTAGACTGTGCCCCAGCCTCACATGGGCCCATTGAAAGTTGAATTGTGAAAAAATAAATTAATATATCTCACACTTTAATGTACATGCTGATCACCTGGGGTTCTTATTAAACTGCATGTTCTGATCCACTAGGTCTAGAGTGGACCTGAAACTCTGCATTGCTTTTTTTGTTTTATTTTTTAAATACAGACAGGCTCTCACTGTGTTGCCCAGGCTGGTCTTCAACTCTCCTGGCCTCAAACAGTCTTCCTGCGTTGGCCTCCCAAAGTGCTAGGATCACAGGAGTGAGCCACTGCACCTGGCCTAGAGACTCTTTCTAACAAGCTCCCTGGCTTTTGGACCACCGTGGAGTAGCAAGGATGTAGTTCCTTAAACTGGAGTCTAAGAAAATATATATGCAAATTCTCTACAAAATATGTAAATATTTTGCTATTACTTAAATTATGTTCTCTTAAAAGTTAATATATTCTAACCGCTATGCTGGATCATTTGATGACCACCTTGTAACGAAACCCTGCACCTGATTTTGTATTTGGCACCAAGCACAAATTTAATTTTCTGGGGCTAATGGGAAAAGAATAGAATACTTCTTGTGGAAAGGACAGCATTCTGGCTAAGCGAAGGTCATACGTCCTTTACGGCACACTGCACAAAAGTTTAACAGAAATTCAAATAGAGAAGAATGTTGGGATAATTAAGTCAATTATAAGCATGCCAAACAGAAAAGCGCATACCATAGCAGTGAGTTCCATATTCTCATATCAAAGGACAATTTAATTTCAGCAAAACAACAAATGTCATTACCACACATTACATACATAATATTAATTGAATTTTTTAAATTTGTGAATTTAATTTCTAAAATTATTTTAGTTTTATAGACGTGAGCTATAAGAATAAGAAATTATTACCTAAAGTTTATGTATAATTAAGAGACATAATTAAAATGACTTAACAGTTGGAAGTTAGCAAGAATTTTTTTTTTTCATTCAAAAGTGGCCTCAAACATTACTGGATATTGGCAGACACTGCTATTGACTGATTTTTTTCCTTGTCTGCAGCCTGCCCTTGACTGTGCTTTGGGAGAGTAAGAGCAAAGGTTGTATCCACACTTGGAGGATGTTGGCAGGCGAGGACTGGCCGTTTTGCACTGTGTGGTCAATGGTAGGACCTCTCTTAACCCTGGGTAGCTACAGCCAGAAGGGAACAGGCATTTGTTCTTGCCTGTATGGGCCTTGGCAGTGACCCCAGGCAGCAGCAGTGGAGAAGCAGCTTTGACTAGGCACTGTGGCTGACTCACCAGCACCCACTATCAGTAACTGGAGAAGACCCCTGTGGAAGAAATGAGTAACAGTGGGATCACTGGGGATATCTAGAGAGAAGAACCTCAAGGGAAGGTTGGACGCTACTCGCTAGGTAGAGCTCAGAGTGGTATGAATTTTAACTTCAAAAAGCACATGACTTAAACTGACTTGATTTTGTTGCCTATGCTGGTGAGGCGGGACATACAAGGTATACAGGCTTTCAGTCAAATGTGAGTCCTGTCTAACCTGGCCCCCAACAGGAGACCTTGGTTAGGTACCTGTCTGCCTTAGCTAGTCAATTAAGGGAGAATTTCATCTTTTTTCCCTGCCTGGAATCATCATGCATAACTTAAAAGCAAAAACAAGCAAATTTAAATAATTGAAACCTTTAAAGAGGTGGCACACATGTTTCCAGTAAGTTCAGGATTCTGTGGCTTGGGTTTCCTTTAATCACAGAGCTGTGTTAAATATACTTAAAACATTAAAAATCCTATACCATATACCTTGGAGGCAGTTGGCCCAGATTTGTCACCATGTCAGCATGGCTCTCTCCCTCTTCATTTTCAGCAATTCTTTCCTTTTTTTCCTGTATTGCTGAATAGCAGCAGAAGACCTGTTAGCAATCCTGATATCAGGAACTCTACAAAAAAAGTGTAAAATTTTAAAAATCTAAGACTGCCTCCTACTCTCAGTCCCACTCTCAAAAGGTAGGCACTATTGACAGTTCTTGCGTATCCTTCCAGAATTTTCTCTGAATGTATAAGCTAAACCTATATCTCTTTTCCCTGCACACAAGGGACGATTTGTGTTTCACTTACAAATGTGTGTGGAAATCATTCCTTAACAAAACATATGGATACATGTCATTCTAAGGGCTGAGCCATAATGTGTTTAACTTTCTCTAATTAATGGGCATCGGACTGTTTCTAGTAATTTACTGTTACAAGTAATGCTCTAAAGAACGTTTTCATCGAAGCATTTATTTAAGACAAATTCTTGGAAATGCAATTGCTGGGTTGAAGGGTATGACCATGTTTAACTTTGATAAATGCTGCCAAATTGACTACTGATTGCCTTACTGTGTGAGAGTTATTACTACTATAATCCACCTCTTCCTTATCATTCTGCGTTTTGTATTTTTCACAATAAAAAAAAAAATCCCATATTTTCTTCTAGTACTTTTAGTTGTGTTTTTAAAATACTTAAAAATCCATGATCCTGATCTCAGGATTGCTAGTGGGTCTCCTGCTGCCATCTGGGAAATAATTTTGGTGTAAGTGGATAGAGATGCAGCTTTTCTTTTTTTTTTTAAATAACTATCCAGTTGTCCTAATACCACCTATGGAATAAACACATACACACACACACACACCCCAAATTGCTTTCATCAGATATGAAATTCTCAAAGTTTTTTTTGGATCTGGATATTTTTACTTCATGCCATTGATTTACTCCATCTCTATTTTCATTTCTTGTTGCTGCTGTAACAAATTACCATAACTTTGACCGCACGTGGTGGCTCATGCCTGTAATCCCAGCACTTTAGGAGGCCGAGGCGGGTGGATCTCTTGAGGTCAGGAGTTCAAGACCAGCCTGGCCAACATGGTGGCCAGGTATAGTATAGATGGGGTTCCAGCTATACTAAAAAAATACAAAAAATTGGCCAGGTGTGGTGACACACACCTGTAGTCCCAGCTAATCGGGATGCTGAGACAGGAGAATCACTTGAACCTGGGAGGCAGAGGTTGCTGTGAGCTGAGATCACACCACTGCACTCCACGTGGGTGACAGAGTGAGACTCTGTCTCAAAAAGAACTCCCAAAAACCAAAAAAGTTACCATAACTTTAGTGGCTTAAAAGAACACAAATTTATTATCTTACAGTTCTGGACATCAAAAATCCAAAATAGGTTGCCAAGATGTGTTCCTTGAGGAGGCAGGCTCTAGGGGAGAATCTGTTCCCATGCCTTTTCCAGCTCCTGGAAGCCACCTGCATTCTTTGGCTCATGGCTCCCTCCCCCATCTTCAAACCTAGTAGCATCAGGTCTCTCTCTCATCACCTTTTCTGCCTTTTTTTCTTCCTCTTGCCTCCCTTTTACAAGGATCTTTGTGATTGCATTGTGTCTACCCACATAATCCAGGATAATAGCCACATCTCAAAATCTTTAACTTATCCACATCTGCAAAATCTGCAAAATCCCTTTTGCTGTGCAAGCTAACATTCACAGGTTCTGTGGATTAGGGATCTTTGGAGGCCATTACTCTGTTGCTATGGTCTCTAATACCAGGCTGTTTTACTATTGGAATTTATGATGAGTTTTAATATCCGAAAGAGTTCATTGCTGCTTATGACTTCTTTTTCCAAGATGAACATATTTTTAATTATGTGAATTTAAAATATGTGAGTCCTTGATTGTGACTGAAATAAAAAATTACATTGACAGCATATATAGTGTACCTAGTATAGCTGGTATAGATTATCTGAAAAAAATCCATTATAATTGTGTATCTAGAATGTAATGTGTATATAGAAATGTGTTCTTAGGACACTGATTATACATATTATAAACCACTTAATCTGTATATGTCTTCTTAATGTAAACATTAATGCAAATTAGTCCTCATAATTTTCATTCATTTAAAAAAAATATTGCTCACTTACTATTTGCTAGGCACAAGAGGTTGCCATTGCCTTCAAGTCAAGTATTTTTCATTCTTAGGATTGTGACTTATTAGTGGGTTGTGAAATCAATTTGTTGCATCATGACTAGCATTTTGAAAAAAAAAAAAAGGAACTGGAATAGACTAGAAAATACCAGAGTGAGGCCGGGCGTGGTGGCTCAAGCCTGTAATCCCCGCACTTTGGGAGGCCGAGACCGGCGGATCACGAGGTCAGGAGATCGAGACCATCCTGGCTAACACAGTGAAACCCCGTCTCTACTAAAAATACAAAAAAATTAGCCGGG
>NW_012115155.1:1904449-1927378 GCF_000951035.1 Colobus angolensis palliatus | reverse complement strand
GCCCTAGAGTGCTAGAGAAAGCCACGAAAAGAGATCAAACAACGAGCACGTTCTGTGCCTTACATTTTGCATGGTTTCCATTAGAAGTCTTGGACTGTGGGGACAAAGTTTGGTGAGGAAAATGATCTGATGTAATTAAAGACCACGCAAAGCCTGTGAAAGGGAACCTTGAGGGACCTTGAGTGACATCTAGTGGATTCTTTGACCAACGGGGAGACACCAGCCTAAGGAAATCTCTTTCCCATTAGGTGAAATATTATTGAACATGCTGTTTGCTTTTGAGAGACAGAGAGAGAGTTGGGCTTCATCCATCCATAGTGTATAAATGTTACTTTATTTGTGGGTGAATGCTATAGGTTTATTAATCTGTGTCCTTTGTTTTGTACTGGCTTTGTCAATAGGAGCTTTATCATCAGATTGGAAAATCTTGATTAAGCTTCATGACTTTATAATGTGTTACTCACCACCTGGTACAGCACTGTCAGGTGTGTAATAAACGCCTGTTGTTAGCTGGCTGACATGCTTTAGTCATTCATTCAACCTGTGGTCATGGATTGGATACCACCCACATTAAGGATTTCATTCCTGGCCAGAAGTTAGAAACACCAAGGAAGTTTTTAGTAAATGCAGATGCCCTTGCCACACCCTAATCCCACCTCAATTCTCATTTAATTGGTGAGGGTGGAGCTGAAGCTTCTCTCTATAGAGAGATAGAAATTTTTTTTTTTTCAGCTCTCAAGGTGATTCTGCTGTGCAGCAGGGTTGACATTTGGACGGGCACTGAATGTCATAGACCATCAGTGTAAAACAGGGATCCCTACCCTCTATATTAGTACTTCTCAAACTATCTGGGGTGAAAGACCAGTCCACAATGGACCAATATTTTTGTAGAAATAAATTACTCTAAAATGAAATGAAAAAACAAAGACATACAGCATAATAAAAACAAATCCCAATATTTTGTTACATTCAACAGAAATTAATTACTCTGTCAAATTTCTCTAAAATGTTCTCTTACTCTCAATTTCTGGATTTATCTTGTTTTGGACCGGTGACAAACCATTTGCAGCATGGCACTTTGAGTCACACTGCTCCCTGTTACATTCTAGATGGAGATGGAGGCAAGGAGAAGGCAGAGGAGATGCAAAACACGCAAGTAACAGTAGTAGCAGGACACACAAATTGTTCTTATTGCATTTAAAGAGGAGGCCTGCTGACCTCTTAGTTAGTACCTTCCATGTGGCAGAGCCCCATGGAGCCACCAGGGCCCAGAGCCTAGTCCTTGGTTTTACAGAGCCCAAATTTTGATCTTCTCAGAACACATACATTAATCAGGCACTTGGCACTGTCCATATGCTAAACTGTTTTTAAGAAACTGGTCATAAAGTAAAAATCACCTCTCTTTTAAAGCAAATATGCCTTTGGAAGGGACCAGATACTGATGTTTGCTATAATGATAGCCTCTTTCCAGTATGAAGGTCTCCAGGCATGAGAAGGTTATTTAGGGAACACAGAATGGAGATCTCTCCCAGCCCCACCATGGAGCATCCCCCTCTAGTGATGACAGTACTCGTGCCCAACTGATGCATGTGTCTGTCCCTTGGACAGTGCTTAAGAAGCACAGACAGACTTTGACAGCTTGTCACACTTCTAGGATGTTCCCTTGTGTCCATTGCCACCAAGCAGGCATGTTCAACGTACTGGTTTGAGTCAACACTTTCTCTGGTTTTAAAGCACTTCTAAGTATATCCCACATTGCCGTGATTGGACTTCAGTGATCCCCAGATTATTATCAGCAATAGATATGTCAACTATCTCCAGCACAGATTTGGTCCACAGATGACTCATCCATCCTGAGCTGGTCACTCCTTCTCACCTTTTTATATGCAGTCTTTTCCTTCTGCCTTTAATGTCCTGCCTTCCCTTTCTTTGCCAAACTCCTTTTCAAACGTTTCTTTGATTAAAATCAGTGACTTACAAAGTCTTGCAATTGCCGGTTCAAGTTTGCCACTTCTAGTTTCTAACTACTTCAGGTTCTTCTCCTGTCAATACTAGCACTAAGGATTATCAAAGTCAGACAGTTTAGAACCTGACTTTCTTTCTTTATTTTATTTTATTTTTTTCGAGATGGAGTCTGGCTCTGTCGCCAGGCTGGAGTGCTGTGGTGCGATCTCGGCTCACTGCAAGCTCCGCCTCCCAGGTTCAAGCAATTCTCCTGCCTCAGCCTCCTGAGTAGCTGGGACTACAGGCGCCCGCCACCACGCCTGGCTAATTTTTTGTATTTTTAGTAGAGACAGGTTTTCACCGTGTTAGCCAGGATGATCTCGATCTCCTGACCTCGTGATCTGCACATCTTGGCCTCCCAAAGTACTGGGATTATAGGCGTGAGCCACTGCGCCTGGTCTAGAACCCAACTTTCTATCTGAGCATCAGGTTTCAGAGAGAGAGAGAAAAGACAGAGAGAGAGTTGTAGGTGGAGGGCAGAGCAAGGCTTAAACCTGAGGCTTAAATTTTGTGTGCCTTATTCCTTCTTATTAATGACAATCTGACTATTAGGCCAGTCCAAACAGGTGTATGTACCTTCCTGAAATACAGACCCAGGTGTCCTCTGGTGTGCAAAAAAAGATACTATAATAATAAGAAAAGCACATATAAATGGAATTTTCAATTACAGGAACTTGAAAGTACAGATGAGTCATAAAGATTTAATCCAATAGGAATTTGTAGGCTGTTAAAATCAAATTTAGAATTAAGTGAAGGGATTCTGGAATGGGCAAAAGATATACAGAATATTTAACAAATCAATCTCAGAGAACATCAATTTCCTTTATTGCCCCTACTTCTATACTGCTGGTTCTCAGATCCTTGTTAATCCTGAAAGGGCATCAGGGGGGCAGCCTGTGTCTGCTGTGGGGCATAGGGTCCAAAGAAATGCTCTTAGTCATTTTGTATTCACAATGTTTCATTTCTTGGGAACTGATGAAAACTTATTCTAAAAGCCCAGTTGGGGTCAGGGGAGAGAGGACAAGAACAAGTGCTCTGGCAGGCTAGAAATAACTTACAGAATCAATAATTTCCAAGTTTCTGACAGAGCTGGGTTAAGGATGTTGAAATTGCAGCAGTTGTACCTATGTGCCAAAGCTGACACACACATCCGTAGACAAATGCACACTTAAATTCAGGATGAGTTGAATTGTCAAGGGTCCTCCATCCCAGGACTTAAAAAAAGAATCCTGGGAGAACAATTTTGATGCCCGAGAACAGGAAATAAATAAAGTTAGTTATGGTTTAGCCATGCACATATAGAATGCTATTCAAGTGTTAAAAATAATGTTTATAAATAAGTTTTACTGACAAGAAAAATACGCAATATTAATTTAAAAACTGCAAAATTAGTATATGTAGTATTAACTCTGCTTAAGAATGACATGCATAGGGAGGGATGAACAGGTGCAGCACGGGATTTTAAGGCAGGAAATTATTCTGTATGACATGATAATAGTGGATACGTATCAGGATGCATCTGTTAAAACCCACTGAATGTACAACACAAACAGTGAAACCTAATGTCACCTCAGACTTAATGTATCAATATCAGCTCCTCAGTTGTAAAAAACACACCACACTAATGCCTGATGTTAACAATAGGGGAAACTAGGCGAAAGGGGAGGGGAGAGGGGATCTATGGGAACTCTTTGTACTTTCTGCTCAATTTTTCTGTAAACCTAACAGTGCTCTAGAAAATAAAGTCTATTGATTTTTTTAAACTGCATTTTTAAAAGACTGGAGGGAAATACAACAAAGTGTCAGCCAGAGTGTGCCATGCTATAAGACAGTGATAGGCTCAGATTGCCTGAGATCAAATTCTGTCTCCTCTACTTACTGCTTAAAGTACTTGAACTATCTGTGTTTCAGTTTCCCCGTCAATTAAAATGGGAATCATGATAGTACTTATCTCATAAGATTTCTCCAGTAAATCCATATTATTTTGATAATTATGAAAAACTATATATGCATTGTATGATAGATTTTATATATATGGAAAATTATGTGTGTATATAGTTTGTATTCGTTGTCTATTGTTGCTTAGCAAGTTACCGTGGCATAAAACCCCAGTAAACTGTTACCTCACAGTTTCTGCGGGTTGGGAAAGCGAGAGTAGCTTAGCTGGGTGGTTCTGGCTTAAGGTCTGCTGTAAGGTTGTGGCCAGGGCTGCTATCATCTGGAACTGAAGGCCAGAATGGGGCTGGAGGATCTGTTTCTGAGATGGCTCACCGCATGGCTGGCCAATTGGTATGGGCTTTTGGCAGAAGGTGAAATTCTCCATAGTGCTGTTTGAGTGTCCTCACAACATGAGGGCTGCCTTCCTGCAGAGAAAGTGATCCCAGAGAGGGCAAGGTGGAAGCCTCCATAATTTTTTATGCCCTAGCCTTGGAAGTCACTCACCATCATGACTACAAGATTCTATTTGTTACAAAGTCAGATGTATACATTGTAGGAGAGAATGACACAAGGGTGTAAACACCAGAAGGCAAGGATTAGGACCATCGTGGAGGCTGGCTACCACACATGTACATATGTGTATATCTGTATAAGTCTATGTGTCTGTATATGCCTGTGTCCATGTCTGTGTGTGTGTGTGTGTGTGTGTGTATTTATCACCCTGCTGAAGCATTATCCCCGTGCACCTGCATGTACATTCTTGTCTTGTGTATTCTATTGAAGCAACCCCCAATGCTTTTTTAGCTGCCTAGCACTTGGTCCTAGCAACCTCTTTCTGTCCTTCCTTCTTTCCCTCTCCTCCTCCTCCCTTTCTTTCTTCAAGAGTTGCTCATTGTATACCTATTAAGTGGCAGCGAGCCATCTCTGCCCACCCCTCTGACTCTATCTCTCCTGCCCTTGCCCTCTATGCCTGCCTGTTCTCAGATGCCCCTCCACCCTCCACCCCAGCTCTGGTCCCTGCCCACCCTCCACCCCATCTGTGCATGGAGTACTCAGAAAGCCTAGGCTAGCTGCAGATCCCTTGTTATGCTAATGCATCAGTCCTCCTGTTTCCGTTAACAGGCAGCTGAGACTGAGTGTGGTGCTTAGCACAATAGCTGGGAATCACAGAAAAACACACCCAGAACAGCTCAAGAGGGACTATTCACACAGATCAAAGAGCCTAATATTTTATTCTGAGGTTTTCATTCTCTTATAACCATAAAACTCCTAAGTTCAATCAAAAGTCAGCTTGGATAGCTTACTATGATTATTAACAATAGACTACTAATAAATAAACGGTCTACTAATAAATAAACTACTAATAAATAAATAAATAAGGCACTTAGGGGTTCACAAAGGGCAACAGCTGAGACACACGGGTCAGCCTCAGCCTCCTCAGTTCAGCGGGGCCGGGGGCGGGGGGCAGTCCTAAGAGACCTGCACATAGGCAGAGAAGAAGCAAAAATTAACAAAAGAATCCAAGAACCCAAGAGACTGAGATAGTCCCTTCTGCATTTGGCAGAAAACCTAAAATACAGTGGCTCATACAAGGAGAGGTTCATGTCCCTGTCTTGTGAATAATTGGGGGAGGCACTCCTGGGCTGGCATAGTGGCCCTGCTCTGTGACGTCCTCAGGAACCCAGGCTCTTTCCAGCTCCTGCTCTGCGATCCCTAGGATGTGGCTCTCCCCTTCATGGTCTAAATTGGTGATTAGGTCTCCAGTACATCCATATTCTAGGCAGCCACTGGAGAAAGAGACAAAGAAATGGGGGCAAAGGCAGGTGCCTGCAGCTCAAAGGAGAGTTTCCTGAAGCTGGCACATGTCACTTCATCACTGGCCAGGGCTCAGTCATGTGGCCACACCTTGAGGCAAGGGAGCCTGAGAAGTGTGACCTCTACTGCAGGGCTACAGTGTTCCCAGCTGAAATGTGGGGCTTCTGTACTTCTGATAGTGAGGGAGAGGGGAGATTGGGAACTGGGAAATCCGTAGCAGCATCTGCCGCGGTGGAGAAGGACGAATCACCAGCCATCCAGACCTTAGGCTCCTCCCCATTCCAGCACAGCTCCATCTCCCTCTCACCCATAGCATTTCCACTGTGTGTCACAGTTGACAAAAAGCTGTCATGTATCGGACCCATTTTAAATGTACAGCATTTTGATTTTATTAATATATTAAAATATATATTACATACAAGGCAAGCATGTCCATTGGCGACTGCTCCCAAGCTTGGGCCCTCCCCATCGGCCATGAGTTGACTGCTGTGGTCAGGTTGGCATGTCTATCAGGCATGCCTTGAAGAGCTGCTGCTAGCATTGGGGAGAGGTCTGAGGTCTCCACAGAAGGGGCTCTACACCCTGTGCCTAGCGTCCAAAGACAGTTACTTAAACCACCAGACAACATCCCTCCACCTGTTCCTTGCTGCCTTCTCTCAACCCTCCTGGTCTTCAATGAGTCCTCACGTGGCCCCACCAGCTTGGAGATCTGGGCCAGTTGCTCTGGTTGAAGCAGGCTTTCTGCTTAATTTTCATGTCTCCTTCCTGGACCAGGTCTTTTACCAAGCAACTGTCAGGATAACACATGCCCTGGCCCAATCTTAACCTGTACTCTGAGCCTCCCTTTCGACCTGGACAAACTGAGCTGCCCTCCTCAGCAAGGACAGCATCTGCATACTGGCAACCGTTATTGAGTGCTTGCCCCCTGCCAGGCACTGCTGTCTGAAGGTTTTAACTCCTTTGCTCCTCTCACCCACACAGCTAATAAGCACAGCTTTGCTAACAATGCCAGGCTCTGGTCCTGTCTTGGAAATACTGGTTCTGTGGAAGGAAGTTGAGCTGTGGAGTACAACAGATTTATTTGTTGTATGTTCTTAGGCAAATTACTCCACCTCTAAAAATGGATTATTGACACCTGCAAAGTATGAGGAACATTAAAAGAGATGGCATACAAAGCACTTAGCCTAGTGCCTGGTACATAGTGTTATTAATTAATGGCAGTACTTGTTGGTGAAGATAAAAAGTAATTCAGTAGTGTCTGACGGGAGAGTAGATTATTTTAAGATCCTGCCCAGTGCTCCATCAAGCCATTGCAGAGTGCCTGGGGTGGGGAGGAAATACCCTTCCATGTCCTCTCTCTTCAACCACTGGTTATCCTTGCTACTACAATTGGGTCTTTGCCCTAAGATTTTTCCCTTTTTCTTTTAGTGCTTTAAGACATTTCTGATGTAAGTTTGCTTTGGTAGTAAACTGAGAATTTTTCCAAGTCTGTTTGGGCTTGCAGCATTTGGAATTATCGTGCATATCAGAATCTTTCCACATATGAATGTTTTATATGCTTAGGTAGTAAGAAAGGGATGGAAAGATTTTACAGAATCACAGATGTAGTCTTAATGGGAAAAGAGCAGGAGAAACATCAACCAAAAAAGGAGAGAATTGGAACTATATCTTCAATAGGGAAGAGGGAGCATGTGCCGCTGTAAAGTGTGATCACCATGGTGTGCCTTTTTTGTTGTTGTTGTTATAAGCATACCAGAATCTACACATTCAAACTGGTACAGTTTTCCAGCTTAGTTATTTGGGGAAGTTACATGTGTTTCCAACAACTTGACAATTTCTCAAATATTATCAACTGATATTTTATCACTACCATCCAGGTTCCTGTATGAAGAGGGTGCCAATATCTGTCCCTTGTAGGTACTCTGTTATCCCAACCCGTATTCTTAACCAGTTCTGGTTGAAGAAGAGCATAAACTAGGACTTCTAAATGCACCAGCACTCGGCTTACTTAAGTGCCTTCTCTGTGCCAGGCACCATGCCAGGATCTGGGTTTGCAGAGATAAATATAACACAGTCCCTGCCCTAAAGGATTTTGAAGACCAGAGAAGGGATGATCTAAAAGCCTGTACACTCATTCTGCCTCTCTTTGCAAGGGGTAAAATTTCCAAGTGTTCATGGAATTGAGACCAAGCAGTGAGAGAACTGTCTGTATTGACATAAAGCACACACTCCAGTCCCTGAGAAACACCACTACAGTCATCCTGGGGCACCTACGGTTGTTGCCCGATTGGCAAAAATCCAAACCAAGAAGAACTAGGTAACTGCTGTGGCTGTGGAGCACTTTGCTCCGGCTAAAAGTCAAGTTTACCTACAAGGGCAGCTGCAAGTGCCTCTGGCTTGAAGCTCCTCCAGAATGAAGGCATCGTCAAATGGCAATTTTGAAAAAGGCAAAAATATCAATCTCTTTGAAGTAATTTCCAAACTCCTTAATTTACAGAATGATAGATTTAATTTTGGTCTGATTTATTTTGGTATCAATGATGTCAAAGCAATTTGTTCCTGGATCAATTCAGTGAAGAAAAAGCATCTTTAATGTATCAAGAGGTTGGTTTTTTGTGTGTGTGGTAGAGGACATTCTATTGCTTCTATATGAACATTCTAGAAATTAGTCCTTATATTTTATGTTCCCTCCAAATCATTTGTAACATATTTATTAAAAACTCCAGATGTACTTTCTGGTACATATAGTTAAAATAAATGCATTAATTTAAACGATCAAGAGTCATGAAGAAGCAGGGTCCGTTAGTGGGTAAGAGTATAGTTTCTGGGCCAGGTATGGTGGCTCATGCCTATAATCCCAGCACTTCAGAAGCCCTAGGCAGGTGCATCACTTGAGGTCAGGAGTTGAAGACCAGCCTGGCCAACATAGTGAATCCCCATCTCTACTGAGAATACAAAAATTAGCTAGGCATCGTGAAATGCTCCTGTAATCCCAGCTACATGGGAAGCTGAGGCAGGAGAATCGCTTGAACTCGGGAGGCAGAGGTTGCAGTGAGCCGAGACCATGCCACTGCACTCCAGCCTGGGTGACAGAGCAAGACTCTGTCTCAAAATACAAAACAAAACAAAAAGAGTATAGTTTCTAGCATTACCCTGCAAGGATTCAAATCTCCCTCTGCCACTTACTATCTGTGTGATTTTGGACGGGCTATGCGAACCCCCTGTGCTTGTTTCTCCATCCGTAAAATAAGAATAATGGTATCTACCTCATAAGATTTTTATGAAGATCAAAGGAACTAACAACATAAAGCACCTAGAACCATCCTGGCACAGAGTAAGATCTGCTCTATAAGTAGTAGCTGTTATCATTGATGGGACACTTACCATATGCCATGCCTGTTATATATATCACTGAATTTACACCTCCCAACTCCCCTCTGAGCAAGTATTAGTATCCCCATTTAGCATATAAGGAAACTTGAATTTAGAGGTTTCAACAATTCAAATCAGACACACAGTGTTTCAGACTGAAGCTTAGTCACATCATTACATAATGGTCTTCCAAAATGGAGCTGGACAAATCAAAGAGTGTTACAAAAATGCAAGCAACCCAACTTATTAAAGGTAAAACATTTTACCTATTAAAATGCAATGTCATGTCTTTCTGTCTCCAGCTAGCGTGGAGAGAGCCTAAGCCAGTAAGCCTGAAAAGATGGGCTATCTCTGCATTTCTATGTCATGAATTTTGTGTTGGCATCAGAGAAGAGCCATAGAAGGCTTCTACAAAGTGGAGAAATGAGCATCTCCATATTTTATAAAGACCACCACCATGATGGTGACACATAGGCTGGGGGGGAGGGTGAACATAAAGGTGGGGGATCAGTTTCAGACCCTTGTAATAACCCAGAGAGTTATGATATATGTTTGAGCCTGGGTGGAAGTTGTGGATATACAAGAGAACAGAGATACCTGAGATACTAAATAAATAGAAACAATATGACTTGATCTATTTATTACATGGTGGAACCCAGGTTTCTGGCTTGGCCAAGTGGCTGGATAGCTGGTAGTGCCAGTCACCAAGATCAGGAGGCCCAAGAGAAAAGGCAAGTAAGAGAGTATCATGAGTCCATTTAGGAGAAATTGAGCCGGGCGTGGGGACTAACACTGGCAATCCCAGCATTTTGGGAGTCCGAGGCAGGAGGATCAGGAATATGAAACCGTCTGGGAAACATATAAAAACCATCTCTTAAAAAAAAAAAAAAAAAAAAGCCAGGCGTGGTAGTGTGTGCTTCTAGTCCTAGCTACTTGGGAGGCAGAAGTTAGAGGATTGCCTGTGCACAGGGATTTGAGGCTGCAGTGGGCTATGATGGGGCCACTACACGCTAGCCTGGCAACAGAGTGAGACACTGTTTCTAAATACATAGAAGTAATTGAACTTGAGGAGCCTGTGAACTTCTATCCAAAAGTCAATTAAACGTAGAGATCTGCAGCTCAGGTCTCCAGCCTGCACTGGAATTAGAGATCGGAGAGGGTAGTGCACGTCATAAGGATAGTGTCTGGAGAGAGAAGAAAGGAAGTAAAGGGAAGAACCCTGGGAATAAGCCCCAACATTTGGGAATAGGCCCCTGTGGTGAACCAGCCTGGAGACTGAGCAGCCAGAGAGCTCAGCAGAGGGTGAGGAGAGAGTAGGGCCCCAGGCACCAAGGGAGGAGAGCCTTGGAACACTGTGGAGGCGTTGACAGTGCCATGTGCCACAAAGCTGAGTAAGCTGTGAGTGAAAAAGTATTCTCGGGAGTGGGGAACTTAATATTCATTCATGACCTTTGCCAGACAGTTTCAAGGGAGAAACTGGGGTGGAAGCCAGATGTCAGGGAGTCGAGGAGGGAGTGGGAAGTGGGGACTTTAAATGAAGACAGGTGACAAGGCACTTAGCTGATCAAAGAAGGTGAGAGAAATAGAAAGAGGGGACAGAATTGGAGGAAGCTTTGGTTAGAACATACGTAGTTCCAATTATACTGTGTCTGGACAGGTGCAGTGGCTCATGCCTGTAATCCCAGCACTTTGGGAGGCTGAGGCAGGCAGACTGCTTGAGCCGAGGAGTTCGAGACCAGCCTGGGCAACATGGCAAAACCAACGTATTTTCGCTAAAAATACAAAAAATTATCCAGGCATAGTGGCACATGGACTACAGAGTCCCAGCTACTTGGGAGGCTGAGGTGGATCACCTGAGCCTGGGAGGTCGAGGCTGCCATGAGCCACAAGCACGCCACTGCACTCCATCCTGGGTGACAGGAGTGAGACCCTACCGCAAAATAACAATAATAATAATACTGTGTCATGGGATTCAAATCTCCATAAGGGTCAATTGATAGTCTCTTTTTAAAATCCTGTGGTAAATAAATCCCAAACCCAAGGTAACCATTTGGTAAATGAACTGTCTGTGCCTTCCTAGCTCCTCCGGGATTTGGGAGCACCCTGAAGGGTTGCGATAGTTCCATCCATAGCCTACTTAACCACCATTGTGTTGGTCCTTTCTTCTTGCTAACAGAACCCAATGTTGTTGATGTGGCCATTTGCCCAGCACCACAGTATAAATTGTAGTTGTTCTAAGACAATCAACACAATGTGTTTCTCTTTGCCAGCGACTGGTCTAGGGGTGTGTGCGACCCAGTCCTAGCCAATGGGATGTTGGAGGACATTTTCTGAGGACTTCTAGAAAAGATTCCTCCCTCTTCCTCCCCATCACCTCATTCCCTCACTATAAAAAGAGAGAAAAGTGAGGAGAAAGTCTTTTTTCCACCTATCCCTTTCCATTCTATTTAGGACATAAAAATAATTGTAAAGAAATCCAATGAAGTTCTTTTTCCAACAGTGATTCCTTTGATGCAGTCTTAGAAAAATCAATTTTAAAATTACTTCAGAAGCAAGTTTTTAGGTGCTCTTGCTTTGCAGGTATCCTAAGCAGACATTTATTTAGCTTATCAGACAATCTAACACTGACCTTGAGCAAATTTCTTAACTTGTATGACCCTCAGTTTCCTCCTTGATAACCTGGAGTATGAGAATAGCTACCACATGGGCCTGTTGTGGGAACTGAGATGGGATGCGCAAAGTGCCTAGCATAGCAATGATAGTGCTCGACTCCTATTTTCCCGTGGGTTCTTTTTTTTTCTTTGAGATGGAGCCTGGCTCTGTTGGCAGCCTAGAGTGCAGTGGCACAATCTCAGCTCACTGCAACCTCCGCCTCCTGGGTTCAAGCAATTCTTCAGCCTCAGCCTCCCAAGTAGCTGGGATTACAGGCATGCACCACCATGCCCAGCTAATTTTTTTGTATTTTTAGTAGAGACAGGGTTTCACCATATTGGCCAGGCTAGATTCGAACTCCTGACCTCAGGTGATCCACCCACCTTGGCCTCCCAAAGTGCTGGGATTATAGGCAGGAGTCACCGCGCCCGGCCTTCCTGTGGGTTCTTTACATATACCCTCACTAGGAAAGACTAGGAATGGCCAGGTCTACAGGTGAATTACTGATAGCCAGTGACCTCCCCAGGGGACCCTAGAAACCAGGATCCCACTTTCCACAGCTGCAGGTCACCCATTGGCTGCCAGATCCATGCCAGGTTCCTTTGAGTTCAGCTGCAGCCTGCTGACTTGGGCATTTCCCCCCCACAGCCTGCTTGGCTGACCACGTCCTCCAGATGGTTCCAAGCAGCCTTTTGAGCCCACAGACACGGTGCCCAGACCTTGTGTCCCCTCCCCGCACCAGTGCCTGTGGTGCCCAGTTTCTCCAGCCCTTGCCAGCCTGTTCCCAGCTTCTGGCCCTGCCTGCTGCATGGTCAGCAGAATTCTCCTGGGCCTCATCCTAGACCTGTATTACAACAGGTGACAGATAGTCAGTCCCACTCTCTGACTAATAAGCCACAAAATAAACCTTGTGTCCAGAAGGCAACCTCTACCTAATCTATACCCTTAGCTACTTTGCTGTCCCTTGAGGGAAGAGGACAGGTGCCTCTGACGTCTGTGTCTCTGTCTTTTATCCTCAGCTTAGAGACACAGTGCTGAGTAATAAGAGTTTGTGCTGGGGCTAAGACAACAACAAAAATCCCAGCTTCAGCACTTTATTACAGTGCTGAACTACTTAATTCAAGTGAGCTGTTTAACCCTTTAAATCATTACAACATCAGTAACAATAGCACCTAATATTTATTGGTTGCGTATTTGTCTGCTAAACGCCTTGAGAAGCATTCTCTCAATCCTCTCTGTTACTATGAGAGCGGTTTCATTGTTCTCTCCACTTTAAAGAGGAGGAACCCAAGACACAGAGAGTTAAGTAACTTGCCTGAAGTCACTACTGCTGAGTAGAGGAGCTAGATTTGCCTGATTCTGGAGCCCAGACTCCCTGGGACTCAACTTCCTCATCTGTGAAATGTGGACAGTAAAAATGACTTACAGGACTGAGCAAGAATAAGAGGCATCACTTCTACAGGGTCCCTACTAGATGCTCAGCAATGCTAGGGGAACAATGCTCAGCTCCCCTACTCCTAAAGGAATCAACATGAGCCACTGAGACACTGGCTGTCAGTAAAGATTTGTCCCCATGGCAGACATTTCCTAAGATGAGCTCATTTGCAATGGGAATTGCAGCCGATGGTCTGGAAGGACTTCACCAGCCCTTCTGAAAGAGATCTTGCGGATGCCAGCTCCCTTTCAACTCAGAACATGGAACATGCAGACACCAGCCCTGCTGCTGAGAACAACTGTCTGTCAGAAACATGCTTTCCCTGAGAGGTCATCCATTATTAGTGCGACAGGACACAGACTCTTTAGCCAGGTCTATGGGGAGGAGGGGAATGTAGATACCAGTTGTGTGTGCAGCTCCTCAGAGTTGACTCAAGTGTATCATTGAGAACTGCACAGAAAAATTACTTTTTTGAGAAAGACTCAAAATTACTGAAATGGAACTTCTTTCTTTCCAAAATGTCAGAGCAAAGTACTGTCAGGCCGACCTCCACTCTGGTTTCCCCCACCCTCTCTTAACATCATTTAGAAGCTGGTTTTTTGCTCTTCCTTCCCCCATTCATGTGTTTCCTGGCTCTGTTGGGAATAACATACTTTGGAGTGGTCCCGTTTTTCTGCGGGTTTATTTTATTCCAGATGTTTCTCCCCAACCTGCCTTTTGAAAGAAACCCAGAATTATTTTTAAACAGAATTTGGAGGCTTCCAAATACAACAAATATTCGAACTGCCTGCGGGTTCCTACATTACAAGTCCTTGCTTTGCGGTGGGCAGAAGAGAGGCCATGGAGCCAGTGGCTCTGGGGACACAGGAGGCCTCGGAGGCTTGCTGCGTGGGCCTGAACTGCCTTCTCTTGCTTTCTCTTCTCCACTTCCTGGGCATCAACCCAAGTGCCCTCTGGCTGCCCCCTGAGATGCCTACCTGAGGAACCCACTTCTGTCCCAGGAAACACACTGCTTAGCTCTTCTGCTGAATTTTGCCAGCACCTCTTTCTCCCCAGAAGCTAACCTGACAGAGAGATTCATATGAAGATAACACAGTAACACTTCACACATTCCCTCCTCTCCCACTTCATACATCACCAGGGACTCTTAATGCCTTGACCCACTGGTTCTCAACTCTGGCCGCGCATTAGAATCATCAGAAGAACTTATTGAGATACGGATGTTTGAGCCCTACCCACCCAGATCTGAGGGTTAATGCGAACGCCACAGCCCATCACTCCTCCCCGGTGATACACGTACGACAGCCTGTGTCAACTGCAGAAAAACACATACTTCTTGAAGAAGAACTTCAAGTACGTCCTGGCTCCCAAATGCTGTATTTATTTAAGTACGGGCCTCAGGAGCACTCTAGAGGACCTTGGGAGGAGAGGTTTACCTGGATAGTTCCCCAGTAGAAGCACAGGAAAGAGCGGGCACATCTCAGGGCGATGGTTTTGAGAATGAATCAGTGACTTCACAGAGATGACAAGACTGGGATAAACATGCAATTTGATTTCTTACTTAAACTCATGTCTAGTTTCCCACTGTGTAACAGCGGTTCCCCTCTGACTTTTTGGACTGTGTTTACCACCCTTTTCCACAGGGCATGCATCAAGGTAGAGAGAACGCCTCCCTCTAGTCTGGCTCTGTCACTGCCTTGGCATGTGATGTTTTCTAAGTCTTGTAACCTAACTGGGAACCAGTCTCCTTATCTAGGAAATGAGGTCAGTACAATAGATGATTTTTTCTTATAAAACCCAGGCGGGTCTGAAGGTCAGATGATTTTTAAGGTCCTTCCTGGCTTTAAAATTCTAGGTTTCACCACCCACAAACCATACAGGAATTTTTTTTTAAGCCACAGCTGAATTTAGTTCTTTGGGAAAGAGGCGGTGGAATCGCATTACCCAGCTGGGTGCTTCCTATTTAATCTGCTGTTTTCCTGACTCGTGTACCTCTTTTCCTCCCAAAGCTTTCTGTGAGCCTGTAGCTTGACAGCATCTAGCCTTGATGGTTTGAGCTTTCGTTTTTCCACGATTACCACCACCCTGCCACTTACCTCACTAGGATATCGTCCAATTTAATGCATTGTAATAGTAACTATGTCTTATATGTACATAAGCTTTAACAGTGCACCAAGAATGGTATGTTTGAAAGCACATGGGTTTTTTAGCAAGACATTGTCAGAGTTTGAATTCTGCCTTGTAGCAGCTGCAAATTTGGTTGCAAATACAAACTGTTTCTGGTTAACTTCGGCAGAGAAGGAATTTAAGTGAGGAGCAGTGGGAAGCGCATGGAATCATGGGGCCGCTGGGAGGCCTTGGCGGGGGCAAGATGTAGAGGAGGACAGGCAAGGTCCAGAGGCCACCTCGAGAGCCACCAACTTGGGAGGGGCACTTGTCACTGCTGTTCACAGCCACCTCATCTAATCCCTAAATGACCATGTGCCTTGGCTTGTCTCCTAAAGGGTCAAAGCTTTAAGCAACCAGAGAGTGAGAAGCTTCCCCTTCAGCTTGGTTTCTGTAGCGGGCAATGGAATCTTCCTTCCACTTACCCTGATGTTCCTCCCAAATAAGAAGTACTGCATATCCTCCAGTGGACATCCAATACAAAGAAAAAGGACCTCGTGACTTACCTGACATCATATACAAAGATTAACTCAGGTTGGACCATAGACCTAAATATAAGATTGAAAACTGCACAGCTTCTAGAAGAAAGCATAGAATAAGTATATCCAGATGCTAAGCAGCCAGAATGATCAATGTCCACCACAGGGTTCCACCACCTACTACTACTAGCTGTGTGACTTGGTCAAATGAGGAGGACAATCCCTGCCTCCAGGCAGCTGTGTGGATCCAGTGGGAACCTGAATAAACCCCTCAGCCGGGCCCTGCCCTCCGTGTAGGGATGTTCTCCTGAACTAACCCGCAGCGTGGATATTCCTGAGCATGTTCCAGCCTCCAGGTGTCCCTCTGCTAGGAGCTGGGGGTGCATTCTGAGAGCAGACAGACCATTTTGACACCTCTTGTCTTTTGCAGCTTTGAGAGCCCTGAGATTCAGCCCCTGCTTGGGACATAGTAGCTATAGGGAGGGTCTTCTCAGGCAGTGAACTGAGAAAGAAGATTGCATGGGGGTCCTTGTGGGACACACCTAGGCACTCTGAAAAACAGCTCAGTGAAACTTCTATGGGGAAGTGCTGGAGGCCTGCTTCAGCAGGTGGGAGGCCCCAGTGACATCTGCTAATGTGGATTCATTTGTCCCTCTGGTGCTGGGCCTGAGCGAATTTGGGATGCACACACATCCTTTCACTGGATTCTTGTTATATCCTTTTGAGGTCAGCATAGCAAGTACTGTAGACTCTTTTTTTTCTTTTCTGCAGAGGAAGAAACTGAGGCTAAAGAACAAAAACTTGCTGAAGGTCACTCAGCTTGGGCTGTGGGGCTTGTTTTCCTGCCCCGAGCCCAGCGTCCTTCCCACCATCCAACACTGTTTCCTTTCTTGGTACCTCCATTATTAGAACACCTGGATATTCTTAGCTAACAATGGATGACATAAATAAACACACGGTCATTTCCCCACATTTCCGCACAGGTCCTCTGCAGATGGCAGAGCCCTTTCTCTAAATGCACGGCATGAAAAGGCGTTTTAAAGGTTGGAAAGAGAACTTCAGCATTAAACATCACGGGACAGCGGAAACTGGCTTTGCAAGGGATGGACTGGACTTCAGGGAAGATAGCCCGAGCTCGCTGTCAGGAGATCAGTCAGGGCTGTCATTCCAGGGCCTGGGTGGAGGGCTTCTGCTGTGCCAGGGAACAGGTGTCTGGACTCGGTCTCCCCAGGCGAGCGCCATCTGCTGCCAGTCCTTGTAGAGACTGGACTCAAGCTCTGAGTGCATGATTTGTAGGCCAGGATCCTGCCCTGCCCCTGAGGCTGAGGCCAACGTTTGGGTGGCTGCCTTTAAGGCTGGTCTGGAATTGTCCATGTACTCACTGAGCCAAGGAGGAAGAACCAAAATAGATGCTGGGAGAAAGCAGAGGTCAGAGGCTCAGAGAGGCAGGTCCTGTGTCAGCATGGAAGGGGATAGTAGAATTGGGGATGTAGCGGGGGATGGTGTCAATAGCCAATGGGGATGAGGACTAAGGGAAGAGCCCATCTCACAGGACTCCTATGCCTAGCAGTGGGTAGGTGATCAATGACTATTTGTTTAAATAATTAATAGTTCAGCAACCAAGGACAGTCTTGTGGGGGTAGGGGCAGCTCCTAAAAAGGGCTATGGTAGGAAGGGTGGGGCAGGAAGGTCTGTGTGGCTGAGCCCCTCTAGGACCCTCAAACTCCAGTGTCAAGTCTTCTGTCCTTTTGAGCCCAAGTGACACAACTGATTTTTTTTTTACTCTATTTTGAGGGGGAAGCAGGCCCCCTACAAAGGACATAAATCCCTACAGATGAAGACAGCTCATTGAGCCTTTGTTTGTCAGCCAAAAAGGAAAAAGTAAGCATTTGTCTAATTTTCTCAAATTTTAACCAGCCAAAAGGTTAGAGATCATGTTTTTTTGTGTGTTTGTTTGTTTTTGGCTTTTAAAATAACCTTTTTTTTTTTTTTAAGTTAATATGTGTATTACAGGAAACTGAAAAACACAAGAAGCAAAGAACAAAGTCATTCACAATCACAAGCAGTTTATAGTTTGACATATTCTTCTAGGTCCTGTGTGTGTGTAGGCACAACATCCAATTTTGTGGGACTGAGATCATACAGTATGTATCATGATTTTTCACACGTCATGAATATTTACCAATTCAAAATCCCAAAGCTATATGAGTATTCTGATAACCAAGAATACACTACACCAACTCAAACTGTTAAAAAAAATGTAATCCTGCCTTTCTTGGGACAAAAATTTCATGAGATCATGTTTTAAATGGAGAAAGAGAAAGGAGAAAGCAAGAAACTTGAATTCACTCAGTTACTCAGAAAACTTTAACCAAAAAGCTCCGACAAATTAAGGCTGACCCTAATTGATTTGTTTAGATGTGAACCTTTAGAAAAACTCTGTATACATAGAGTGTGTACATTTGTGGCTTTGAACAAACATTTATGACTCATGGAAGGTGATGACTGCTTTGGCAAAATGGCATGGTTCAGTTTGAAGTTCAGCAGCTCTATTAATCCATTGTGTGACCTTGGTCACTTGGTCCCAGGGTCCCTTCTACCCTTGCTGGGTGAGTGCACAGAGGCGGACCAAAGTGCCAGTTCCAGCCCCCATTTCTTGGCTGCTTGGCTCTCGAGGCGCCTGACTTTCTGACTCGTCGGGGTCATCCAGGTTCTGATGGCTTGGTTAGCCCTCAAGGATGCCTCTTGGCTGACTGGGTTCAGCTTTCTTCAGTTCTCAACTTTCCTTGGTTTCTTAATTTCAATGTTATGTCATCTCTTGGGATCCTGTTGGCCAGGCCCATCCCTGGAGGAGGGTTGACCTCAACTTTCTTATTTTTCTCCCTTTCTTCCTTCCCTCCTTCCATGTAAGATGAGATGGTTGGACTGGACCAACTCTAGAATCCCTTCCCGCTCTGACTGCTCCTGGTCTGATGAAGGTGGCCACTGAGACATTTGGGCAGGGACCCCTCCCTAAAACCATGGAGGTAGGCATGTGGTAACTCCCCCTGCTACGTCCATACAGCTATTCTCCTATGAGAAGAGTTAAGATGGCTTTCTGCACAAAGTGAGAAAGCAAAAGAGCCAGACAGGACCCATGGGGGGAAAAAAGGACAGAAAGCAGATAGCAAAACCAACCTGCCCTCCGAGGGCATGCACACGCAGGGCTGCTGGCAAAGTGGGTTTTCGTCCTGTTCTCAGGCTTACAAGCAACTCATTGTTCTGAGAAAAGAGCAGCTGCTTCTAGGGCGTATTCAGTATTGGGTGTGACTACTTAGGGAAGCGAGTTTTCAGCAGAAGGCCTGAGCCTTCCTCTGACAGGAAAGCAGGAAGTCATTCTGGGCAGGGGATTGGTTTTCTATTGCTGCTGTAACAAATCACTGCAAATGTAGCGGTTTCAAACAACATGGTTTATCATTATACAGGTCTGCAGGTCAGACATGAGCCTCACTTGGACACAAGAATGCATTCCTTTCTGGAGATTCTAGGGGTGAATGCATTTTCTTGTCAGTTAGCAGAATTCAGTTCCACAAGGTTGTGGGACTGAAGTCCCCATTTCCTTGTTGACATCACTGGGGGAATCCCTTAGCTCCCCCTGGAGGCCGCTCTCTCATCCTTGTCTATGAACCCTGATATCACAGAACCAGCAGCAAGGCTCCTTCTCACGCTGCCACCTCTCTACCTTTCCTTTTTTCACTTCTCTTTCTGACCATGAATGGGGAAGTTTCTCTACTTTGTTTGTTTGTTTGTTTTGGGACGGAGTCTTGCTCTGTCGCCCAGGCTGCAGTGCAGTGGCGTGATCTGGGCTCACTGCAACCTCCGCCTCCCGGGTTCAAGCAGTTCTCCTGCCTCAGCTTCCCTAGTAGCTGGGATTACAGGTGCCCACCACCACACCTGGCTAATTGTTGTATTTTAGTAGAAATGGGGTTTCACCATGTTGGCCAGGCTGTTCTACATGACCAGCAAGCAAGCTACCCGCCTCAGCCTCCTGAAGTGCTGGGATTACAGGCGTGAGCCACGTGCCTGGCTGGTTCTCTACTTTTAAGGACTCATGTGATTAGAATGGACCCACCTGAACAACCTCGAGTAGTCCCCCCATCTCAAAGTCTTTAACTGAGTCACATCTACCAAGGCCCTTTTGTTTGCCATGTAAGGTCACCTATTCACTAGCTCTGGGCGTTAGAAAGTAGACATCTTTAGGAGGTCGCTAGCTTGCCGCCCACAGGCAGGTTAGGCCATGTGATTTGCTGACCCTCTGCAGATGTTACACTGAGTTTCCAGGTGACTCATACCACCTGTGCACATCGGGAGACAGAGTCATGTGAACTGCAGCAAACCAGTGCCAGCTGTGCATTGTGCAAAGCAGGACCTGAATGTGTCCATCAAACGCACTCTGTCGTCGAGCCATCAGACGCCCTGATTAATGTTCACGTGGCTTTGTGAACTACAACTGGAGGCTAGCTTGTAAAGTGTTTTTACAAGAGCTGACACCGATGGAACCTACTCAGCTTGCTTTTCCTGTTCCAGCTTTTTCAGGCACAGTCAGGACCCCCTGGAACTTCAGCAGCTCCCCCATTCCCCTCCCATGAGTGTGGGTGGCCCCTCTTAGCCTCTGACCGCATACTGGAACCTGCAGAGGCAGTATTAGCAGACCTGAGGTCTTCCTCTGCATTTCATTTGCTGTTCCCTGGCCTGCAATGCCCTTTCTTTGCCCCCTCCCCCGAGGGCCTAGCAGCCCCTCCTACGCAGCCCTCTGGCCCCTCTGTGCTCAAAGGGCATTTGAGGACATCACCTGAGAGCTGTAGGAAATGCAGGATCTCAGGTCCCACCCCAAACCTACTGAAGCCAAATCTGCTGTTTAACATGATCCCTGGAGATTCATAAGCATGTTGTCTGTGCAGCACGGAGTGAGGTGCGGCTCCTCTTCGCTGCACCCCTTCGTGACTACCCCTAGGCCCAGCCAAATAAACTCTTCTTCCTGCTCCCTTGTGCCCCATTTGGACTTCATTCATAACAAGGGAGTATAGCTGGATGGTAAAAGGGACTTTTCCTGTTATCCAGACACTTCAGCCTCAAAGGCAGAACAAAATAGTAGGTGCAAGGAGCCACACATCCACACAGTGCCGAGACCCTGCCCAGGACAAGCTCGGTGAGGGGAGAACTTCCTTTGTCAGCCCTTCGCCCACTTCCAGCCTCGGATCGAGGCATCAGGGAGGGCTTCCTTGAAGAGGGTGGGCAGAGGGCACCGTGTTCCCACCACCCCTGTGGCCTTTCCATGGGGTGAGGCAGCAAGTGCTTCCCTTCACCTCAAGGAAGTGACAAGGGCTGCATGGGGAGCTCTCCCCACACCTGTCAGTGTTTGGGGAAACGTGAGGACTGGTCTGAGAAGTCAGGGCTGCAGAGGCCAATGGTGCCCTGCCCCAGAGGGCAGTGGGGTGAAGGTGTGTGGCTCCCGGAAACCAGATGGGGGTGGTGGAGAGACTTCTTGGAGCCTTTTTGAAGAGGACTCCATCCAAGTGGGCTGCCTGGAGGGGCAAAGGGACCCAACAGAGATGTGGGCCACTGGAAAACCAGAGCCCCAAGGGCTGCTGCAACCCTGCCCCACAACTACATCCCAGCCTCATAATGGAAAGTGTAGTTGAGGTGGGGTTGCCAGATTTTACAAATACAAATACAAGATACTCATTTAAATTTCAATGTCAGGTAAATAACATGTATGTTTTTAGTCTATGTTACATGAAATATTTGCGACATACACTAGAACATTTTAAATTTTTATCTAGCTAAACTTCAAATTTAATTGGGCATTCTGTATTTTTATCTGGCAACCCTAAGGTGGGAGCTTTATAGCAGAAATTCAAGTGGCTTCTCCAAGAAACCCACGAGAGCACCCCAAAGAGAAGTCAGCCCTAGAAACCCCAATGTCAGCTCACAACTGAAGCAGTCAAGTAAGATCCTTTCTGCTCTGTCATCCTGGTCCCCCACCTCAACGCCTCATCAGGATAGGGAGTGGGAGGTGGAAGAAGGGAGGGGACAGGAGGAGGAGCAGATGACCACCTCCATCACTTCAGGCTTCCGAGCCAGAGACGAGACATCTTAACTTTAAATGGAACTGAACATTCTGATTATTACCTGGATCAGACACAGACATAGAACTACTGTTCTTGTGACTTCAAGAGACCTATGATGTCGGCCTAAGGTGGCATGTGTTAGGTGGGGAAGGAAGCAGGTCCTGGAGCCAGGTGGAAAAGACAGTGGGTGAAAGGAGAGTTTCTTCAAGAGTGTGCTCAGCTAAGTAGCAGCGGTTCCCAAACTGATGGCTTCTTTGCAGAGCTGTCATTCTCACTAGCATCTTAGCATTCGTTTGTGTCCCCAGCTCATGGCATGTGTAGTAGATGCTCAGTAAATGTCTGACTGTGTTTTTTGTTTTTTTGAGACAGGGTCTCAGTTGCCCAGGCTGGAGTGCAGTGGTGTGATCACAGCTCACTGCAGCCTCAAACTCTTGGAGTCATGTGATCCCTCCTGCCTCACCCTCCCGAGTAGCTGGGACTACAGGTGCATACCACCACGCCTGGCTAATTTTTATTTTTTTTCTTTGTACAGACAAAAAAGAAGAAAATTGAGTCTTGTTACGTTGCCCAAGCTGGTCTCCAACTCCTGGCCTCAATTGATCCTCCCAGCTTGTCCTTCCAAAGTGTTGGGATTATGGGTGTGAGCCACTGTGCCTGGCCATGTCTGAATGTTGAATGTTGACAGCTTCAGTGAATTGACCCCTTTCACCTATGGGACTTATGAAGACAGAATCTTTCTGGCATTGCATAATCCTTCCCCAGGGTACTTTAGCTGTGGTAACCCTTCTTGTTATAAAACATGCCAGGTATGATGATGGAGATCAGCTGAGCTGGACTTAGAATCTTCTCTAAGAACATCTGCAGGCACTCAGCGTTCCCAGCAGGGCAGATGTAGGTTTCTAGGTACCTGAGGCTTATAGGAACTGGGGTTCATTTTTTTTTTTTTTTTTTGAGACGG
>NW_012115155.1:1902527-1904399 GCF_000951035.1 Colobus angolensis palliatus | reverse complement strand
TTATGTACCTGCTGTATATCAGACACCATGCATTTTCATTTAACCTTCATAAGTACTTATGTCAAGTAGACACTGTTACCTCTTTTTTACAGATGAGAAAACAGAGTCTCTTCCTGCAGTTGGTAAGTATCGAAGTTAGGATTCACATCAAGGCCATTCTCTCTCTTCTTTATGGTGCTATTGGTGGTCTAACTTCCATTATTTGTTTTCCCTTCCCTTTCTTCTTTTCCTTTTCCTCTTTTTTTTTTTTTTTTTTTTTTTTGTTTGAAACAGGATCTTGCTCTGTTGCCCAGGCTGGAGTGCAGTGGCACGATCATAGCTCACTACAGCCTTTACCTCCTGTTTTCAAGTGATACGTCCACCTATCCCCTCCTAAGTAACTGGGACTACTGATGTGTGCCACTGTACTGGCTTATTTTAAAAAATTTTTTGTAGAAACGGGGTCTTGCTATGTTGCCCAGGCTGGTCTCAACTCCCAGCCTGAAATGATCCTCCCAATATGGCCTCCCGAAGTGTTGGGATTACAGGCTTGAGCCACCGCGCCCGGCCTAAACTGGGGTTCATTCTAAGAAAAAGAATATCAAATTATGAAGACAAAATTAGGCATCAATGTGAATATTAATTTAGGAGAAATCACAAGAAATGGCACATCCTAACAAGCTAACAAATACTGCATACATCACAAAATCTAGAAGCATAACGGTATTTGTATTGGTTAACTTGGACATATCACTATAGCATGCTTTTTTCCTACATTTTTGGGCTATATTTTTTTCATATTCTTTTGGTTGATGTCCTTGTAGGTAGTGGCTACATGTTAGTAGCCACTAACCCTAGTAGTAGGGTTCATGTTATTGTTGTCGATGTCTGTATTTTGTGATCAAATCACCAAGACTGCAAATCCTTTTTTCAACATATTCATATGATTCACTCCCCTTCATTAAATTCGGTTATTCAAACAATTATGCTCCAAATTTATCTCTTCCTCTTAATGAAGTACTACTTTGGCATGATCTCATTTTTATAATTATTCTCTCTTCTCATCTTCATTATTTATATTTTCTTAGCTATTACGATTCTTCTTCTCAATTTCAGGCTTTTGTCTATCAGACTTTTTGGCTTCTGTTGTGATAGAACAAAAGAGTTTTTGACATTTTGTAACTTCTTCCAGTCTTTTGTCTTTCAGTTTTTGTCTGAGACTTCTACTAGGATGTTTTCTTCTCAACACACTTGATTTTTGTATAGTTAATAATTTTAAAATAAAGGCATTCTCAAGAGCAGTGCAAATGCATTTGAAAATTGCTGAAATGTATTGAGTTACATATTGCATAATCAAATTACTTTTTTGCCACATAGACTGATCTATTGGTGAGTATGTGTAGGGGTTTCATTACCCTGGAGTCTTTTTTCTTTGCTTTTTTGCCCCTTTCTTTCCATTTCTGTGGCAATTTGGTGCACAGTTTCATCAGGAAGTGTGAGACTTCATAAGGGCAGGAGGATTAGATACTTAGTGTAAGGGTGATCCGTTCAGTTGGCACAATAAATCTGTGGAAGACATCATATGAACAGTGGAATCTTCTTTCTTTGCAGAGAAAAGTGGACAAGCATCCAATTTCCAAATCAATTCTTGGGATAAACTGGTATAACTTGTTGGAAGGCAGTTTGTCAATATGTATTGCAAGCCCTAAAAATATTTATGTCCCCCTCAAATACATGCACATTCCTATAGTTTGACTGAGTAATTTAATTTAGGTATATTAATTTTAAGAAAATGTTCCTGACAATGAAAAAAGTATTAGACACTAAGGTGGTGTTAACAAAATATTCCTTAAAACAGTTTTTTTTTTTTTTTTGAGACAGAGTCTTGCTCTG
>NW_012115155.1:1887621-1901332 GCF_000951035.1 Colobus angolensis palliatus | reverse complement strand
CTCTATATAAGTATACTATATATTTCATAAACACCCTCCCATGTCAACAAATATAGATTGCGACATAATTTTTAACAGTTGCATAGTATTTCACTGTATGCACAAACAAAAATGTTTCTGATCTTTTAAGACATTCAGACAGCTTCAGCTATTTTTCTAAGTACACTGCAAGGAACCATCTTGCGCATTAATCTTTAGCCAGTTTTCCAATTATTTCCTCAGGATAAATTCCTAGAAGTGGAATTGCTGGGTCAAAAGCATTCTTAGGGCTTTCGAAACCTATCGCCAAATGACCTTCCAGAGCGACTATAAATTTATGCTCCCACCAGCAGCACATGAGTGTACGGCCTTTCTCTGGTGCCTTTGCCAACAATGACTCTTCAATTTGTTTTAAAATGAAGAAAATAACTTAAGAAAATATGCCTGCAGTAGATTTGAAACTTATTAAATGTATTCAAGTTTTTATTACACAATCCTGGCTTGCTATAAAAATGTTGCTAGGAGTTAACATCTATTGCACAGTTACCATGTCCCAGGCAATGTGTGACATGAGTTAATTCTCTTAGCGCTGCAGATAACTCTATGAGGTAGGGGCCGTCACCCATCAATTTCATATGTGAGGAAATGAGACACAGGGGTGCTAAAGGTAACACAGTCCAAGGTAATGAGGGGCTGAGCTAGATTTCAACCCAGGCCACAGCCTACACCATACTGTACAGCGTCTCAGTCCCTGCTGAGATGTCCCTAAGCACACAGTGAAGCTGTTAGTTCAGGATTCACCACGGCACCGGAAATTCCTCTAGTCCATATTCGAGGATGAGTCTCAGTTTAGGCAGAGGCCCCAGAGACAACCATTTAGAAGATTCTGAGAATCTACTACTTAGCATGAGGTAGGCTGCCTGTGCAGGACCTGCCAGGAAGGAGTTAAACCTAGCCTGCCAGCTCTAGCCCACCGGTCACTTGGGCTGAAGAGTCATGAGAAAAGGGTTCTTTGGGACAGAGCTGAGTGTCAAGATGTGCCCGCCGCTCTTGTGTCGGGTGACTGTTTCCTCCTGGTTTGCCTGGGACTGTCCTGGCCTTAGCAATGGAAGTCTTGCCGCCTGGGAAAGCCCTTAGTCCTGGGCAAACTGGGTCAGCTGAGCACCATATTTCTGGGGGAAGGTTCTGGCACTTCCTTCCCACCTCAAGACAGCTGTGGGGGGCTTTGAGGGGCTCTGGAGCCATGGGCCTGGGGACAGAGCTAACACCCATGCATCAGACACCCAGAGGACCCATGCCAGATCACACTGCTGTGCTCAACTCCCTCCCTTCTCCCTCTGGGCCTGGCCTCAGATGGTGTGAAACCCAGCTAGTGAGAATGGGGGCTGGGAGTAGAGCCAGGAGAGAGAAGAGACTAGCAACACAGACCCCTGCTCCTCCTCAGGCCGCTTTTAAGCCTGGAGCAAGCCTCAGATTGTGGGAGGAGACTGAACTTAACAGAATTTAAAGTTTGATGTTACACTGGCTTGGACATTTTAAGTCACTGAAATGAGACTTGAAAGGACGAGGAGCACTGTGGGAGGTGCCAGGGACGTCCCCGGGGGATGGGGAGGAATGATGGCAGAGGGCAGGGGAAGGCTGAAGCTGCTTATGAGCCAGCATTGCCGAAGGCAACCCTCTCAACAACCGGGCTGCTTGAAGTGGCCACTGTGGGCCGCACCTGGGTTTTGCCGCCTCCTCCCAGCAGGGGTGGAACCACAGCTGCTGCCACTTCTACTGCCTAAAGGGCAGCAGTTGGGGGTAAGAACCCAGGGTCCCCTCACTGTCCCCTGCCCATCAGGCTATGGCAAGAGCCTTTCCTCACCCCAGACGCTGCCTCCTCAAATGGAGCATCCCAGGTCTCCAAACCGCCAGAGCCCACCGTTCTCCTCCCAAGCAACCACAATAATAAATGATGGCTTGTTGATACATGCGAGACACCGAAATAGGTTCTTCATAGACATTGTCTTCTTTTGCCCTTATAATTTACCAGTGAGGTACTGTTACCATCCTCATTTTTCAGAGGATCAGAGAGGTTAAGGAACTCACCCAGCTATTAGGTAGTGGAGTGGACTGGAAACCTGTTCTGCCTCCATCCAAAGCGCATGTCCAGTTCACGATTCTGCACGGCTTCCTAGCTCTGACCTAGCCTAACCTCCCAGCTCCCCACCAGGCACCTGGGAGGGACATCTTTGCACTGGGACCTTGGCGGGGTAGCTGCGTTTCCACTATTCCTACTTGAAACCTGGAGTGTGTTTTTTCATGGAAACAATATGATGAATGGTTCCTTCCACTCCACAGTGGTTACTTATTGGTTAAGTCGCCCTTTGTGACCTGGCCTGGGGTTCTGACCACACTCGATCATGTGATTTCCCAGGAAGAAAACACATCCTGGGTTCTAAATAGCAAATTCCAAACACACTGTTAGGACACAGCTTATTTGTGAGTTAGGGAATGTCTGCCTGTAAATGATTTTAATTTATGTGACAAGAAAAATAAACTGGGCTCTTTCATTATGCTGTTTGGGCTGTTGGTTTACACAGAAGGGAGGCCACCCCCCAGTTTGTCCTTCTGCAAGGGCGTCATCTGTTTGAATTATTCAATCTCTTCAAAGAGTTTGTGGCTAAGTCTATGGTACTGGAGAAGCATGTGGTTTAGTGAGTGAATTACAAGTCAGGAGATGTGGGTCTAGGCCTCCCCTTGCCCTTAACCAGCTGTGTGACTTTGGGTGAGTCACTGTACCTCTCAGGGCATCTGCTTCTCAATCTGTACAATAAGGAGGTGACTCTTGAGAATCCCCAAGTTCCCTTCCAGTCCTCAGAGCCCATGAAGAACAAAGAGCCGCAGGTGCAGCACTGCCAATGACAGGTCTGCTCAGAAATCATGTTTCCTTCTTTTGCTTCCCTTTGTAATTTTTCAAGAAAAATTCTTTAGTAATGGTGTTCTTGAGCTATGGCAGATGAGAAAAAGAGAAAGTCAGGTTCTTTGGGGTTAAATGGAGCATTTAATAACGGTTAAGCAAAATGATGTGTGCTGGGCCTTTTTCTCATGTTGGATGTTTGGCTAATCGATCAGCAGATCCTGGCACCCAAGTGACAACCTGCATTGAAAAGGCGGAACTTGGCTCTTCTGCCCTTCCAGCTGTAAGAGCTTGAAACCGAAGCTATGGGGGGAATGTCTTTCATGTCCCCCTGGAAGCTGGAAGGACGTTCAGCTTAGCATTGCCAACTGTGTAATGTGGGCTTGCCTCTAAAAGAAGCCTTTTTCCTTGGACGTCTTTCAGGCCACAGTATTCCCTTTGGCACCTCCACCCACTTGGAACAAAGCCTGATATAAAGTCTGGGTGCAACTCAGACCGGCCTGGGAAAGAATTTCTTTAATAAATGGTGGAAAGTGGCTTCCTTAATGTGTCTTCAGTGGCTTTTTTATAAAGCATTTGGTTTGTCTACGTGTCTGTGTTTGCTCCATCTCTTTCCACAAAGATGGCTTATAGCAGGGATACTTACAACAAAATGATGCTGGGAAAATAAAAACAAAGAAGGAGAGAATTAGGCCTGAGGGAACTAGGAGTAGAGAGTCAAGATTAGATACAGAGGAGCATAGATGTGTAGTCTAGGAAGGCCAAGTAGTTGTTACAGCTGAAATTCAAATTCAATTAGCTAAAATGTTCCTAGTGTCAAAGGAAGAATGGGCTACACAGTTGCATAATCCTTAGTATTAGGGAGAAGGAAAAGGTTCCAGTTATTCAGAGGAATGTTCTCTTGCCTTATTCCTTTAATAAGTATCTATTAAAGGCCCACCATGTGCCAAGCACCATGCCAGGCAAGCGCTGCACTCACCCCCCAGGAACTCAGTGTCTAAAGGAGACTGGGTGAAAGAACTATATTTGTGTGCCTCCCACGTGCCAAATACTATGCATTTAGTTATGCAGTTACTGTATGTTTGACACTATGCGTTTAGTTATGTACCTGCTGTATATCAGACACCATGCATTTTCATTTAACCTTCATAAGTACTTATGTCAAGTAGACACTGTTACCTCTTTTTTACAGATGAGAAAACAGAGTCTCTTCCTGCAGTTGGTAAGTATCGAAGTTAGGATTCACATCAAGGCCATTCTCTCTCTTCTTTATGGTGCTATTGGTGGTCTAACTTCCATTATTTGTTTTCCCTTCCCTTTCTTCTTTTCCTTTTCCTCTTTTTTTTTTTTTTTTTTTTTTTTGTTTGAAACAGGATCTTGCTCTGTTGCCCAGGCTGGAGTGCAGTGGCACGATCATAGCTCACTACAGCCTTTACCTCCTGTTTTCAGGTGATACGTCCACCTATCCCCTCCTAAGTAACTGGGACTACTGATGTGTGCCACTGTACTGGCTTATTTTAAAAAATTTTTTGTAGAAATGGGGTCTTGCTATGTTGCCCAGGCTGGTCTCAACTCCCAGCCTGAAATGATCCTCCCAATATGGCCTCCCGAAGTGTTGGGATTACAGGCTTGAGCCACCACCGCTGGCCCCCTGTTCCCTTTCTAACAGAACTTCAGCTTTGTTTAACTATTTACCACTCCTCAAAATAGCTACCATGGGCCAAGGGTCAATGACCCCATTTCTAATTCTCGTGGGTAGGGCGGGAAGATTGATTAGCCAATCACAATAATCCCCTGTGCCTGGTTTAAGAATCTGGGCTTGAGCCAATGACTATGTGACATTCTCCTGGCGATTGTCTTAGGTCTAGGATGACAGAAGCAGGCTCAGGAAGACTGAAGGAATGGTCATCAGTTCCATATTTTGGGGAAAGGCTCTTCTGTCTGTCTTGCTGGAAATAAACTAGTAGGTCTGTTGCTGCTGGTAGCCCTTCTGTGACTCTGGAGGAAGCTGACTCTTCGGATACCAACTGTTCTGACACCAACGGGTGTACTGTAATATGATTCCCCAGATGCAAATACAAATACCCAGAGTTAGTGGAGACGCCACACCATAGGGCACAGTCCCCTGCAAGACTGTTTCACTTCAAATGCCAGCCACGAGGTAGGGTCTCAGACCACCAGCATTTCTGACCAGCTGGCTACAAATCTGGGTGTTCCCACAATCCCTCTCAGGTTCAATAATTTGCCAGAATGACTCACAGAACTCAGGAAAGCCTACATTATGATTATAGTTTTATAATAAAGAATATCAATCAAGAGCATAGAGTAAGGCCTAAGAGCTTCTAGAATGCAGAGCTTCCGGGCCCTGTCCCCATGGAGTTGGCCCATATCACTCTCCCAGTGCATCAGTGTGTTCATTAACCAGGAGCTCCACTGAGCTTCAACATCCAGAGTTTTTATTAGAGTGCCACTCCATTGGCATGACTGAGCATTGGCCATGTGGTTGAACTCAATCTCCAGCTCTTCCTCCCTCCTTGGAGGTAGGGGTGGTTCAAAACCCCAACCCTCTAATTACGTGGTTGGTCTTTCTGGTGACCAGTCTTAATCCTGAACCATCTCAGCTTAAACTCAGGTGTAATCCATGGAGCTCATGAATAACAAAGATACTCCTATCCCTTGGGAAATTCCAAAGAGTTTAAGAAGCTCTGTGCCAGGAACCTGAGACAGGACCAGACAAATTATTTATTGTACAAACCTGACCTTCAGACAAACCTGAAGGTTATGGAGAAAATACCGATAGAACAGAAGAGAGACAAAGCCAGAGCCCACACTACTCTGCATTCTCTGAAATATGCGCTAGTACTTTCCTCATTATTTAAGCCAGTTTGAATTGGGTTTCTGTCACTTATAGCTTATTGATCTTACACTGACTATTATATCTTGAAGTGCAAGAAACAGAAACCCCAACAAAAAATAACTTAAACAATAAGAACTTCTGTTATTCCACAAAATGGAAATCTGGAGGTAAAACAGTTCTAGAGTTTTTATTTTTTAACTCAGGGCTGGGACAAGGCTGGCACAAAATTTCAGGAGGAGTCCAGAAAAACTCAATCAGCAAGATAAACAGTATTTATGACAATATTTTAAAAATGAAAATTAATGCAAAAAATTGGGAATAAAATATCAAAATTTTAAGTAAAGATAATCAGCATTACTGTTTTTTTTTGCTCTGGGCTTCAACATCACTCAGCACGGCACTGTTACTAACCCTGTCTTTATTTAAAATTTTGATATTTTTTTCAAAATTTTTGATATTTGCATTATTTTTATTTTTAAAACTGTTAATTCTAGGCTGGGCACGGTGGTTCACACCTATAATCCCAGCACTTTGGTGGGAGGATTGCTTGAAGTTAGGAGTATGACACTGGCCTGGGCATCATAGGGAGACCCCTGTCTCTACAAAAAAGATAAAAATTATCCAGGTGTGGTAGTGCATGCCTGTAGTCCCAGCTACTCAGAAGGCCAAGGTGGGAAGATTTCTGGAGCCCTGGAGTTCGAATCTGCAGTGAGCTATGATAGCACCACTGTACACCAGCCTGGGAGACAGAGTCAGACACTGTATCTAATATATATATATATATATATACAAAATCTTGATTACTGAGATTGAGATTTTGGGCACCCCTTAAACTTTGTGCCCTAGGTGAGTGCCTTCCTGACCTGGGCCCATTCTCACTCCATTACACCTTCCCATCCTCAGATGTTGACTGGAGACCTCAGCTGGTTTCCCTTCATGGTTGTAAGCTGACTGCCACTATTCTGGGAACAACAACATCAAACAAAAACCAGAGAGTGTTTTGTTCTGTGCATCTTTTTCATCAACAAGGAAAACTTTCCCAAAAGCTCCAGCAGACTTTCCTCAATGGCCAGAACTGCACCACATGCCATGTGTAAACCAGTCACTGACAAGGCCGAGGGAGCATCCACGCTTGGCTGACAGCAACCACACTCTGAGCCTGGGGAGGATGTTGCTTTCCTTGGGCACCTGGCCTTGTGGAGGCTGGACACCTGATCAAGTTCAAGACTTTACCCCAAAGAACACATACTATGTAAAGTTTAGAAAGAAGCCACACAACTCACTTCTCGGCCTTTTGGCTAAGATTAAGTGCACACTAGTCTATGGCATAGAACTCAAGAGTGTTGTCACCTTTAGGGAGGTGGATGAGGGTACTGATTGGAAGGCAGCATGAGGGCAGCTTGCGGGATACAAGTAATGTTCTCTATTTCTTAATCTGAGTCACGGGTACTTGGGTGTGTTGACCATGAAGCTGTAGGCATGATTTGTGCACTTTTCTGTATGTATATTTGAGGCTCAAAGTGTGGTCCATGGCCCAGCAGCAATAACATCACCCAGGAGCTTGTTAGAAATGCAGAATCGAGGTCCCAGCGCCTACTAATCAGAAGCTGCACTTTAACTACATTGCCAGGCAATACACTCACACGTGCAAGTTCGAGAAACACAGTATTATACTTCAATTTTTAAAAACTGCTTTCATAGGAAATATTGGGGTTTTCCCAGCAACGAAGGTGGGGAGATTGGGTTTGGGTAGAGCAGGAACAGTGCTGACTCGAAAGCCTGTTACAGGGTTTACAAAGTAGCTACTCACCAGTCCCTACTCAGTAGCAGCTGTTTCTGCCGCTCTTCCTCTCTTCAACTGTTCTTCACTTTCTCTCCTTTCAACGATCTGTTTTTCATAAAACAGGGGCTCAGGCAGCACCTGGGGGCTCAAAACACACTGGATGCAGACATGGTCCGTGGTAAGGACAGCCACATGAAGTAAGAGTGAGATGGCGATCTCCTCTGAAATATGAGCCTCATTCCTTTGAAAGTAGCAAAGAATTATCCAGAGGCGTTGGGAAAATGGTAAGAAAATCTTACCACTACTGAGAAAGAGTGAATGCCAAAGGCCTCCCTTCACCTGCTCCATTGCCTGTAACCAAGCACTCGCCCACCTCAGCTGGAGACATTAGATTGAAAACAAACTCCCAGTCCCCATTTAAAGAGGTCAGCTGTGGGCAGTGAGGATGGGATGTTCATGGAGGTGAGGTGTGTGGTGCCCCATGGTGGGGGAAATGACTTAAAATATACATCAGCGTAATGGTGATTTCAGCCTAACACAGCTTGGTAAGGAACAGTGGTTCTGCAAGAATCCTTTGTATATGGTTTGCCAGAAGGAACATAAACTGAGATTCTAAACTCCAGAAACACAGGCATTTTAGGAACTGTCTGCTTTATTCCTTTTGCTGTTACTTAAGATAAAAATTCTGCCTCTGATTCCTGCCCGCAATTTCAGCTCACCCAGACCCCTATTTGTGCCCCCATCCCTTGGTGCTGAAGACCCCCTAGGGACAGCAGTAACGAACTAGCTCAGAGAGGGGACCGGGAGATAGGAGCAGGGGAAGAGGTATCTTCTAATACGTATCAGGCACATCCTCCTTTTAAAGACTCAAGTTGGCCAGGTGCGGTGGCTCACGCCTATAATCCCAGCACTTTGGGAGGCTATAGGCGGGTGGATCACCTGAGGTCAGGAATTCGAGACCAGGCTGGCCAACATAGCAAAACTCCATCTCTAATAAACACACACACACACACACAAATTAGCTGAGTATGATGGCGCATGCCTGCAATCCCAGCTACTTTTGAGGCTGAGGCAGGAGAATTGCTTGAACCCGGGAGGTGGAGGTTGCAGTGAGCCGAGATCACGCCACTGCTCTCCAGCCTGGGCGACAGAGCAAGACTCTGTCTGGAAAAAAAAAAAAAAAAGACTCAAGTCCATGGCAAAGTCAGCCATGGGGGAACTGAGAAAGGTTCCAGGAAGCTGTGGCCTAGTAATCAGACAAAAGGTGTATCCACCACCCAGGGGCCCACATAAAAGCTCCTGGGTAACCCACATCTACACTCATAACTACGGGCAGGGCCAGCTTCCTGGGGGTGCAACGAGTGCAGGCTTATGGGGCCCCACACTCACAACAGCCCTGTCATTGTCTAAGACTTTCTTTTTCTTTTCTTTCTCTCTTTTTTTTTTTTTTTTGAGATAGAGTCATACTCTGTTGCCCAGGCTGCAGTGCAGTGGTGCAATCTTGGCTCACTGTAACCTCCGCCTCCCAGGTTCAAGCGATCCTCCCATTTAATAACTTCACACAAGGGGCCCTGCATTTTCATTTTGTACTGGGCTCCCCAAGTTATGTAGCTGGTCCCGAATGCTAGAATGGCCAGCAAGGGGAGATGTCTTTTGCCTCAACCCCACCCCAAGGCCCAGGGTGCCCCTTGAAGAATCGGATCCACTTGTCCTGAGTCTCTCTGCCCCCAGAATGGCCTTGTTCTCCAGCTCACTGCTTTAGGCCTTCTCTGTCTTGTTTTCAATCCTTTCCTCTCTATCCGTACATATTAGTTTTCTACTGCAGACATAACAAACTACCATAACCTTGGCAACTTAAACAAGATGAATGTATCATCTGACAGTTCTGTGGTTAGGAGTCCCACCTGGGTCTCGCTGGGCTAAAATCAAAGTATTTCCTCGAGGCTCTGGGGTGAGAATTTGTCTCCCTGTCCAGCTTCTGGAGGCACCTACCTTTCTTGGCTCATGTTCTTCCCTCATAGCATTCCCTGGCCTCCTCTTCTGCCTCCCTCTCCAGCCTGCAAGGATCCTGCATGATCTCCTTATTCGAAGGTCTGCTGATTAATCCCATCTTCAACCTTAATTCCCCTTTGCAATGTAAACTAACATACTCGCAGATTCTGGGCATTAAAGTAGGGACATCTTTCGAGAGGGCCACTTTTTTGCCTCCAGCACCTTATCTTTTTCCATCTTTCCCGAATCTGGAGTCCCAGCTTATCTTCTCCCTTGGCATGTTTTATTTAAAGCTCTTTCATGTTAACCATAAAGAGAAACTGATGGAAAAAAGAAGAGAAAAGGGTGGGGGGAGAGAGGTGAAGGAAGAAGTAAACATGTTCATCACCTTGCGATTTATGTTTTTATGTTCAAAACTCCCGTCACTGCTTCCACCTCTGTTTAGCACTACTACGCCTTACATACTTGAAGATCTACAAAAATTTTAAACTTTGAAGGAAACTATACTTACGGGAAAGTGGTAGGAATCATACCTATTGAGGAGGTATAGGCATTGAGGACTTAGAAAAGCGCTTTTCAGAAGGAGACTAGAAGAGAGAGATCCCCAAATAACTGCATTTCCCTCTTCTGCTTCTGAATATGGCATCTATACTCTGGATCTGACTAATTGCCTGAGACTCCTAAATTTCCCTGGAAAGTCTTCAGTCCCTTCCTCCCTCCAAGGTTCTCCCCTCCTTTGAAGGGGCATGCGGAGCTCCAAGTCAACATAAATGTTCCCCTGTGGGTCCCTTACACCCGTGTCTCCCCTGGCTGGGACTCGAGCATTGCAAACACGAGCTCCTGGGCATATTGCTGAGAGAGGATCCTGGCGTGGCAAGTGCAGCCAGCTGGTCTCGTACCCACATCTTTTCAGTAAATTTCTCTCAAGCATATGTACACACACAAATACGCCTTCTGTTGAAGGCAATGAAATAATCTTTCACCACAGAGGCTGGAGAAAATGTGCAGAACCATGAAATGAAAGCAGTGCTTTCGGGTCTGCGGATGGTTTTTCATGGAGTAGAGACCCTGTTGTCACCATTGCTGAGCACTCGCAGGCCGCGTGAAAGTCTGGTGGGACACGCTAGTCTCCAGTGCGGGCTCCTGGGAGAGCATCCCTGTCCAGCCTGGCTAAGGAGGCTTCACAGTCAGCCCTGTCGCAGGACCCTGTCTTTCTTTTCTGGCGGCACAGATCACTCTCGGAGATCACTTTATGGATCTGCTCGTGTGTTGTCCAACTCCCCACCGGAATGTAAGCCCAACCATCTGTTCTGTTTCCTGCTGTTTCTCCCAGTGGACTTAGATGCCCAGTCCACTCTGTCACACGCCTGGGTGTGGGTAAAGCGTGTCTTTGTTCTGGGCCCATGGGTCACTGCACTTGTGGGCTGGGCCACCCTCCCCTCCGCCGCGGGGTTGCCTACCTGACCCAAGCTTCTGGCCCGTCTGCTTCTCCCTCTGGGGAATCTGACCTACAACTCAGGGACAGGCTTGGCCAGCTAGCGGTCACCCTGCAGGAGACATGGGGTGCACCAGGTCCTGGGGAGCTGAAACGACAAGAAAGCAGAGGAAGCTGGTTCCTGCCAGGACTGGGGCAACAGCAAGGGAAGCCAAGGTTCCACCAGTCCTTCTCAGGGCACTGTGCAGTGGGAGAGAAGCAATGAGCCCTTACAGCTTAGCACCGTGGTGCTCTCACAGGGCCAACTCTGCGCTGCTGGGCGCAGAAAAGCAAACTGCTCTTTCCCTCTGAGGGCAGCCTGGGAAGGCTTCCAGGGGAGGGGATCTTGAGTCAAAACTTGAAGAATGAGTGGGGGCATGCTGGGGGTGAGGAGATGAATGCAAATCCCATTACTCCTGCTGTGCGAGATGCTCTCCCTAAAATAACTCGTTCGTCTGTCTCTCTCTCTCTCTCTCTTTCTCTCTCTCTCTGAGACAGGGTCTTGCTCTGCTGCTCAGGCTGGAATGCAGTGGTGAGATCATAGCTTATTGCAGCCTTGACCTCTTGGGCAAGCAATTCTCCTACCTCACCCTCCAGAGGCGCTAAGATGACACGTGCGAGCCCCCACGCCAGTCTAACCCTCCAGAGGCGCTAAGACGACATGTGCGAGCCCCCACGCCGGTCTAACCCTCCAGAGGCGCTAAGGCGACATCTGCGAGCCCCCATGCCGGTCTAACCCTCCAGAGGTGCTAAGACGACATGTGCGAGCCCCCAGGCTGGTCTAACCCTCCAGAGGTGCTAAGATGACATATGCGAGCCCCCACGTGGGCCTAATTTTTATTTTTTATTTTTTGTAGATGTAGGGTCTCACTTTGTTGCCCAGATTGGTCTTAAACACCTGGCCTCAAGTGATCCTCCTGCCTTGGCCTCCCAAAGTATTGGGATTACAGGTGTGAGCCACCACACCTGGCCTTCCCAGTTCATCTCTGTGAAAGAGTGATAAGAGCCCCTCCATGCTTTGGGCTTTTGAGGGTCACAACAATGGGAGCTCAAGCACCTGGCACTTGTAGCAGGTAGCTCTTATTCCAGGTGACAAGGTGGCACACACTTCCTGTCTGCTCTCTGCCCTTCATTCCCTCCCTATTGCCTTGTCTGGGTTCAAATCCTCTTCCTTGCCCAAGCTTGCATTGCAGCTGTTGCCTGTACCAATTTCACCATGAAGTCCCATGTGCCTCAGCCAGGGATGTGGGGTCAGTGTGACCCCTGACCAGTAGCCCAGGCTGCCCCCTGGCCATTTTCTTGCCTTCATCACTAGGATCTAAGCAGCCCCCTGGGGCTGGCAGTGACCCCCAGCACTGCCAACTCCGCCTGCCTCACCCTTTGCTGTTTCGTAGCCAAGCCCCTAACCAGGCTGAGTCTGAGGAACAGAGTAGGGGCAGATTGAAGAAGTGGTCATTTGAGGGGCATCCCATGGTAACATCTCCAGCAACCAGATTCTGCTGCTTTGGGGAAGTCACCCATGCTTTGTCCCACCCCTACCACCTTCCTTTTCTATATTTTTCTCAGGGCCATGGAGAAAGGATTCATGAGCTCATGTCTCGGAAATGCTTTGAAGATGAGAAACACTGAGCATTTTCCCAACAGCCCTCAATTTACTTTTTCAGCATTCTCTCTGGGCTGTCAAGCCTTTGTAGTTATTTTTATAAATAGCAATTGCTGGCTGCTTCCATTTTTACCCAGGAAAACTCCACCTCCAGCTGGAACTGGCTGCCATCCTACAGCAGACCAGCCATGGGGCTAGATCTGTCCCCATTTCTCTTGACCAACTCCCTTTGCACATCCCTCCCTTTGTTGCAGACCCCACCTCACTGTCTCTTGTATGCCTCCAGTGCCACCCTGTCTCCCTGTCACCAAGTCACTGATCTGTCCCAATGACTCTTCATACACAGCCCAAGTTCTCCAACATGGCACACAAGGCCGTCTGTGCCTTGGCCACCACTCACCTGTTCAGCCACATCCCTGGTCTTGTCCCCTACTACTTCTGGGCTCAGTCATCCTGAACTACCTCTTGTTCCCTGAAGCAGGGCAGGTCATGGCTCTAGGCCAGGAGGGAAGACAGTCCATAGGAAATGGAGATGGAGCCTGGTGGTGGGTCTGCCCTGGTGTGGAGGGTAGAGCAGGCTCCTTGACTGATGCACAGTTATGTTTTGTTTTGCTTTTTGCAGTCATGGCCTCACTCTGTCACCCAGGCTGGAGTGCAGGGGCACAAACATGGCTCACTGCAGATTCAAGCTCCTGGGCTCAAGTGATCCTCTCACCTCTGCCTTTCAAGTAGCTAGGACTACAAGTGCTAGCCATCCCACTTGGCTAATTTTGTTTTAAGAGATGGGGTCTCTCTATGCTGCCCAGGCTAGTCTGGAACTCCTGGCCTTGAGTGATCCTCCTGCCTCGGGCTTCCAAAGTTTGAGCCATCATTTAAATATTTAAATGAAATATTTAAATCATATAAAAACTCATGGAGAATAATATAATGAATATTTATGATACAATGAATACAATGAACAACACAATGGCCTAATAAATGACAAGTCACCTTTATTATCTATGGACCTCTTTTTACCCCTCCAGCTCTCCCCACCAATGAACACCATTATCAGCCAGGTGCTGTGGCTCACACCTATAATCCCAGGACTTTGGGAGGCTGAGGCAGGCGGATCACCTGAGGTC
>NW_012115155.1:1877614-1884111 GCF_000951035.1 Colobus angolensis palliatus | reverse complement strand
TGCAAGCTCCGCCTCCTGGGTTCACGCCATTCTCCTGCCTCAGCCTCCCGAGTAGCTGGGACTACAGGCACCCGCCACCACGCCTGGCTAATTTTTTTGTATTTTAGTAGAGACGGTGTTTCACCGTGTTAGCCAGGATGGTCTCGATCTCCTGACCTTGTGATCCATCCATCTTGGCCTCCAAAAGTGCTGGGATTACAGGCATGAGCCACCGCGCCTGGCCTGATATTTTTATTTCATTTTATTTTTTGTAGATATAGGGTCTCACTATGTTTCCCAGGCTGGTCTTGGACTCCTAGGCTCACCTGATCCTTCCATCTTGGCCTCCCAAAGTGTTGGGATTACAGGCATGAGCCATCATATCTGGCTCACCAAAGGCTTCTGATATCCTTAATGGATCAAATATTTCTTGAAAATTCAAAGGGATTGTAGTATGTGGTGGGATTTTTAGGCAGGAACCACCAATTATTAACTTTCAGTAACCATCTCTAAATGGCCACGACTGCACTGACCTCAGAGCCAAAATCTGTCAGGCAACAGGCACTTAGTGAGGACCCTTGTCTGCATTTCATATAACACAGTGGTGGGTGCTACAGAAAAATGGAAAGAGACACGCATAGTACAGTGGAAAATCCACCCAAAGTGGATGCCTGTTCTGATGCCAACTTGCTATGCATCCTTAGATTACTTAGCTTCCCTGGGCCTCAGTTTTTTTATCCATGAGTGATGATGTATTGTTTATGCAAATTGTAAAACAATAAAAAGGAAAAATCAAGTCTCAGAATAGGTAACCTTTAAGTTTTCTTTGCTGTTAAGGTCATTATGAGACTTAGTTCTTGCCTCTGTGTGGCTTTACCTACTATGAGGGAAACAAAAGAAAGAAATGTGGAAAAAAATAAAAGAGTCAGTACCAAGCTGTGGCTCAGTGACTTGGAGTCTCGAGGGGTCCAGAGAAGGGAGGACAGGGTGAAGGGCTGTGGACCAAAACTGACAGAATAGTTGTTACAAAGGGTGCTGTGAGAAGTGGGCATGAGCAGGGTGTGCCAGTGCGACTGTGTGTGTGTGTGTGTGTCTGCGTGTGATTGTCTAGTGGGGAGGACTGCTTAAGATTAAAAGGCGCTCAGGAAACATATCTACCAAATGCAATGTGTGAACCTTGTTTAAATCTTGATTTGAACAAACCAACTGTAAAATAGACATCTTTGGAACAATTGGGGGAATTTGAATATGGATTGCGTATTCGATGGCCATAAGGAAGTTTTGCTCATGTTGTTAGGTGTGTTAATTTGTGAACATGGGTGTGAACAACTAAATATGCCTGTTATGTAAGAAAATGTCCTTATTTTTCAGAGATACATGCTGAAATCATTTAGCAACATTATGATGCCTGAGATTTTTTTTTTTCCACAAAAATAAAAATAGATGAAACAAATGTGGCAGAATGGTAATCATTGTTAAAGCTAAGAGATGGGTGTTTGGGTGTTTCTTGTATGGTTTGTATGAGTCAGGATCTAACCAGGAGACAAAGACCACTGGAGTCATGAAAACAGAAGGACTTTGAGGCAAAGAATTGGTTACACAGTGGGTGGGAGACTGAGCAGCCAAACACACAACCCTGAGATTAGTGTCAGATGTGACAACCGTGGGCTGGGGGCAAGGCCAGAAAAGTGCTGTGGCTGGAGAGCAGGGGGCGGTAGCACAGGGGCAAAGCAGAAAGCACAGCAGGCCTTTTGGGAGAGGCGCTGGAGCCACGGCGGAACCACAGCGGCAGCAGGGACACTACCCGAGGTAGAAAGAGAGGGAAAACCTTGGCGTGTCCCATCCTCCCCCCTCCCTGTCTCTTGCTAGTGCTCCCTGTTGGCCAAGCCCCCTCTCCAACCAAAATGGAGTCATCAGGTGCGGCTCCATGCAACACAGAGCGGAAGAGGGGAGGGGTGAGTGGCACAGATGTGAAGCCTGACAGGTCCAGGACCTGCGCTCTGTTCTCTCTGTGCATTTTTGTTTATTTGTCTGATCTCTACCCTGAAGCATAGTTTGCACATTAGCACCTCATCCCATCAGGCTTGCTGTGGAGGCCTCTTGCCACCTTCCAGAGAGCTCTGGACAGCAGGACCCTTGGGGCAGAAGAGCCATTATTTCCATTTTACAGCAGCTGCTGGAAGCTCAGATAACACCTTTCTGGCAAAGAAACCAAGAATGTTTCTGTGTCAGCTTCGCCTGCTGACAAGGACCCAGAAAGAATCCACTGCTGTCACTGCAGAACTTTCAGCTTTGAGGAACCATGGAGATTTGGCCTAATTCTCCACAGTGGTCCCAGTGGTGACCTAACCCAAATCCATTTCCTTGTCTTCCTGCCACCAGAACCTTGATTTTGTTCAGGCTGATAATGTGCCCAGTTAAACAAATTTGCTTCCCCAGTGCTCTTGGAGTTACTGATGATCATGTGATCAAGTTCTGACCAATGAGATGTAGATGGAAGTCCTTGGGATGGGTGAGCCTTCCAGAATAAAAAGGCAAGTCTCAGGCCGGGCGCAGTGGCTCACACCTGTAATCCCAACACTTTGGGAGGCTGAGGCGGGCAAATCACGAGGTCAAGAGTTCGAAACCATCCTGGCTCACACGGTGAAACCCTGTCTCTACTAAAAATACAAACAATTAGCTGGGCGTTGTGGTGGGCGCCTATACTCCCAGCTACTCGGGAGGCTGAGGAGGAGAATCACCTAACCCAGGATGCAGAGGTTGCAGTGAGCTGAGATCATGTCACTGTACTCCAGCCTGGGCGACAGTGCGAGACTCCTTCTCAAAAATAAAAATAAATAAATAAATGAAATAGAAAGGCAAGTCTCTTTACTCTCCCACGTCTTCCTGTATGAAACATGGGTGCAATGACTGGTGATGCAGCAGCAGCCTTGTGACCATGAGGGCTAATGTTAGATGCTGGGAAAAGAAGGCTGGGACGATGATGACATTTTTGAGCAGCTTCACCAGTCCTGGAGTGTCTAACCCTGGACCTCTTGTAAGGTAATTAAAATAAATCTCTTACTTATTTAACCCACTGTTTCTTGGGTTTTGTATTATTTGCAGGTGAACACATATCTGACTTAAACCAAAAAATATGTTTTTTACTCAACAAAAGAAAAAAAGGAAGCTGGTTTTTCAAGGAAGTAACACAAAAGAAGTAAAGTTGGTTACCAAGGAAGAGACTAGCAGCATTACCTCTATGGCACAGTGCTAGCCACTCAGCCAAGGAAATATACGCTGACAAATGGGTGAACAGACATGAACAAGTGAGTGGCCATCTGAGCAGTGAATCTGAAAAGCAGGAAGACTCCTAATGGTGAGGCCACCTCTTCCATTTCCCCACAGGAAGCCAGCAACAAATATTGCCAGAATTCAGCCGGGTGCTGGGGCTCACGCCTGTAATCCCAGCTACTCAGGAGGCTGAGGCAGGAGAATCACTTGAACCCAGGAGGTGGAGGCTGCGGCGAGCCGAGATCGTGCCATCGCACTCCAGCCTGGCAACAAGAGCGAAATTCTGTCTCAAAAAAAAGATAACCATTATCATAAGTTTGGTGTCTAATATTTCTAGGCAAGTCTTCATGCTTTATGTGTATATGTACCTAAATAATATATAGCATTGTTTTGTGTGTTCTTAGACTGTGTAAATGCTGACTTACTGTACATATCCTTATGAGATTTACCCCCTGCTCAATAAGCTAACCCTTGCTTTCTTGCTGATACCAATAATAATCTTTTTATTACAGTCTTAACAAGAGTCATGCCAATCAGTGAGGTTCTAAGGGTGGGAGTGGTGGAGCAGTCTAGGCTGCAGGAAGGAACATTTTGTCACTGGCATTGTTTAGAATTGCTGGTGCATGCATGCTGGTAATAAAAAGCAGACCAACTTTCAGTGTCAGGCTGCCCTAACAAATACCATGTACTGGGTGGCTTAAGCAATAGACATTTCTTTCTCACAGTTGTGGAGGTTGGAAGTGGAAGGTCAAGGTGTTGGCAGGGTTGGTTTCTCCTGAGGCCCTTCTTCTTGTCTTGTGGATGCCGCCTTCTTGCTGTGTCTTCATGTGGCCTTTTCTCTGAGCCCATGCATCCCTGGTGTCTCTGTGTATCCAAATTTCCTCTTATAAGGACACCAGTCACATTGGATTAGGGTCCAGCCAAATGGCCTCATTTTAACTTAATCATCCTTAAAGTTCTTACCTCCAAATACAGCCCCATTTTGAGCTACTGGGGGTTCAGGCTTCAACATATGAATTAGAGAGGACACAAGTCAACCCATCACAATCACCAAGCCCCAGTGTCCAGCGGGTGAAATATACTCTGCTGCTGTGGGGCACTGCAGCACCAAGTGGTAGGAGGGAGTAAAGCATTGAGAGCAACAATCTACCTATCAAAATGGGGTGCTATCTCCATTTTACGGATAAAGAAACAGGCCCAAAGACCAGACCCGAGCCACATCACATATCTAGGAAGTTGCATCAAGGGATGCCTCAATGCCAACGCCTCAGACAAATCCAGGTCTCTCCGCTGCCCTGCAGCATGGCTGCTCCACCTTTTTCTTGTTCTCAACCCCCAGGCTCTGGACCTGTCTCCGTCCTCAGGACCATGTACATGGGAATTCTGCTGCCAGGGATGCCAGCCCATAACTTTTCGGAGAAACTCTCCCATCAGGTGTCCAGTGACCGCTGCCAGTGGGTGCCAGGGTAACAGGGTATTTGTGTTCCAGGTCATCTGGCATACCTTGCTCCTTCCCCACCCCAGAACCCTCATCTCAGGGAGCCTCTTCTGCTGACTTCTGGAAAGGCCTGGACTCCTTTGTTCCATGGAGTCATCAGGTAACTGCCAAGAGTCCTCAGTTTGCTATTCCCCAGCGCCTTGTCGAGCTTCCTTGGGTGTCCCAGGTCTTGCTGTGTTCAGTGCGGCTTGAGTCATACTTGGTCTTCTTGAGCGATGATAAAGGTGGCTTTTAGTTAGGAAACGAAGACAGCCTCAGAGGGGAGAAGCCTATCAGTATTTCAAGCCCCAGATGATGTGAAAAACTGAGCCTTTGTTTGGGAGTGTCAGCCCCCCAGGACTTGTGTGTTTCTGCCCGGAAGCATTTTCTGCTTTCTGAAGGCAGCAGCTCTACTCCTCGTTTTACTGACTGCCTATGTGCCAGGGGCTTTGTGAATATCACTGCACTGAAATTCCCAATACCCAGCAAGAAGGCATTCTTATCCTCATTTTACAGATGACAAAATAGAGATTAAACAACTTACTTAACTCTTTGAACTCCATGGGGCACAAACATGAAATGATTCTATTTTTTCTCCAGATCTTTTTAGAGATTTATACCAAACCTCCTTTTCATAATTCCATAGCTTTTTGGTTGTTTTTAGGTATTAAAAAACCCCTACGATCCAGTCCACTTCCTTTTCAAAGCCTCGAATCTTGAATCTGAAGTCATATCCACTGCCTGCGCTTCCTCCAGACCAGCCTGCCTCAAGTCAGGCGCCCGTGGTGAGGGTGGGATGGTCGGTCTTCATCCCTCTCCTCCCTCTTTTGGTCCCTGTCTCTTCCCCTTCTTGGGGACTTGGGGAAGAGGAGGGAGTGCGATGGGTAAGATCATCTTTTTGCTTCCCGGGGCATTTGATTGTAGCCTCTTCTTCGCGGGTTTTGTGGGTTCTCTACTGCTGTTCTCAAGATGGCAGGTGTCCAAGTGCCATCTCCCAAGGGGAATGACTTTGGGTCCCTCCCTCAACCTCTCCCTCTGACAGCTGGAGTCCCTCTGTCCGGGGTGGGCTCTTGGGGGCAGTGCTGGTAGACAGGCCAGGAAACCTGCTGCCCCACGAAAATCGTGGGTAGGGCTTGGGCATGGGAGCTGCCCCACTGCAGACTCCTCCATCCCGCCCTGTGGATGCCTGAATGTGCTTCTTACGGGCATCCACGATCTGGCAGCGCAATTCTCTCGCAGGGCCTCCCTTGACTGAGGAGGGGAGAGCCAAAATACTGCCCAATACACTGCTCCTATAAACTCCAGGGAATTTCCCCCTGGACTCTCATCTTCTGCTTACACAGTCTGAGGAGATGGCAAGGCTGTGGTGTGGTTGGGTCTAACGGAGCTGAGTTGGGACATTCTAACCAGTTAAGTGTAATGTATTTATTTTTATTGGGGTGAAATCCACATCACATAAAATTAATCATCTTAAGGTGAAAATTCAGTGGCATTTAGTGTCTTCACAATGTTTCGCAACCACCACTTCTATCTAGTTCCAAAACATTTTAATCACCCCCAAAGAAAACTCTGCACCCATTAATCAGTTACTCCCCGTTTCCCCTTTCCCCAGCCCCTGGTGACCACCAATGTGCTCTCCATCTCTATGGGTTTACAAGTGCGTGCATTTTGACATCTTTCTTTTGGGTCTGCTTTCTCTAACATTAGTTGGATGACTCTATCACTCTATCAACCATCACCAAAAACTTTTTAATTTTTTTTTTTTTTT
>NW_012115155.1:1866838-1877564 GCF_000951035.1 Colobus angolensis palliatus | reverse complement strand
AGGTTCAAGCGATTCTCCTGCCTCAGCCTCCTGAGTAGCTGGGATTACAGCCATGCGCCACCATGCCCAGCTAATTTTTGTATTTTTAGTAGGGATGGGGTTTCACCATGTTGGCCAGGATGGTCTCAATCTCCTGACCTCGTGGTCCCCCCACTTCAGCCTCCCAAAGTGCTGGGATGACAGGCATGAGACATCACACCCAGCCCAGAAGCACATTCTTAAGAGTTAAAATATTATGCATTAAAAAATACCATCTGGTAGTAACTTATGGAAGCTTCTAAATGCAATAAATGTCTAGAGTACCTTCATCACTTCCTTTGTCAGCACGTTCTTCCTCTTCCATGGAGACATTATTAGACCATGCTTTCAAATGCTTTCTAAATTTGAATCTGGTGTCAACACTCCTTTCAGCTGCATTCCACTGCATTGCTGTGAGGGTTTAGTGAAATAACAGAGATAAAGTATCTGCCTTTTTTAAAATACAAAGTTCTGTATTTTTCTCTTTTCACTTACCATGTGCATTGGTCAGAGTCCTGGCAGGAACGGCATTCATACTGACGCTTCAGATGAAGGGCTAGTTAGTAAAGGATGATTTACAGAGATGTGGACAAGTTTAAGGAAACCAACAAAGGATGTTGAGGCACCCAGCAGTTGGCAATAGCAGGAAGCTGTTACCACCCTTAGGATCAAGGGGGTAGTGGCAAAAAATGGTGGTCACAGAGTCCAGGGGGAGGCTGCCCAGCAGAAGCTGCAGTCCTGGAGGCCCCGGCACAGGGAGAGTGGAGGAAACAGATCCCAGCCTCTCCTCCCAGCCTTCCATCTTCTGCTGCTGTCTCCCGTTGGCTGAATCCAGCTTGGAGCCAGAGGCGAAGGGAGTCGGGGTGATGCAGAGCATGGGGCCAACCTCCTGGGGTGCGGGGCAGGGCAGAGCAAGATTCTGGAAGAACAAATGGAGAACATCCACATTATATGTGAGCAGTATCCCATGTCATTAAATATCCCTGGACGCCAGGGTTTTTAACTGCTAAATAATATGTCATCATACGGTGGGACTACAAGTTATTATCAGTAGCAGTATGAAGGGACATTTGGAATGGCCCCTGTTCGATGAGTGGGATGGGCAGCTTTGCCCATAATGATTTGTCAACATCTGCCATTTTACATGACTCAGTGGATGGGGCCTCTCCACAGGCCACAGGCTTGGAGAGTTCAGGCGAGAAACCCCAGCGGCCCAGCCCCGCTCCCAGCTGTCCCAAGACGTCCCTGGAAACCATGATGTGCCATCAACTCCTACTTTCTGTGCCCAGTTGCTAGTCAGGAGTAGTACCCAAAAGAACTGTTCTAGAGGAAAATGCAGGGCTGGGCCCAGGGCTGAGGGCTAAAAGTCCAGTGGTGACAAAGGTGCCACTCCCTAGCAGGCTAGTAAAGCCACCAGGTGTTCCTAGCTCTCTGGGCTTCCACCGGCCCTTCCCCCGGGGGCTCCTGCTAAGCCGGCCACGCCCTGGGCCACGGTGAGCTTGCTCCCCCTGCTGGCCAGACAGGGCATCTGCGGGAAACAGTGCCCAGCGGGCTTCTGCGGGTCACAGGAATTGGCCAGTCTGAGGATAGTCAACAGTGTGCACCCACGCTCTGGGACCAGCCAGCCCCCTAAGAAGTTCCCACAGGGCTTTGAGCATCCAAGGGATGACATCCCTGGGATAGAGGGCTGTTTTGGTTAGAGCAGGAGCTCTGACACTATTGGAAATTTGAATTGGCATACATATCAACAACCTTAAATATGTTCAATTCAGCCTCACCTCCTCCAGGAAGCCTTCTGCAATTACACTCCCCAACCACCCAGTGCAATCTTTATGCCCTTTTCCCCTGCTCCCATGGCATTGTTGCTTGCCTCTGACTCCGGTGAATAAGAAAAGTAACGTTATTTTGCATTAATTTTTACATTTTTATTTTGAACTCCAATTCTACCAAAAAGTGGTAGTAACTTAATTGTAGTCATTTCAGGGCTCTCTCCTGCCCTTTCCCTGGGATTATGTCCTAGAGCAAGGTGGGTGAACAAAGGAACTCTTATGTAGTGCCAAGGCATAGAAGCCACCAATCGTCTTTGTCGTCTGTCTTCACAAGCACCATCTCACTCCCTGCTGGGACGTTCCTGGGCAGCAGCCAGTAGCCAAGGAGTTCCCATGAGAGGCCCCACATTCCTGATGGTAGGACCCCTTCACTTGTTACGTTGGTGAAACCGCCTTTGCAATATTATGACTGAGGAAATGATGACAGTGAAAGAAATCAGACCTGACTGACTCCATCTTGCTTCTAACGTTTAAGCTGCCCTTGTTCATTCCTGGGCACAGGCCGAACTAACTTTGGGAGGGAAATAAGTTCGTAGTTTGACGGTGAAACAAAATTGATAATAACCCTTTCCCGAAAAGACCCCCTTCTTGCCTGGGAACCAGCCTGGCTTTGCAGGACTAACAAATTAGCTCCAAGATGAGAAATTACATTTTGGGGGTCATGCAGCCTCCGGCTCCAAGAGTCTGAACCTCCCCAAATTGCTCCTGGGGATAACATCACTATTGTAAAACCTAAGACCAGTGCTTGGGATATTTTGCAGACCCTGTATTCAGTGGATCAGCTGAGAAACTAGACCGGTAATCTGATTCACCCAGTTCTGCCATCCCACCCAGGAACAGAAGACAGCAAGAAAAACTCACTTCGATCCTCTCTGATTCCATCTCCAACCTGACCAGTCAGCACTCTCCACTTCCCAAGCCTTCCTATCTGCCAAATTATCTTTAAAAACTCTGATTTTAGTAATCATAGAGACTGATTTGAGTAATAATAAAACTCCCGGTCTCCTGCCCAGCTGGCTCTGCATGAATTACTCTTTCTCCAATGCATTTCCCCCGTCTTGATAAATCGGCTCTGTCTAGGCAGCCAGCAAGGAGAATCCCTTGCGCAGTTACATTGGGATTGACAGGAACCCCTCTATGGCCTTGTCACTTCACTGGGACACTGGACTTTCTGAAGGAACAGGTAAGGAGAGCTCTCTCCACCCCACCCCCAACCTGGCTCCCCCGGCCCCCTAGGGAAATGAAGGCCAAGCTCCTCTGCTCTCAATCCCCTCAACTCACCTGCGGTCTTGCTACCTCCCAGGGCCTCAGTTACGAGGCAGTACCTAGAACCCACTTTGCACCTTTTTCCCTTCATCCAGCCCGAGGAACCTTCGTCTGGGCGGGCTCAACTTCCTCTCTTATGCTCCTGTTGTTTTCTTCTAGATCTTTCGTCCAAGCCCAAGTAACTTTCTGTTCCCCTACGGCTCTAGGAAGGCTCAGAAAACAAAAGCCAGGAAGCTTTCTGCTCTCATACCTCTTCCCTGGGGCAAAGGACACAGCAGCTTAAATAGGTGGAAAAAAAAGGAATAAAGGGAAAAGGAGGTTGAAGGGATGGCGGCGGAATCACCTGCTATTTCCGAACTGCGAGGCCACCACACACTCCTGCCCTCCGGCCTCCACCTCTGTCCTTGGCTCTCCTGTCCCCGGGATCAGTCAGGCCTGTGGCGAGTCAGAGAAGGGAAGGCTGTGAGCCTTTTAGGGACAGCGTCCTCCCTGTGCTCCCCGTATCCAGCACAGGCCCAGCCTGAGGGAATTGCAAATGCAAGCATGTAAAGATCTCAAAACAGTCAGAAAAAGCGAGGTTACCCATTCATGAAAGAGGCTGAGACAGCTGCAGAGAAAAACAAAGCCACGTGGATCTCCTAGGACAGAAGTCTGCAGGAAAAACTGCCTTCAGTGAAGTGAGCACTTGCCTAGGAACCAGGAGACCTACAAAATCATGTTTCCATTTTACCACAGGCCAGGTCTTGTCATTGAATCTAGGAGGCAGAAGGAAAGAGAAAAGATCATGGTCTTTGCAGTTGATGCTGCCCTTTGGAATACGGCCCGATGGCGGGTGCAACTGTGGGTAAGTTCTTAACCCTTACCCTTTCCGTAAGTCTCATTTTTTCTCATCTGCAAAGCAGAGAATCTCCCCATTGCAGTGTTGTGAGGATGAAAGGAGAACAGACATGAGAAGGCCTAACACAGTACCTGCCTGGCGTATGGAGATGGGGCATTCTCTCCATGTGGACAAGCTCCAGTTGACCATTGCTTTAAATGTCCTGGAAAGCCAAGGACAACGCCGCGGGAACTCTCAGGCTCCCAACAAGAGTAAACCAAAAGAAACAATGATACTGGCCTCACCTTGGAAGTCACAGGCCTGCAGATTCCCACGGCACCCAGCTTCCTGCTTGTCCCCTCCCACGATCCATGCCCCAAGTACACCCACCTCTTGTTCACACTCCTGTTCCCTGTTTCTTCTTTCTTTTTTCCTTTCAATTGCATTTATTTTATGCTGAATTTATTCCAGAGCCATACGTTTTTCTTTCTTCAGTTTCTTCTGCGATAACTTTTTCTTCCGGGCAACCTCCTCTTCTGGTTTAGGAACAATTTGTTCCATTTCAGTAAGGATGATCTCGATGTGGCAGGGAGAGCTCATGTGTGGGTTAATCAACCATGAGCTTTGTAAGTCTGGAGGGGCATTTTAGGTGCTTTATGCACCTGGATGTGCTCAACGACCAAAGAATCTACATCTCAACCCTTAAGTTCAGCATTGCTCTCTGCATTTTTAAGCTAGTGCAGCAAAAACTCAGCACTCTTTTTGGACCACTGACTTTGTGTCCAGCCTCACTTCTGGGCCTGGGCACTACCAACTCCCGCACTGTAACGTCAGGATGGCACCGATATGGTCTGGCACTGTGTCACCATCCAAATCTCATCTTGAATTGTCATCTGAATTGTGATCCCCGCGTGTTGGGGCACTGACCTCGTGGTGAGACGCCAGGCGGGAGGGGGTCCCTGGAAAAACTCCAACTGGCTTGCACGCTGGGGTGGAGGCTCGGGAGGTTCATTCCGTGTGCAGTGGGGAGGAGCCTGGCCCCTCCTCTTACTGTGTGGAACCTGGGATTCCAGCTGCTGCTGGGAAGCACTCTAGCAGGCACTCTAGCCTAGCAAGACGACAGAACCCTGTCTTACTCACCATTCGAACTGTCTGCGAGCCTGAATTTTTGTAGCTGTGGGACAAAGAGCCCTGTCTTGAACTGAACTAAGGAAAAGTCCTGCAACAGTGGGAGGTGACTGGGTCGTGGGGGCGGTTCCCCCATGCTGTTCCTGTGATCGTGAGGGAATTCTCGCGAGATCTGATGGTTTTATAAGGGGCTCTTCCCCCTTCTCTTGGCACTTCCCCTTCCTGCCACCTTGTGAATAAGTCCTTGCTTCCCCTTCGCCTTCTGCCATGAGCGTAAGTTTCCTGAGGCCTCCCCAGCTGTGCTGAACTGTGTGAATCAATTAAACCTCTTTCCTTTATAAATTACCGAGTCTGGGGCAGTTCTTTATGGCAGTGTGAAAACCAACGAATACAGGTACACACTGTCTCTGTAAAGTAACATCGTTCAGATACTTCTTGGCTTTTTGTATATGCATAGCCTTGAGGACCTGGGCAGTTTCACAAGTGTCCTTTTTTTTGTTTTGAGACAGAGTCTCACTCTGTCACCGAGGCTGGAGTGTAGTGGCACCGTGTTGGCTCACTGCAACCTCCGTCTCCTGGGTTCAAGCAATTCTCCTGCCTCAGGTGCCCACCACCACGCCCGGTTAGTTTTTATATTTTTAGTAGAGACGGGGTTTCACCATGTTGGCCAGGCTGGTATCGAACTCCTGACCTCAGGTGATCCACCCACCTTGGCCTCCCAAAGTGCTGGGATTACAGGCATGAGCCACCACACCCGGCCTCACGAGTGTTCTTAAAGTGAACGCAAAGATGGAAAGATCTTGATTTGCAAGATTTAGTAGGGTTTTCTGGATCAAATGAATAGCGAACCATTTTCACAGATCATCTCAAGCCACTTAGGAGAAGACCCCCATCTGCTGTTTCACTTCCATCCTAGGTTCCTCTTCACCCTGAAGTTTGGTCATTAGAACCAGTGAGCCAATAACTTGCTTCCTTACCTCCTGTTGTTCAGCCAGAATGTCTTGGCACCTGTGTGCAAGCTGCTGGGGTTCAGAAAATTATACCTCAAAGTATGGTGCTTCCGTGTGCTGAGCACTTTTAAATGAAAGGAAGTTGGAAGGCCTTAGAAGCTGTCTCAGAACCAAAGACTTTGTAGCCTTCTCTTGTTTCTTCCCCCACCTGTGCAGGGAGGGGAGCTCTCTGAAGTTTCCTCCAGAAGGAACACTTTGACCCCCTTCCTAGGAATCTCATCAAATAACCGGAAAGATTAACCACAGGAGAAGAGGAAAGAATAAAGGTTGCTACCACACCCAGGCAGACTATTCATCTATTCTTCTGAGGGCCGCTCCAAGAGGTTACCGGGGAGACTCTGCCTTCATCATAAGGCAACCTTTGTTGGCAGTGAAGTTCCGCCCCTCACCTTCCTGCAAGTTGGCACTGCCTCCCCTGGAGCGCAGAGGAACTTCATCCCAGGCTATTGTCTGTTTTTTAGGCTCATTCATTTCCCCTAAAAATAATTTATTATGCCTCAAAATTGCCTATGTTCCCCCACCTCCCTCTCCCCTATGAAGAGGGTGTTATTTAAGCTCCAGCCATCTGGCCCTTCTCTGAGCCTCATATTTTGTATGGCTCCTGTGCATACTTGCACATTCATACATTTGCATGCCTTTAATCTGTCTAGTACCAGTTCATTTCAGTGAACCTTCAGAGGGTGGAGGGGAAGCCCTCAGGGAGGTTGCTGTGAAGAGGAAGGAGACAGAAAGCAAGGAATCCAGAGAGAGAGAGAGAGAGAGAGAGAGAGGAAGCAGAGGGAGCCACAGCAGCACAGACAGAGGGGAGGGGTGAGGAATCAAGCAGTTTTCTGGGAAGGGGGGCCTGCAGTGCTTTAGGCAGAGGGAACAACATGTGCAAATGTCTGGAGGTAAGAAAGAATAGCCTGGACTTATTTTATTTTTTTGAGATAGTCTCTATCTGTTGCCCAGGCTGGAGTGCAGTGGCTCCATCTCGGCTTACTGTAACCTCCGCCTCCCGGGTTCACACCATTCTCCTGCCTCAGCCTCCCGAGTAGCTGGGACTATGGGCACCCACCACCATGCCCAGGGTAATTTTTATATTTTTAGTAGAGATGGGGTTTCACCATGTTGCCTGGGCTGGTCTCAAATTCCTAGGCTCAAGGGACCACAAGCCTTGGCCTCCCAAAGTGTTGGGATTACAGGCGTGAGCCACAGCACCTGACCAAATAGCCTGTACTTCTAGAGTTGGATCACTAAAGCATGCCCATGTGGAGACAGGAAGCAGAGGCAGACCCTGACCCCGCAGTCCTGTTGAGGAGTTTGGTTCCGCGTTTTGTTGTGGTTCAATTCAAGGCAAGTTGAGTGTGACCGGCAGTTCTGGGGACTGTGCATTTGGACCTCCTGAGGAAGCCAAGGTGTGCTGCAACTGTCAGCACCTGCCTGCAGCTGGTCAGCCAGGCCTGTGTCTGGCCATGTGAGAATTTCTCCAGGGCAGGGTGCTTCCCTCAGAGACGGGGGTAGCTGGAGAGACAATGGATTTCAACAGCAGAGTGAAGCTAGAAAAAAAGCTTCCAGATAAAGGCAGGGGGAAAGCCCCTGTCCATCCTTCACAAGACTCTATACAATCTGCCCCTTCCCCCACCTCCCTAACATCATTCCCACTTCTCCCCCCCACCTCCCTGCTCCAACTTCAAATGTACCAGGCCCGCTCCTGCCTCAGGGCCTCTGCCCTTGTCTCCCCTCTGCCTGGAAAGCTCTTTCCCCGGATTTCCATTTGCTTCACTTCCTCTTTGCTCTATTGTCACCTTCTCAGTGTAGGCTGTCCTTGGCTGGTCTGCTGAGAAAAGCATCTGCCCCCCCATACCCAGCCCTTCCCATCCCTTGTCCCACTGCTGCCCGGCCCATCTTCCTGGACGCTCTATAATGACTTATTCCTTGTTTATTGGCTGCGCCTCTCACTAGAATATAAGAGCAGGGATTTTTATCCATTGCCATTTCTCCAGGGCCTAGAACAGAGCCTGGCACATAGTAGATGTGCAACAAACATGTGCTAATACATGAAGGGTTGGTGGTAGAGATGTGGCAGGTTTGCGCGAAGCACTGCCCCCACACTGTGGTCACCATGAGGTCAGTGGCAAATGATAATACCAGCAACAGACCTTCTCCCCACGTCCAGTCCTGCTGGGGTTTACACACCCTCAATAATGACCTCAACAGCTGCCACCCAGCTACCCTCTTCCCTTGATTCTGGTTTAATCCCTGAGGACTGAACTCTGCCCTCATGCTTTTGAACAGCTGGGATTTCTGAACACCGTCTCCATTCAGGCTATACCTATACCTCACTCATGCATTTATTCACTGCATGCCCCGTGGGCCAGGCCCTGTAGGATGGTCTGCAGACACAGAGATGAGGTGGTCACAGCCCCTGGCGCCTCTCCCTGGTCTGGCTCGCCGCTGAGGTCTGAGCTTGCCCACAGACTCAGGGCAGCCGCACACCTTTCACTGGGTAAATCAAACAGTCCTACGTTTTAGGCCAGGCCGGGCCATGCTTGCAGTGGGCCCCTGCAGAGCCAGTCCCCTTCTTATGCTGCTGAGGCTTCCCAAGGCCATACAGCTGGATGCGGTCAATGCCAGGACTCAAAACAACACGCATGGTCAAGGCCACTGCCATTGTTGCTACACACCACATAAACTCTGTAAATCCACTCTCAAAAGAGGATCCACTGTGCACAATTTACTACCCCAGGGCGCTGTGAAGTTCACAAAAATAACATACATGAGAGTGTTTATAAACTGATACATACGTCTTACAAATCTGGACTTTTACCCAGAGCTAGAGCCTTGTGCTGTGACTTGTACACAGCGGGTGCTCAGGAAATGCTTTTGGATTGGATTCTCAGCCTGCAGGCCTCCCTGCATGCTGAATTCTCAGCCCACAGGCCTCCCCGCATGGTGCTTCCTCCCCACCTCTCTGCCCTTGCTCCATCTCCCATACCCCCCACCCACTCATCAATCACTGAGCACTCCAGCGGACCAGGTGCCCAGCCAGGTGCCCAGGATGCAAGAAGGCAGGCCAGGCCCTGCCTGCGAGACATTCACAGCCCAGTTGGGAGAGACAGACAAGGAACCAGACAAAATGCAGTGTGAAAAGTGCATGGCAGAGTGTGCCAGGCTGCCATGGGAACAGAGGGGAGGGCTTGTAACCACAAGAATGAAAACAGCTCCTTACATCTGTGCATTGCGTTCTGCTTTTCAAAGGGCTGGGTGTGAAAGGTGGGGGGAGGGATACAGAATGAAGACATGGCGTTTTCCCAGTCCCATTTGTCCACATTCCGGGGCTGCCACCTTCATTGAGCTTATGCTCTTTCAATGGAAAAAAATGAAGGACACAAAGAGACTCTTTCCTACGCATAAATGAAGCATTCTTAGCAGCTCTGTGTTGCACAATCATTGTCTGATGTTTGTTTTTCAGAAGGGCTTTGCTGTATCAACTGCCACTGAGCTGTAATGTGTGATGTGATGTGTATGTGGTATGCGGAGCATTACAGCATTACAAATTTGCAGCACTGCCTCCTAGGAGCAGAATTCTCACCTCTGCTTAATGAGCCACTGCACATGTCCTTCTAGCTTAGTGCCCACATGACATGAATTGTCCAAATAGACTGAGTGAGCCCTTGGTGGTTTGGCTCCCAAGTGTGGTGTAGGAGCAGGCTGGGGTAGGTGATGCTGTGGTAACAACCCCCAAATCTGGGCCTTAAAAGTACAGAGGCTTATTTATTGCCCTGCCGCAGGCGCATGGTGCAGTGGGTTCTGCTCCCCGCCATCCTCACCGGGGGCCCAAGGTCTGAGGCCCCATCAGGGGCACGTAAGACAGAGAAGGCTACCTTGGCTCTCAAATGCTTTTGCGGGGAAGTGACCCTGTGCATATCAAATCCACTGGCCAGATCAGTCATGTGGCCACACCTACCTTCAAAGGGGACAGGAGGAGGATGGGGACAGTGCCCGGCCAACAGCACGGCTGCACGCACAGGGTCCAGGGCAGACCCCGCTCCTGCACTAAACTCCAGCCCTGCTGCCTCTGAGGGGCCCTAAGGCCTTACTAAGAGCTGACCCACTCTCCCTGACCTCTGCTTCAGATATGCCGAGAGTCTGGTGGGGGCAGCGAGTAAACATCACCCTTAACTTATGTAGGCTGGACTTCCAAATGCTGCCTGAGGGGTGTGTGTGTGAGGTGAGGTGTGAGGTGAGTGGTATGTGTGTGGAGGTATGGTGTGTGTGGATGGCAAACTGCACAGGTGTAGTATGTTGCGCATATGTGCTATGTGTGATGTGTATGTGGTGTGTGTGTTGTGTGTGCATGGTATGTTGTGCACGGTGTGTTTGTGTGTTGTGTGTGACGTGTGTGTGGTATGTGTGGTGTGTGTGGCATGTGCTGTATGTGATACGTGTTTGTGTGTGGCATGTGTGTGGTATGTATGTTGTGTGTGTGGTATGTGATGTGTGTGGTATGTGGTTTGTGTCTGTGGTATGTGTGTGCTGTATGTGCGTGTGGTATGTTGCATGTGTGTGGCGTGTGTGGTGTGTATGATGTGTATGTGGTACGTGGTGTGTGATGTGTATGTGTTGTGTGGTCTATGTGGTATGTGTTTGTGTGTGGTATGTTGCATGTGTATGGT
>NW_012115155.1:1856961-1864654 GCF_000951035.1 Colobus angolensis palliatus | reverse complement strand
GAGCAGTGACCGCATGACTGAGATGCCCATTCAGGGCTCCTGGGTGCCCTGTGTGCTACTGCGTCAAACCCACTCCCCAAAAGCACCCTACGACACGGTGGGGCGCCCCAGGGTCTCCAGGGGGCTTTGCTGCTCCACAAAAGGGTGCTGCTGTGGCCCCTGTCTCCCTGCTGTGGCCCTGCGTCAAACCCACTCCCCAAAAGCACCCTACGACAGGGTGGGGCGCCCCAGGGTCTCCAGGGGGCTTTGCTGCTCCACAAAAGGGTGCCGCTGTGGCCCCTGTCTCCCTGCTGTGGCCACGGCCTTGACCTGTGGCCCCCTACCTCCTCGCTGCAGACACAACCATGACAGGTAAACAGCACAGGCTTCGGGTGCAGGTGCCACAGGTCCCCATGCCGGCTCCACCACCTGCAGCTTTGTGTAGTGGAGCTAGCCTCTCTGAGCCACTGCTTTCCATACGAACCTGGGGACAAATCCCTGCCTTTCTTTTTTTTTGAGACAGTCTCGCTTTGTCACCCAGACTGGAGTGCAGTGTCAGAATCTCAGCTCACTGCAACCTCTGCCTCCCTGGTTCAAGCGATTCTCCCACCTCAGCCTTCTGAGTAGCTGGGATTACAGGTGCCACCATCACACCCGGCTCATTTTTGTATTTTTCGTAGAAATGGGGTTTCACCATGTTGGCCAGGCTGGTCTCAAACTCTTGACCTCAAGTGATGCACCTGCCTTGGCCTCCCAAAATACTGGGATTACAGACATGAGCCACCACGCCTGGCCCACCTGCCTTTCTCTAAAGGATTCTTGGTGGCTGAATGAGAAGGTGAGGAAACAGCCTGAGGCACTGCGTGGCAGCTGGGATGTTGTTCCCTGAAAGAAGCTCCAGCATGGAGCTGGGCAGAACAGGCCAAACGGAAGCTTCACCTCAGTGAGGCACCAAAAGCCAACTTTGCCACCTCTGCTGAGGGCCACCCTAGCGCCGACCTCGTCAGGGGTTGGTGGGAGCTGCTGCTCGCCTGGGGACATGGCCTGGGCTACACCTCGCAGCTCCCTCCTCGGGCCACAGGCCTTCACCCTGGCTGGACCTCTCTAGCTGTGTCCAGGCTTTCTTCCTCCCGCCCTTCTCTGGGCCGTCAGTTCAGCCTTCCCCAGGTTAATGAAACCTCTGAATAATTCAGCAAATCTCCCCTTGCTCAACTGAAGATCTTAGGAGGCAAAACAAAATCGATTCATATGGATGCGAGCATTTTCCCAGCAGCTGCCACCAGCTCAGGCACAGATGGCTTCTGACACCCATTTGGCTGACAGGGAGAGCCTTAGGGCCGCATTCAAAATGGCTCCAACAGGAGTTGTTAGGAGGTAGAGGAAGTGAAGGGTCTCCAGGCTTAGGAGAGGGAGGCACCGACAGGCCAGGATGGGCAGCTGTGGCCCAGCTTCTGAGTGGTCTTTGCACCTGTGACGTCGGTGTGGGCTTCCTCTGCAGGGGTGGAGTCCAGACTGAGAGGCTGGGCCATCTGCAGGGACCAGCACAGGACAATCAGGTGTCAGGACATGGGCACGTGGCTCTGGATTTGGCGATCGGTGGCTGAGGGCAGCCTCCAGCTGCTGCCACAGCAATGTCACCAGGTGATGCGGACCTTTCAGAGGAGCCTAATCCTGAGGGGACAAGACTGGGGTCTACAGGCCTTGCCACAGCAGCCTCTCCCGTGTGGTCCCCAGAGAAGTGTGTGCTGAGCTGACCTTGACAGGGCAGGACCTCTGGGGCCTGCCCACATGCCACGCTCCCTTCCCTTCTCTCACACGGGCCAAGTATCCAGCAAACGCTTCCTGAACAGCGACACGGTCCAGTACTGGGAAGGAGAGATGGGCGTGGCTCACTGCTGCCCTTAGAGAGGTCCCAGCTGGCAGGGGCGTCAGCAACATCTATAAAACCATGCTGGGGGTTTGAGAATGTTGTGTGGGGCAGTGCTGCCAACCCTGACTCACCTCACAGCCACCTGAGACATCTCCAAAAGTGTCACACTGGGCCAGCTCTAATTCAGTCACTGCTTGACAACTGCACCTTGGGCAATGACTGGTGAATGGAAACTATGCTCCACATCCTCAGGCTTTAACTCTGTGCCAGGCACTGTCCAAGGTGCTTTACAAATATTCACTCAAACCAACCCCAGGGGCTGGGCACTGTCATTATTCCCATTTACATATGAGGGAAGCTGGGGCATGGAGAAGCTCGGGAACATGCCCAGAGCAGTGAGTTGCAGAGCCGGGATCTTAGCCCAGGTGGTCTGGCTCTGAGGCCAGAAGCTGCCTGGAGAGGCACCCACAGATTTGCCCCCTGGCAAGGGTACCTTAGTGGACTCCAGGCTTCCAGGACTGATTCCAGATCCTTCCTGCCTTAGCAAATCAACAAAGACACGCATGCTTCAGGCCTGCAGGGCTGCTCACAGCTGTGGAACCAGAAGCGCCTTCCCAATCTGCTGTACTTAACTCTGAAGTGGACCAGCTCAGGGACCTGGGAAAGTGAGGGGGTCCCTACTGCGAGGGAAAAGGGCTAGGACTTTGGTCTTTCACATGTGGTTGAAATTAGGGAAAAATTCAACACTGAAGTTGATTTCAGGTCTTGGAAAACTGAGCCACTCAGCTGAAAGAGTCTACCTGATGGGGCTGGGTAAAAGCAAGCATAATTCCAGCCAGGCTGTGAGCTGTCCATGCTTAACTAGCCAGCCAGTGTCAAGGTGTTAGACTCTGGCAGGTCTCATTTGATGACAATGAAGTCTATAAACGCGCAGGGTGTGATGACAGAGCAATGACACTGCTGTCTGTGTGGCATGTGGACACTGGATCCCTCCCTCTCTCCACGTGGGCTCTGCTCCTTAGTTTGCTCCTCAGACCCAGGCCCCAGCTTAGGCCCTGCAGCCTTCGTAATGCCTTCAGGGTTTGGCATGAGCACCCTGTCCTCACAGCCCGCTGGGGAGAGGGTAGGAGAGGTATACGGTAGGGGTGGGTTGCATTAGTTCATTCTCACATTGTTATAAAGAACTACCTGAGACTGGGTAGTTTATAAAGAAAAGAGGTTTAATTGGCTCAGGGTTCCACAGGCTGTACAGGAAGCATGACCGGTTCTGGGGAGGCCTCAGGAAACTTACAAACATGGCGGAAGGCGGAAGGCACGTCCTCCATGACTGGAGCAGGAAGGAGAGAGTGAAGGGGAAGGTGCCACATACTTTTAAATAACCAGATTTCATAGAACTCATGAGACGACACCAGGGGGACGGTGCTAAACCATCAGAAACCACCCCCATGAGCCAATCACCTCCCATCAGGCCCCACCTCCAGCACTGGGGATTACAATTCCACATGAGATTTGGGTGGCGACACACATCCAAACCACGTCATGGGGAATAACAAGAGTCTGGGTCCATTGCTACGACTCACCCTTGACCTCTAGTGGGGAACAAGTCCCTCTGGGGAGCAAGGGCTCCAGGGGGCTGAGACTGGAAGAAATCCAAAGCTAGGGTGGCTCTGAGTCCAGGTGGCTCTGGACTTCTTACAAGCCCGTCCTCATCACTCCAATCCTGTTGTTATAACAGTAATAATAATTCCTTATAGAATAAAAATTCTTTTTTTGTTTTTTTTTTTTGAGACAGAGTCTCGCTCTGTCGCCCGGGCTGGAGTGCAGTGGCCGGATCTCAGCTCACTGCAAGCTCCGCCTCCCGGGTTCACGCCATTCTCCTGCCTCAGCCTCCCGAGTAGCTGGGACTACAGGCGCCCGCCACCTCGCCCGGCTAGTTTTTTTGTATTTTTTAGTAGAGACGGGGTTTCACTGTGTTAGCCAGGATGGTCTCGATCTCCTGACCTCGTGATCCGCCCGTCTCGGCCTCCCAAAGTGCTGGGATTACAGGCTTGAGCCACCGCGCCCGGCCAAAAATTCTTATTTTTTTAAAAATTTTTTTGAGACAGAGTCTCGCTCTGTCGCCCAGGCTGGAATGCAGTGGTGAGATCTCAGCTCACTGCAAGCTCCGCCTCCCAGGTTCATGCCATTCTCCTGCCTCAGCCTCCCGAGTAGCTGGGACTACAGGCGCCCGCCAGCACGTGTTAGTGGAGGTCCTCTGAGAACCAGACACAAAGACAGGATTGCATGAGTAAGAGCCATATTGGGGGAACTGCCTGTGAAGGAAAAAGAAGAAGGCGATAGAAGGCAGGGAGATCCTTCAGACCAAAGTACAGGTCTGACACCTGTGGAGGACAGGCCTCAGACTTCACAGCAGTTCTGAGAAAGGCTTGCCCAGGCCACTGGGGAGTTCTTGAGCCACAGTCACCCACTGGAGGAGTCCCACGATCCACCTGCAGCAGGACTGTCCCCACGCTCCATCACTGGTGGAAAGCAGCCTGTGGAGGCAAAGCACGGGTGGATGGAGAGAAACAGCAGCTGGGGCTGTCAGTCAAGTCCGCTCCGCAGCAGGTCTGAGTGGCACATTTTCATAGCCACCGCGGTAACCGACAGACAGAAGGCTGGCCATGCCCCAAGAATGCAGGGCCAGAAGCAGGGACGCCAGAATCTGTCACCTCGTTGCAGGGAGAGGGTGGAGGTCCAGGGTACCTCTGAGTAGGCCTTCATGCTTACACACACAGTCACACGCTGCATAATGATATTCAGTCAGCGAGGAAGCACGTATATGACAGTGTCCCATGAGATTAATACTACCGTATTTTTACTTTTCTATGTTTTGATACATAAATCCTTACCATTACGTTACAACTGCCCACAGTACTCAGCACAACAACGTGCTTTACAGGTTTGGAGTCTAGTGTCAATAGGCAACAGCATCTAGCCTGGGTGTGTAGGGAGGCTGTGCCATCTCGGTTTGTGTAAGTACCATATGATGTTCACACAAAGATGAAATTGCCTTCCGGGGCATTTCTCAGAATCATTTCCCTGTCGTTAAGTGATGCGTGACCGTAAATACATATAGTGCTAAGTCTTTATTACTTGAATTAATAAAGTCACTCAAAATTCCCCTACAACACAACTACTTTAAATTTTGTGAATTTCCTCCTAGGTCTTCCCATGTTTACATTATTGTAATCACCATGCAGATTGTACCTCATTTAAAAAAAGAGACTTGATACTTATAACTAATATTTCCCCATGCTTCTACTATAGTCTTCATAATTATACTTTTTAATGGCCGAACAATGTTCAACAAGTGGATACTTCCAAAGTCACTGCTATTCAACATTTCCATTATTGTTATTTTGGTGTAAATTTATACCTAATGCTTTTAGGTACCTCTTTGGGCCCGTAATATTCAGTTTCTACGGGGTTACAGGCCTAGGAAATACACAGATGTGAAATTACTGGGTCAAAAGATAAACTTTTATGATTGTATCAAGTTTTGCCAAATTGCTTCCCAAAAACCTTATGCCAATTAATAAAGAGTATGAGTTACCTATTTCTGCATACCAAGTTACCACACCCACTGGCGCACTGCAATATGGATGTATTGTCTTACTGTTTCCATGGGTCGGGAATCCAGGCACAAGTTAGCTGCTCCTCTGCTTTAGGGGCTCTCAAGGCTGCGGCGAAGGCGCTGGCTGAGGCTGGGGTGCCACGATTTGGCTTTGTGCCCCCACCCAAATCTCAGCTTGAATTGTAATCCCATAATCCCTCTGTATCACAGGAGGCACCGGTAGGAGGTAGCTCAATCATGGGGATGGTTTCCCCACGCCATCCTCAGGATAGCGAGTGGGTTCTCAAGAGATCTGATGATTTTACATTTCCATTTTTCCCTGCCGACACTCATTCTCTCTCCTGTCGCCAGGTGAAAAGGTGCTTTCTGCCATCATTGTAAGTTTCCTGAGGCCTCCCTAGCCATGTGGAACTGTGAGTTAATTTAACCTCTTTTCTTTATAACACACCGTCTTGGGTATTTCTTCATGGCAGCATGAGAATGAATGAATACACGGGGTCTCATCTGAAAGCTTGAGTAGGGAAAGATTCTATTCTGGGCTCACATGGCTCTTGGTAGGATTCAGTGTCTTGTGAGGGCCCCAGCTGTGAGCTGGCTGTTTGCTCAGAGGCTGCCTTTAGTTCCTTGCCATGTGGGTCTCTCCAACATGGCAACTTGCTTCAAGACAAAACACGTGAAGCCAAGAAGACAAGGGTCTGTTTGCAAGACAGAAGTCACAATCTTTTGTAATCTAGCCACTGAGGTGATATTCCCTCAATGTTGCCGTATTCCATTGTTTAGAACCAAGAGGATCAAGGGGAGTGGATGATGACCAGGGCCAAGAATATTAGGACCAGGGATCACTAGGGTCATCTTAGAAGATGCCTAACACAAATGTCACCAAGGGCATATACTTGTATCAATTTTACCACAACCTTACTAACACTGAATGCTTTAGTATTTTAAAATTACTAGTATGGGCCAGGTGAAGTGACTCACGCCTGTAATCCCAGCACTTTGAGAGGCTGAGGCAGGTGGATCTCTTGAGAACAGAAGTTCAAGACCAGCCTGGGCAACATAGTAAAACCCCATCTCTACAAAAAAAAAAAAAAATAATAATAATTAGCTGGGCATGGTGGTGTACACCTGTAGTCCAAGTACTAGGGGGGCTGAGGTGGGAGGGTTGATTGAGCCCAGGAGGCCAAGGCTGAGCAAGACTCTTCTCAAAAGAAAAAGAAAAGAAAGGAGAGAGAGAAAGAAGGAAAGAGAGAGAAAGAAAAAGAAAAACATTCCCTGCAGAGTAGGTGTCAAGGACCACCTTCCATGCTAATGCCCTCTTCTCCAGCCTGGTGTTTTCCCTAAGGCCATATGGCTCCTCTGCTTTCAGTTGCTGCCAAGTAACTTCCAAAAGATGTCAACTGATAGCAACTTGAAACATTGCCCTAACTGAACTGGGGCTTTGAAAAGCTTTAAAATAAAGTGGTATTAGGCAGCAGCGAGTTCTCTGGAAATTGCTGGTATTTGGGCAGCAACTCCAAGACCTGAACACCTTATGCCATTTAGAAGCACTAACATTTAGAACATCAATCTTCTTTTGAAGCCTACTATATAACCTCACCAGGCTCCACATTTTGGAAACTTTCTTTCACTTTCATCATCAAAACAATTCTGAAAGATACAGAGGAATGTGCCCATTTTACAGACAGGAAACTTAGGACCAGAAGTCACTTGTTCCAGATCGCCCTGTTAAAGTGGTAGGCCAGGATTTGAACCCATAGGTGGCTGCCCACTGCGCTCTCTCCCTGCCTCCTGAGATCCCCTTTCCTCAGCTGGTGCCTCTTAGAGCTCCATGACACTCTGCCCTTCCGTCCTGTTCCCCCTGCTGCACTAAATATGGTAGGCTGGTTGCCCCTTTCTCTTCAGTTAGCTGGAGAGGTATCCTCAGAAGTTCTGCTCAGTGACTATTTTTTCCTAATAAAAATAGTGAGCCTGAAAAAGTTACTTCTTTTTTTTTTTTTTTTTGAGATGGAGTCTCGCTCTGTCACCCAAGCTGGAGTGCACTGGCCAGATCTCAGCTTGCTGCAAGCTCCGCCTCTCGGGTTCACGCCATTCTCCTGCCTCAGCCTCCCAAGTAGCTGGGATTACAGGCGCCCGCCACCTCGCCCAGCTAGTTTTTTTGTATTTTTTAGTAGAGACGGGGTTTCACCGTGTTAGCCAGGATGGTCTTGATCTCCTGCCCTTGTGATCCG
>NW_012115155.1:1849993-1856911 GCF_000951035.1 Colobus angolensis palliatus | reverse complement strand
CCAGCTAGTTTTTTTGTATTTTTTAGTAGAGACGGGGTTTCACCGTGTTAGCCAGGATGGTCTTGATCTCCTGCCCTTGTGATCCGCCCGCCTCGGCCTCCCAAAGTGCTGGGATTACAGGCTTGAGCCACCACGCCCGGCCTGAAAAAGTTACTTCTAACCCAGTATGAGGAAAAAGGGCTATGGAGTCCACGGTATAAGTTTGCACCATGAAACTTTCAGGCTAAATAGGACGGTATAAATTTAGTGTTTTAAGAATGATACCTGGAACCAGACTGCCAGCTTCAAATCCTTGTTCCGCCACTTACAAAGTTTTATGATTTAGGGCAAATTTCTTCACCTTTCTGTGATGTTCCCTTTCCTGTAAAATTGAAATAATAATATTACCAACCACATGCCCCAACTGGGAATAAATGAGAAAATGTCTCTAAGAACCTAGCACAGTGTCTGGAGCATAATAAAGGCCCCATTATGTTACTATAGGGACATGGTGGGCAGGAGACAAGCAGGACGCCTCGCCGGGTGAGGACCCACGCACTGATGTGGAACTCAGCCTGTGATCTACACACACACGGGGATCAGGTTTGTGTGTGTGCCCAGCTGCGGGCAAGGCTGAGTGGAGCCCTGCATTGTGGACACTGGTGGGGGACTGAGGCAGCAGGGCTAGGAGAGTCAGCGAAGGGCAGAGCCAGCATCAGCACCACGACTCTGAGACTCCCCTCCCTGTATTCTGGCTGTGTCCAGATGTGCATGTGCGTGTGTGTGTCTGCGCCTGCACGTGGCGGGGGAGGCTGAGGAGGGGGAGTCTTTGTGTGTTGATGTCGTTTTCTGTAAGTCGGCCAAGACCTGGGTCTGTTTAGGATTGCTCTGGGATGTCGGGCATCTTTGCAAGTTCATACCCAGAGAACCATGAACCTGGGAGGGGGAGAAGTGAGGCCTAAGCCAGGAGAACATTGCTCACAAGGGATCTAGGACAGAGTGCTAATGATTCTGGCACACGGCAGGCACGGGAGAAGGAGAAGTGCAGGGTGACGGTTACAAGGCAGCTGCCTACCACCCGACTTGGCGACAAAGCCCTAGAGCATGTTTCTTAACCTTTCTGAGATCAACCTCTGACCTGTTTGTAGGGAGGCAATATTATTAAAAAATCCTCCTAAAGCCAGGGTCCCTGGTGCCCTAGGTAGTAATCTGTGCCCTGTAGGAAGTGACCCAGAAGTGTCCTGGTTTCCCCACTGATGTCAGCAATCATGGATGACTAGGGCCAGGCCCTGTTCTTGGCAAGTCTCAAGGTGGGAAGACAGGACAGGGTCAGACAGGATTCAGAATGGCCGTATAAAGGGAACGGAGCCAGCCTTGCTGTAATTGCTCAGAGGCTTTTAGGAAGCTGGGGCTGTGTCTGTTACAGCTTAGGGCTCTGTTCATGTATGAAAAAATATTGTTTCTAGTTACTGAAACTGCAAAAAATAAATATGGAGGGCTTCAGTTCAGAGCTGTAAACAAGATACACAATCCTGCCATTGCAGATTTTACATTTCAGTGGAGGAGATGCTAAGCCGCTAGCTCCATGGTAACTTAATTAGTTAGCAGGAGGGCGAAGAAGAGGTATTGGGGGTATAACAGTGCACAAGCAGGCATCTGACGTAAGACAGGGAGGCTTCCCTGGGAGAAGCAACATGTCAGTGAACAGGTCCCCCTGGGCATTCCAGCAGGAGGAACACTAAATAACTGAGCACCGGGCAGGCTGGGAGACAGCAGCCCAGACCAAGGACACAGCGAACATGAAGGCTGTGTGGGGAGGAGGGGAGAGGAGTTCAGGAACCAAACTGCAGTGAGGCAAGGATCCAGAGCAAGGGGAAGTGGGACACGGGATGGGCAGGAGATGTGGTTTCTGCCAGAAAGCATGGGGATGTTCCTAAAGGGCGTTAGGCAGGAGAGTCACCCAGTCAAACCTGCACTTCAGGAGCTGGGAGAACTGGGACAAGAGTCAGGAAGCCCAGTGGAGATGAAGAAAAGGGGACGGAGCCGAGAGCCACTGGGAGGGAAAGCACCAAGGCTGGTGCTGGGTGAGTCATGCAGTGGGAGGCTGGGAGGGGGGAAGAAGGGGAACGGAGCTCAGCCAACCTGCCAGGGGTGCTCTCAGTGGGAGGGCCTGAGGTGGCCTGAGCCAGGCTGCGGAGGATTAGAGGATGCGCAGAGTGCAAGGCGGAGCAATGTGCGCACACACATACACGCACAGGCACATACACACACACACACATGCACACGGCTAGAGGATGTGTGCAGCAAGGTTGGAGGGTGGCAGGTAAGCGTTGTGTGAGGACTGGGAACAGCCCCCAAGGTCCGTGACTTGGAGCAGAGGGAGCTGAGTAAGCAGCCATTCTCCCTACCGTGGGGCTGCCTTCACTGACAGCTCAGGCAGATCAGCAGGAATGCCTGAAGCCATCATGGCTCTTGCAGTACTGAGAGCAGACGGGCTGGGGGGTGGGAGTAGTGAGAAGGTGGAGGCCCGTCAAAGCCAGGTCCCAGACCGTACTGCTCAGGAATGAGGTGGCCTCACATGGCCTTGTGGCCCTTTAAGTACAGCAGCAGCAGGTGGGGGTGACACCCCAAGGGACCCCGTGAAATGGTGTGTCCCTGAGTGAAGATTGGTTCAGCCAGCCACCGCCTCATCCATCCACCTATGTATTCCAAGCTCATGCCCAGTGCCGAACTAGGTACCAGGGCCGGGGGAATGAGCAAGGATGTGCTGCCCTCAGGAACTCAGCCTGTTCAGGTCCAGTGTGGGGACCCAGGAGCTGACACAGCACACTGAGCTCCAGCCCACAGTGAGGGCCCCAGCAGGGAGGTGTGCCATTCCCACTGCATTCTGCAGCCCCCGACTCACTCTCCTCTTGAGGTCTCCTGCCAGGAACTGCCACCACTGTGTTCCTACTTTCCCATGGAAAACATCATCTCCAACTAAAAGATGTCATGAAGCCAGATTGGGTCTGGCTCCCTGATCACAGCTCTCCTCACCTTGCCCTGCTCTGGTCCCCTGTCCAAGGATCTAACCCGCGGGGCCGGCTCCATCCACCACCGGAGGGCTCAAGGGAAATAAGCAGGGTGGGGCTGCAGTCTCCCCTGGGTCCCAAGTGGGACCAGACCTGACCCACTGCCCACCTCCACCCCTCTGCTTTCCTCACTGACCCCTATGAGCCAAGCTCACCCCCACCTCGCTGCCTCTTCTCTCCAAGCCCTGGCCACGCAGTGCCTGGGGAGGCTGACAGCTCTGGATCGCACCAGTGGGCTCCCTCCCCGCAGGGCCTCAGTTTTACAATGGTTTGTTCCTTCCTCTACCTTTGAGTGAAGCTCTTGCCAAGCTTCCCATGCCACAGGTCTCGGAGTTCCAGAACACCTCCCCTCCCCTCAGGTCCGGGGCTCTCCTGGCGCCCCGCATCCCTTGCTGGTCTCCCTCTCCCTGAGTGTGCCATCTGCATCCACGGGACCTTGACTGACAACACTCTTAAGGCACCCTCGACTCAATCTTTAAACCTCTACTAGAGTGGAGGAAAATTGGGATTTGACCACCACTTAAATTGAGGGGTAGTTCTTCACTGTAGGAAAGTGTTCACATAACTGCAGGTACCCCTGGTGGTGAGGTGTGGCCTGACTCCCACAACCGGGTGGCATTTAAGACCAAGAAGGAGGCTGGGTGAGGAGGCTCATGCCTGTAAATCCAGCACTTTGAGAGCCTGAGGAGGGTGGATCACTTGAGCCCAGGAGTTTGAGGCTGCAGTGCAGTGAGCTATGATCATCACTGCAGTCTCTCCTGGGCAACAGAGTGAGATGCTCTTTCCAAAAAAAAGAGACCAAGAAGGAGGGATGTCTGTTTATTTACAGCGCACCCTTTGCGCCAGGCCCTTATGTTCATGACCTTACCCAACTGCACAATCTTGCAAGGTAGTTTACATCATCTCCGCTTTACAGTTCAAGAAACGAAGGCTCAGATTCATAGTCCCTGAATAGTCCCTCATAGTCCCTGAGTTCATCAAGTAGTGATTACAGTAGAATCTAAGCTATTTAATTCCAAAGCCTGTGATTTTTCTGGCCTTGAGCTATAGATCCAAAGGCTCCAACAGGGCCCTCCAGACTCAATGGCAGGGTGGTGTCTGCACAAGCTGGAAGAGTCCTTGTGATGAGCCCATCAGGAGCGGCCCGGGTTGAGCATCACCCTCCACATCTGCAGCAGAGAGTCCCGGCGGGTGGTGTAGGGTAAATGTTTGATGCGGAACCAGTGTCTGGGGATGATGTTCCCGCTGGGTGTATACAGCTTCTCCCCCTCCTTGCCCAAGAGACTGCGCAGGGCCACATTGCCCGACAGAAGCTTCTCATAGAACTCCACTCCACCGCAGGCATAGGCTGCAGAGAGGGAGGCCGTGCGGCGGTCCAGCCAGGACTCCAGGGCATGAGTGAGAGAATCCTTGGAGAAGGCGTAGACCACAAAGCCTGCCACTGCAGCCACCAAGTTGAAGGCAGCCCGTAAATTCATGGGGCCTCCATAGAGCCCCAGGGTGTACTTGGCACCCACGCCCAGTGCCCAGGTCCCTGCCAGGCAAGCTGGGGCCAGCAGGGCCTGCAGGGCAGTGGTACTGCTTTCCAGGTACACCACTTCCCTGGCCAAGGCGAACTTCTGGGCTTCATGGGACAGGGTCAGGGCAGCTCTCAGACGGGCTCCTGCTGGGCTCCGCCAGTCCACTCTTTGCCCATGTATGACCACGGGATGGTCAGTGCTCATCACTAGGTCCCCCAAGAAACTGGCAGGGATGCCCACCACAGCCCCAGCAGGGAATCTTGGGAAGCCTGCACTCACGGGCTGGAAGGTGAAGGTGGTGAAGGGCTTGTAGCAATGGCCTGAAGGAACACCTATGTCCTGTAGCACCTCTTGGAAGAGGCTCTGCAGCTGTGGAGGGAGCGGGGCTGGCTGGCCCTGAGGCCAGTACTGGTAGAGCCATTGGACCACGGGATCCGGGAAGAGGTGGTACGAGATTTGAACTCCAAACAGGCCTGCACAGGAACCCACCAAAAGGCCTGTCCTGTGTCTCTGCACAAATGCTGCGGTCCGCCACAGGGGACCTGCCATGAGTGTGGTCACCGTGGACAATCTGGGTCAAGAAAAACAGAAGTCAGCCAGTTTCCCTGAGTCAGCCTGCAGACTGAACATCCTCCAGGGGCCATACCCCCTTTTTAAACCGAAGTAACACAGTATAGTGGTGAAGAGCGTGGGCTCTACAGCCAGAGCGCCTGTGTTCAAATCCCAGCCCCGTCTCTGTGCATCATTTTCCCATCTGCCAAACAGGTGTGTCGTAATGGCCAACCTCTAGGGTGGCTGTGATGAGCACATGAATAAACATACATAAGATATTTAGCGTCTGGCTCAGAAGCAGGTATTCCTTATAACGGCTGTAATGACTTTTATTCCCATCGCTGGGTGCAGCACTCCAACTGCCTCATCCCACTCATCCCATGGGAAAGCCCTATGATTACTAATTTATAAGCAAAACGTGTTCAATTTATTGAGTGCTTACCGTATGCTAGACTCAGTGCTGAGCACTCTAACAGTTGAACCCTTACAACCCCATGACCAATCACTACAGCTACCCCTATTTCAAAGCTGTGAAAACAACTGGCCAAAATCCTAAGCTAGTAAAATGACAGTGTTATGGGCTGAACTGTGTCTCCTCCTCCCCAATTCATATATTCAAGTCCTAACCCCCAGTACCTCAGACTGTGGCTGTATTTGGAGACAGGGTCTTTAAGGAGGTAATTAAGATAAAATGAGGCCATCAGTATGGATCCTAATCCAATTTGACTGGTGTACTTATAAGAAGAGACTGGGATGCAAACAGGCACAGCGGGAAGATGATGTGAGGATCCAGGGAAAAGGCTACCACCTACAAGCCAAGAAGGGAGGTCTCAGAAGACACCAACCCTGTTAACACCTTGGTCTTGAACTTCCAGCCTCCACAACTCCCAGAGGATAAATTTCTGCTGGTTGGGCCACCCAGTCTGTGGTACTTTGGCATGGCAGCTCTAGCAGACTAACACAGGCAGAGTATTTGAGCACACGCTGTCACGTGTTCACAGCAAACTTTCTGTTTTAGAAAACTCGTTATGCTAAATTACAAACATATACCAAAGTAGACAAAATAGTACATCCATCAACTTCAATCCCATCAACTCAAGGCCAATCTTGTTTCATTTCTCTTACCACTCACGCCTCCGTCCAACTGGTTTATTTTGAAACATCCCCGGGCATCCTATCCTTTCATCCTTGAATATGTCAGTAAAAATTCACAATTCTTTGATTGAAACTTACTGTATTCCATGTCCGTGAAAAGTGCTTAATAAGCAACGAATGAGCTGCCGCAAACAAAAACGCAGGGTACAGCTTGGCCTATCTTAATCAAGAACTCCTATAAGAATCATTATCATTCGGGCTTTTTTTTTTCCCAATGCCGGAAAGTGAGGCTAAGAAAGGAAGGGTCCGGGCCAAAGTCCAACGTCCCGAGCGAGGACCACTGCGTTGCGGGGTCGGCCTAGGAGACAGTACCAACCAAGCAGCCCGCCCGTGGCTGGGCGAGGAGGGGCTGCAGGAGCCCCGCAGAGGGGTCCTCGCTACGCTTCCACCCTGGGCCCCCTAGGTTACTCCATAGTCTGAACGCGCTACCGGGTCGCATCAGGCCGGAAAAGGGTCCCTCCCGCTTGCCCGTGCGCTCACCTCCTCTGCTGCCGCCCGGAACGCCTAAATGTGCGCGCGGCAAGGCGGCCGCAAAGCATGCCGGCCCGGAGCCTGGGGGCGGGGACTTCGGGAGGCGGAGCTCGCCGGCCCGGGGTCCTGCGGCGGGGACTTCAGGGGGCGGAGCTCGCTCGACGGGTCTG
>NW_012115155.1:1841884-1849698 GCF_000951035.1 Colobus angolensis palliatus | reverse complement strand
GGAGGCAGGGGTTACAGTGAGCCGAGAATACGCCACTGCACTCCATTCTGGGCGACAGAGCGAGACTCCGTCACACACACACACACACACACACACGCACACACACACACACACACACGGTGTCTTTGATCATGCCGTTGAACCCCCGAAGGAACGGCAGCCCCGCGTGGGTCACCAGGCGGCCTATGGCAGAGCCCCCATCAGAGCCCATGCCCATCTGACTGGCCGGCCCGTGTACTTTCCCGTCTGGAAGCGCCCACCCTCGGCGGGGAGCTCTGAGCTTTATGTTTATTACCATGTTCGCTGCCCCCAAGCTCCTCCCGGGTGCTTCCCACTGTACAGTCCACACAGCAGAGTCCCATCTGTCATTTCTCCTTTCCAGCCTCTCTGTAGATGAGGGATCAGCTGGGCTGTGCACCAAATCCAGCTCTGCATCTGCTTTTGTAAATAAAGTTTTATTGGAACACAGCCATGCCCAATCCTTTACAGAAGGAAACCAGACTGCCCAGGGTTAAAACCTGGCTCCAACCATTACTAGCTGTGTGATAATGAGTTGCTGTATATGTATCCTGTGCCTCACGGTCCGTGCCGCCTAGCCATTAGCTATTATTATTAAAGTCTGTTCTGAGACCCCCCAACTTTGGCTGCTCAGTTGTTTGTGTGTAAATAGTGCAATGTGACCTCAGCCAAAGCCAGAATGTGGGACATTCTACAGGGCAAATGATGTGGTTTATCCAATAAATCAATGGCATTTGTCTCAAACAAACAGATGAACAAACAAAAGACACCTTGGAGAAATTTGAATATGGATTTGAATATCAGATTATATTAATAAATTATTGCTTATTTCATCAGATGGGATGATGACATGGAGTTTACATAAACCAAAAAATTCTTACTAGAGATGCATACTGAAGTATTTACAGGTGAAATGACACAGTGTCTACTATTTGATTCAAAATATTCCAACGAAACCAAACCCAAACAAAAACAAAAACAAAAACAAAACAGGAGCACAGATGAAACAACGTTGACAAAGAGTTATCGTGAAGCTGCATGACAGGTTCAGGGATCTTCATTATATCATGCTCTACTTTTGTGTATGTTTGGACATTTCCATAATAAAAAGTTTAAAAACATTTTTTAAAGTAGGCTGGCCAGTTGGACTCCATCAAAATGAAACATTTTTGCGAAGGAAAAATACTGTCAAGAAAAGTGGAAAGATAATTCATAATAGGAGAACATATTTACAAATCATAGATCTGATGAGGGTATAGTATCCAGAATACATAAAGAACTCTTAGCAACTCAACAACAACAAGCCAATTAATAAATGGGCAAATGACCTGAGTAGACATTTCTCAAAAAAATATACAAATATATGCCAAAAAGCATATAAAAATGTGCTCACTAGTATCAGTCGCTAGGGAAATGCAAATCACCACAATGAGACACTATTCACAACCACTGGATTTCTATAACAAAAAAAAAAAACCTAGAAAATAATCATTGTTGGAGAAGATGTGGAGAAGCCTGCGGGGTAGTGGGAGGGGACTTTGGGGAGTTGGGCAGGGGCTGGACCGCCACTGTCTTGTAAGCAATTATTCTAATGGCAATGGCAGGTCATTGGTGACCTAGATGAGAGCTGATCTGTGGAGAGGTGAGCAGGAATGTTCGAATGGTTGAAGAGAGAATGGACAGTGAGGAATACGGACAACTCTTCTGGCTGCGAAGAGGCATAAAGATGGGCTGATGGCTCAAGGTGCACACGGGGTGCAAGGAGGGCTTCGTTTGTCTTGTTTGTTGCCAGAGAGAGGGACCAGGAAGGTTCTCCGTGGGTAGGTGAGAGGCGAGAGGGGATGAGTCCGGGGTAGGGAGGAGGAGGTGGGTCGGGAGCACCTCCTCACTGTAACGGGAGGGAAGCTATGGTCAATGGGCTCAGGCTGGTGAAGTCGTGCTGGGAAGAGAGGTTGTCCTTATTGGATGCTGCCTCTTTTTCCCAGTGATCTATGGAGTGAGGTCATCAGCTGAAAGTGAAGTGGGGATGGAGTCGGGAGGGAGTGCTGAAGGTTGAGGAGATGTAAATTTCTAGGTGAGGAGAAAGAAAGACCTTTCTACCAGGAAAAGGAAATGATTGTTGTGTACTGTTGAGTGCCCATTTGAGATCTGGGACAAAACCACAACGTGAGACAAGTTATCATGGTTGTGTGATTCTTTCCAACAATGTTGGGGTGCTCAGGTACAGGAATAAGTAGATGGACAGTTGGGTTTAATTAGAGCTGGGTTTGCCAGTCAAGTACAAAGTGGAGAGAAAGGGGCAAAGTTGGTGAGGATGTTTGCAAAAAAGTGATGACATAGTGATTGGCCATGAACTCAGCCAGTGAGGAGGAAAGTGAGGGTCTCTGGGGTGTCTATTTTACTTAACACCTACATGTTACACACCATGTGCCCTGTGCTGCGCCTAAGCACTTTGTTCCCAGACACTCTGCAGAAGGAAGAGATAGCGAGATCATTGGCCTGGTGGAACATAAGGAATGTTCTAATGGGGTCACCATAGTAAGCCAGGTAGAAGTATAAGGAGGTGAGTACAGGGTGGGTGTGAGTCTTGAAATGGACCTTTCAGAGGTGGTATCGATATTGGTGATAACAAGGTCAAGGGCATGTCTGTAGGAGCTGAGGTGGGATGGAAGAGAAGATGATGAAGAGTTGAGGGGGTATATGAATCATTTTTATTTTCTATATTTTATGAAGCTTTGACATCTGGGAGGCCTTGCTAATCCTGGAAAGACTAGCTAGTTCCTAGTGATGGCAAATGACTCTCCCATGAGCACGCCTTTCATATGCAAACCAACCAATCCACAGCCGTACCCCAACCACCTCTTTTATTTACTTTTCACTCTCTAAGTCAGTATTTCTGCTGGCTCTAAATATCCTCAGGATTAGGTACTGGACAACTGGAGAATACCCCTATACTCCAGAGCCCGCTGAAATTAACTATCCAATCCTACACTTGCTTCAGTGTGACTACCCTGCCTTGCCTGTTCCTTCCAAAAACCACAATGAAGCCTCTGGGCCATGCCTTCCCCCAGCTCCTTCTGCTTCCCTCCTGACTGACCTGGTGTTTCCCCATGTGGCTCTGTGTGGCACGGCATGCCTTCCTCCTCTCAGGAACTGCAGGTAATAAACTATTCTTTCGCCTGATTGCCCTGGCCAGAACTTCCAACACTATGTTGAATATGAGTGGTGAGAGAGGGCATCCCTGTCTTGTGCCAGTTTTCAAAGGGAATGCTTCCAGATTTTGCCCGTTCTGTATGATATTGGCTGTGGGTTTGTCATATATAGCTCTTATTATTTTGAGATATGTTCTATCAATACCGAATTTATTGAGAGTTTTTAGCATGAAGGGCTGTTGAATTTTGTCAATGGCCTTTTCTGCATCTATTGAGATAATCATGTGGTTTTTGTCTTTGGTTCTGTTTATATGCTGGATTACGTTTATTGATTTGTGTATGTTGAACCAGCCTTGCATCCCAGGGATGAAGCCCACTTGATCATGGTGGATAAGCTTTTTGATGTGCTGCTAGATTTGGTTTGCCAGTATTTTGGCATTGGCCACTGGGGAAAGGGGGAGTGGTAAAGAATCAGGGATCACATCACAGCACTGAAACAATTCAAGGATGAGAGGAAGCGACCAGGGAGCTGGTAGATAGCAGCAAGGATGGGGGGTACTGGAATGGTCTGGTGGCTTGCGTTTCAAAGGAGCAGGGGTATGTATAGGAGGAAACGGCTGTGGGGAGAAAAGGGGATACCCATTCTGCCCTGATCTCAGGGGAACATGGGGAAGAAAGTGACTTCACTGGAGAGGGCTATGGTGTCCTCGGCAAAGACAGCCAAGCTTTGGAGACAGCAAGCGAACGAGGGGAGCTGGGGCGGGGGTTTACACATGATGGACCAAGCCTTCCAAAGTCACAGTGAAACGACCCTGGGAGGCCCGCAAGGGTGAGTGACTGGGGCTAGATTAGGGGATAAACCGGAAATGAACACATGGATAAGCCCCCAGGAAATCATGGTTGACGGAGCATAAGATGAGTTTTAAAAATTTCTCGGGGGGCTTTTGGACATAAAAGGAATACTTAAGAGTTACTAACATTTTCATTACTGTATTAAAGCAGTAAGTTTGAATACCCTAAGTCTCTTAAACCTAAAATGTCAATTTACAAATATTGTCATCTTATTCACAAGCCCAGTAATTTTTGTCTAAAAATAAGAATTTTTTTCTACTTGTTCCTTGATTAACATTCAGTTAATTCCTAGGGTTTACAGATTAAATCTTTCTTAATTATACTGTATCACTTCTGTACTTAATTGATCAAATTTCCTTAGACATTTCAAACCACATTTTCAAATTTAATTTAGCTGATTCTCTTAAATATGCTAACCTGCTGTATTAGTCAGGGTTCTCCAGAGAAACAGAACCAATAGAATACGTGCGCATGCACATGTGCGTGTGTGTGTGTGCGCACGTGTGAATGTTTATTTAAAGAGACATTATAAGGAATTGGCTCATGCCATTATGGACACTGAGAAGACCTAAGATTTGCAGCTGGCAAGCTGGAGACCCAAGAGGGCTAAGAATATAGTTCCAGTCTGAATCCAAAGTGCTAAAAAGGCAGAAGAGCCAAGGCTGAGGCTGAGTCAGAAGGCAGGAGAAGACGGATGTCCCAGTTCTAAGACAGGCAGAGCAGGAGAATTCCTTCTCACTCTGCCTTTGGTTCTATTCTGGCCTTCGACGGACTGGAGGAGGTGCACCCACACTGGGGAAGGCAACCTGCTTTGCACGGTCCACCAATTCAAAACACCCTCACAGTCACACTCAGAACGTTTAGCCAAATACTTGGGTGTCTCCTGGCCCAGTCAAGTTGACACATAAAATCAGCCATCAAGTCTCCCACAATAGTAGCGTTTCAAATTTAAAAAGTAAAATCTTCCTAAACCTTTAAGCAACTCTCAAAAATCCAAAGAAATAGACACAGAAATGTAACAGTTAAGATTCTCTCTCTCTCTCTCTTTTTTTTTTTGTCACCCAGGCTAGATAGAGGGCAGTGGAACTAAGACAGCTCACTACAGCCTTGACCTTCTTGGCTCCAGGGATCCTCCACTTCAGCCTCCTGACTACAGACACCTGCCACCATACCCAGCGAAATCGTTCTGTTTTGTTTTGTTTTTTGGTATAGATGGGGTTTCACCATGTTGCTCAGGCTGGTCTTGAACTTCTGGGCTCAAGTGATCCGCCTGCCTCAGCCTCCCAAAGTGCTGGGATTACAGGTGTGAGCCACCACACCAGGCAAGATCCTCTTAACTGTTTCAAACATCTTAGAACTGAAGTACTTATGTAACAGTGGAATGATTACACAACTCCTTATTACAGATAACCTAACCAGCATAAATGTATCGATGGAAAATTTGAATAGATTCTTTTATTCTTCCTGGGGTTACAGACATACTCTCCTAACCCAATGTCACAGAGCCATCATCTCAGGCCACTTCATGCTGAGGTGCAGTAAGCTGAGCTGCTGGGGGGTCCTTACGCTCAGGACAGGGGATCAGAAGGGCTTCCAGGAGATTCATCATAAGCTGGTGTCTATTAGGCTGGGTATCTGTAGGGAGAATCAGACTATCCAAGACTATTTATCTTTTCTGTTATAGTAGGATCCTCCACAAGTTTTCTTCACCTGGGTAGAGCTGTTAAGATTCTGGACCCCATCCTAGGATTGCAATGAATCTTTCAACTGCATGATTTGCAATAACGAAATTGTGAAGTTGACCAAAACTTGAATACTTAAGTATAGTATGCATGTAGTTCAGCTTGGTCAATCAACTGTAAACATCATTAAAATCTTGTACATGCCTTTCTTCTTCTTTTTTTCTTTGCTTTTTTTTGTTTTTTTTTTTTCTTTAACATGCCTCATATGGCTCTGCAGAGAACTACTGCTTTCTTTTGAATGCGAAAAACCATCATACTTTGCTGACTGAGAGTCCCTTTAAGCTGACTTCTTTAGCCTTTAAAACTGCCCTAGATAGTTTGGGAAGCATACTTTCTTTCCGGCAACAAATTGATGCTTCAGACCAATCTTAATTATCCTTGCTCTAAGATGTAAATTATCCTTGCTCGGACACTTTTCAAGGAACCCTGGTTCCTTGTACTGGGGAACTGCATTTGAGACCAAAATCTGGGTGCTTTGGGCACATATGAGGTCACTTTACTTGATGTAGGGAGTGAGTGACAGCACAGTAGACCACATGAGAGGCAGACCCAGAAAATATATATATATATAATTTTTTTTTTTTTTAGACAGAGTCTTGCTGTGTTGCCCAGGCTGGAATGCAGTGGCACAATCTCAGCTCACTGCAACCTCTGCCTCCTGGGTTCAAGCAATTCTCCTCCCTTAGCCTCCTGAGTAGCTGGGACTACAAGCATGTGCTACCACGCCCAGCTAATTTTTTTATATTTTTAGTAGAGATGGGGTTTCACTATATTGGCCAGGCTGGTCTCAAACTCCTGACCTCATGATCCGCCCACCTCGGCCTCCCAAAGGGCTGGGATTACAGGCATGAGCCACTGCGCCCAACCCAAGATATATTTTTTAAATGTCAAGGGATCATATCATTGTTTTCAGTTTAACTCAACTGATAACTCAAAGCTTTTCAAATATATAAAGATTTTCATTTTTTTTTTTTGTCTTCTCTGAGATACCAGCTTCTCTTATTGCCAAGTACACAACATCCTTTTACTAACTGCCACCTGCCATGCTCTATATTGTGACCCTCAGAGACTGAATCCAGTCCTGGATTCCTTGCTGGCCTGCGCTGCACCTCCATTTCACCCTCTTGGTCCTTATTTTTCCATCAGTATCTTTTTGACATCAGAATCTGGGAATTCTGGTGATGACTGTACTGTGAATTGTTTGAGTAAAATCGACTCATGGAGGGATAAATAAAATGACGTTTTTCCCCTGTGAACCTCATCTGACTGGAGAAATGACTTTATTTTTCCAGCGATTGCTGTAAACTGCCAGATGTCCAGCTTACTAGCAGCTTTCCTCAGTGACGCAGTCTGTAATTTGTTAGTCAATATCAGTTACTAAGACAGTCTCGTTTTGGTTAAAACCCAGTCTCATCGTCTGCTTTAAAACTTCACCTTCATATTTCACCCAGGGCTGCCCCTACCACATCAGCACCTCACTCCCAGGGCAGACTAAACTTGCTGTTCCAATGGCTTTGAGTCAGGGGTGGGGTTGGGGTGCTATCTCACCCATAGCTCTTTTCCTAGGGCTTTTTATTATTATTATTATTTCTTCTAAAAAAAAAAAAACCAAAAAACAGAAAACGGGATACATGTGCAGAACATGCAGGTTTGTTACATAGGTATATGTGTCATGGTGGTTTGCTGCACCTATTAACCCGTCCTCTAAGTTTCCTCCCCTCACCCCCCACCCCCCAACAGGCCCTGCTGTGTGTTGTACCCCTCTCTGTGCCCGTGTGTTCTCATTGTTCAACTCCCACTTATGAGTGAGAACATGGAGTATTTGGTTTTCTGTTCCTGTGTTAGTTTGCTGAGGATGATGGCTTCCAGATTCATCCATGTCCCTGCACAGGACATGATCGCATTCCTTTTTATGGCTGCACAGTATTTCATGGTGCATACATACCACATTTTCTTTACTCAGTCTATCATTGATGGGCATTTAAGTTGGTTCCACGTCTTTGCTATTGTAAATGGTGCTTCAATAAACATACTTGTGCATGTGTCTTTA
>NW_012115155.1:1839969-1841834 GCF_000951035.1 Colobus angolensis palliatus | reverse complement strand
TGTAAATGGTGCTTCAATAAACATACTTGTGCATGTGTCTTTACAGCAGAATGATTTCTATTCCTTTGGGTATATATCCAGTAATGGGATTGCTGGGTCAAATGGTATTTTTGGTTCTGTATCCTTGCAGAATCACCACACTGTCTTCCACAATGGTTGAACTAATTTACATTCCCACTAGCAGTGTAAAAGCATTCCTATTTCTCCACAGCCTTGTCAGCATCTATTGTTTCCTGACTTTTTAATAATCTCCATTCTGATTGGTGTGAGATGGTATCTCGTTGTGGTTTTGATTTGCATTTCTCTGATGATAAGTGATATTGAGCTTTTTTTCATAGGTTTGTTGGCTGCATAAATGTCTTCTTTTGAGAAGTGTCTATTCATATCCTTTGCCCACTTTTTGATGGGGCTGTTTATTTCCTGTAAATTTAAGTTCCTTGTAAATTCTAGATATTAGACCTTTGTCAGATGGGTAGATTGTAAACATTTTCTCCCATTCTGTAAGTTGTTCACTGTGATGATAGTTTCTTTTGCTGTGTAGAAACTCTTTAGTTTAATTAGATCCCATTTGTCAATTTTGGCTTTTGTTGCAATTGCTTCTGGTGTTTTTATCATGAAGTCTTTGTCCATGCCTATGTCCTGAATGGTATTGCCTAGGTTTTCTTCTAGGGTTTTTGGGTTTTACATTTAAGTCTTCAATCCATCTTGAATTAATTTTTGTATAAAGTATAAGGAAGGGGTCCAGTTTCAGTCTTCTGCATATGGCTAGCCAGTTTTCCCTACACCATTTACTGAATAGGTGATCCTTTCCCCATTGCTTGTTTTTGTCAGGTTCATCAAAGATCAGATGGTAGTAGATGTGTGGTGTTATTTCTGAGGTTTCTGTTCTGCTCCACTGGTTTTTATATATCTGTTTTGGTACCAGTACCAAGCTGTTTTGGTTACTGTACCCTTGTAGTATAGTTTGAAGTCAGGTAGTGTGATGCCTCCAGCTTTGTTCTTTTTGCTTAGAATTGTCTTGGCTATGCAGGGTCTTCTTTGATTCCATATAAAATTTAAAATAGTTTTTTTCTAACTCTGTGAAGAATGTCAGTGGTAGTTGGATGGGGAATAGCATTAAATCTATAAATTACTTTGGGTGGTATGGTCATTTTCATCATATTGATCCTTCCTACCCATGAGGATGGGATGTTTTTCCATTTGTTTGTGTCCTCTTTTATTTCCTTGAGCAGTGGTTTGCAGTTCTCCTTGAACAAGTCCTTCACACCCCTTGTTAGCTGTATTCCTAGGTATTTTCTTCTCTTTGTAGCAACTGTGAATGGGAGTTCATTCACGATTTGGCTCTCTGCTTGTCTATTGTTGGTGTAAAGGAATCTTTGTGATTTTTTACACATTGATTTTGTACCCTGAGACTTTGTTGAAGTTGCTTATCAGTTTAAGGAGTTTGGGGGCTGAGATGATGGGGTTTTCTAAATATAGCACCATGTCATCTGCAAACAGAGGCAATTTGACTTCCTCTCTTCCTATTTGAATACCCTTTATTTCTGTCTCTAGCTTGATTGCCCTGGCCAGAACTTCCAATACTGTGTTGAATAGGAATGGTGAGAGAGGGCATCCTTGTCATGTTCTGGTTTTCTTTCTTTCTTTTTGAGACAGAGTTTCACTCTTGTTGCCCAGGCTGGAGTGCAATGGCACAATCTCAGCTCACTGCAACCTCTGCCTCCCAAGTTCAAGCGATTCTCCTGTCTCAGCCTCATGAGTAGCTGGGATTACAGGCATGTGCCACCATGCCTGGCTAATTTTGTATTTTTAGTAGAGACAGGGTTTCCCCATGTTGGTCAGGTTGGTCTCGAACTCCCGACCTG
>NW_012115155.1:1824091-1839119 GCF_000951035.1 Colobus angolensis palliatus | reverse complement strand
CATGCCCAGCTAATTTTTTGTATTTTTAGTAGAGATGGGGTTTCTCCATGTTGGTCGGGCTGGTCTTGAACACCTGACCTCAGATGATCTGCCCACCTCTGCCTCCCAAAGTGCTGGGATTACAGGCATGAGCCACCATGCCTGGCCCAAATTTTGATCTTATTAAGAGCCATTAATAGTTTCCACAAATCCTTATGTTTAGCTCCTACAATGGGCCATATCATTTGAGGTTGAGGTGCCACTATACCGCCATGGTTCCAGATAACAGGAACTCTTGCCGTACTTCTTATCGTTTCTACCATCTGACTGTTTTGTTCAGATCAGCTGAACATAGTGTGGCCGTGGCACGCAGACTGAGAGGTGCAATTCAAGCTAAATATCCCCTTAGGGGACCAAATAATGATGATTCCATAGGAATCGTTGTGCAGCACCTCTGCCTGTTCTGCAATGCAATCTTCCTAAACCAGTACGTTCATTTTTTCTGGCCAGGTTCGATTTTATTTACAAATAGGTTTTTGAGGGTGGTATGCCTCAATTATAGGAGCAGATTTATTCTGGTAAATACTGAGATCAGAAAGCATGTGTAACTGTGTCATAGAGGGATTACATCCAGGCATTATTACTAGCCAGAATTGGTAAATATGCCCAATAAGAATAATTGCTCTCTGTGTCAGCCCTTGGTGAAGGAATACTCACGGCAGTGGTGATCACTGCTATCATACTACCATTCAGTTACTCACTGTGACTGGTTGTCTCGCTTTCCTCAGGTTTTCTTCCACCATCTGTGACAGCTTCTTCATCTGTCCCCAGGTGGGTGGCTGCGTTCGACAGGTGTTGCTCGTGACAGTTGGGGTCCTCCTCAGCATCAGTCTCAACATGGCTGCAACCAGGGGGTTCTTGGGATCCTCCCAGAATCTCTTTCTTGGCATCTGGCTCTTGATAAGGTTTTAGGTGTCTTGATGGCATCCAAATCAGCTGTTGATTTTGGCCTAGAGAAACACAAGCATAACCTCTACCCCAAGTTATTATTCTACCTATTTCCCAACTTTTTGTTATCGGGTCTCTCCACCAAACCCATTGTTCTGCTTCTGTCTTTGTAGCTGGTTTCTGTAGATGCTGTTCAGCTGCTGATAACATCTGGCCTTTGGGCAGGCTCAAAAAATTTAAAGTTAATAATGCTAGATTCAGTTGCGTCTGCGGTGTTCCATATTCTTTATTTCCCCCTTCTGCTTTTGCAACTGCTGTTTTAGGGAGAGATTCATTCTTTCCACTATGGCTTGTCCTTGAGAATTGTATGGGATACCTGTAATGTGTTTAATATTCCACATAGAGAAAAATGTAGCTAGAGCTTGGCTAATATATCCTGGGGCATTATCTGTTTTAATAGAAGCTGGAATGCCCGTCACTGCAAAACGCTGCAAAAGGTGACATTTAACACAGGCAGAAGACTCTCCTCATTGGCATGTAGCCCAAACAAAGTGAGAAAAGGTGTCCACACATACATGTACATAAGCTAGTCTCCCAAACCAGGGAACATGTGTGACACCCATTTGCCAAAGAGAGTTAGGTTCCAATCCTTGAGGATGAACTCCTCCTGTAAAAGATGAGGAATGAACCATTTGGCAAGTTGGACATTGCTGGATAATAGCTTTAGCTTCTTTCCAGGTAATGCTGTATCTGTGTTTGAGACCAGAGGCATCAACATGGGTTAAACTGTGAAAGTGTCTAGCATTAGATGTTGCATTAGCAGCTAGGCAATCAGCCATTTGATTCCCTTCAGTCAAAGGTCCTGGAAGAGGTGTATGAGCTGATGTAAAAAGGGTGCATTCTACTTCTAACTGCTGTTTGCAATTGGGCAAATAAAGTCATCAGTTGTTCATCTGTATGAAAGTCATCAGTTGTTCATCTGTATGAAATCGTAACTGAGCATTTTCAATTAACTGTGTGGAATGAACCATGTATGAAGAATCAGAAATCACATTAATGGGCATATCAAAAGCAGTCAATACCTCAATTACAGCTCTAAGCTCCACTTTTTGAGCTGAAGTATAGGGCGTCTGGAAAACTTTACTTTTTGAGCCAGAATAAGAAGTTTTACCGTTACTAGACCCATCTGTAAAACAATGAAAACGCTTAACAGGCTGCAGGTTGTTTACTGCAGGAATTGTAAATGCAAAATGTCCACAGTCTTACTCAGCTAAGGGGATAGTAAAGAAACAGTCTTTTAAATATATGACTGTTAAAGGCCAATTTTTTGGAATTATAGCAGGAGAAGGCGACCCTGGCTGTTATGCTCCCATAGGTTGTATAACTGAATTGATGGGTCTTAAGTCAGTTAACATTCTCCATTTACCTGATTTTTTCTTAATTACGAAAACTGGAGAATTCCAAGGGGAACATGTTGGAGCTATGTGCCCATTTTCTAATTGTGCAGTAACTAATTCCTCTAAAGCCTCCAGTTTCTCTTTACTTAGTGGCCATTGTTCTATCCAAATTGGCTTATCTGTTAACCATTTTAAAGGCGTAGGTTCTGGAGGCTTAACAATGGTCACCATCAAAAATGATATCCTAATCTTCGGCGGGAACTTTGTCTTTCCGCTTGAAGCAGTTTTTTTCAAACCTTGCAAATTTTTTTCTAGTCCCATACCAGGGACATACCCCATTTCATGCATCATATGTTGATTTTGAGGGCTATATAATTGTTCTGGAATTAGAACTTGTGCTCCCCACTGTTGTAATAAATCTCTCTCCCATAAATGTATAGGTACAGAAGTTATAATTGGCTAAATAGTGCCAGGTTGTCCATGAGGCCCTTCACAATGCAAAATATAGCTACTTTGACATACTTCAGGGGCTACAGCCAACTCCAACTATGTTAAATTGAGCGTGTTGAATTGGCCACACAGACAGCCAGTGCTGTAGAGAAATGATTGAAATGTCCGCTCCTGTATCTACCAAACCTTTAAATTTATTTCCCTGACTAGTTATTTCACAGGTAGGATGTTTGTCAGTAATTTGATTCACCCAATAAGCTGCTTTGCCTTATTTATTTGTGCTTCCAAATCCTCCTGTTAGTTTAATTTCACTTTTTCCCGTTTCCACACATGGCATAATCAGGAGCTGTGCTATGCGCTCTCCTAGCTCTGCTTTTCAGGGAACAGAAGTAGATATAACAATTTGAATTTCCCCCATTATAATCTGAATCAATGGCTCCTGTATGTATTTGTACCCCTTTAAAATTTAAACAAGACCTTCCTAAAAGTAATCCTATCATCCCCACTGGCAAGGGTCCAGACTCCTGTTGGGACCTTTTGTGGGGGTTCCCCAGGCAGAAGGCTCGCAGCTTTCATGCAGCATAAATCTACTGCAGCACTACCGGCCGTGGTGGGGGACAGATATTGTACAGGGTTGAGGGAATGGCCTGAGCTGGAAATGGCCCGGTTTAGAATGGGGCCCAGGTTGGGCCCCTCATGGTGTTTCCTGAAATCGGGTTCCCTTCTTTATCAAACTTAGAGTGACACTGATTATCCCAATGTTTTCCTTTTTTACATTTTGGACAAATTTCAGGCTCAGCAGTTTTCTTTTTCCCTTATCTGGCGGCCTGACTCTCTGATTTTTTTCTACATTCTTTTTTAGTATGACCATGCTTCCCGCAGTTAAAACAAGCTCCAGGAAATGGAGTATTTCCTTTATCCACTCTCAGTCCTGCCATTGCCTGTGCCAACAAAGTAGTTTTATGCAGATTACCTCCGATACCATCACAGGTCTTGATATAATCAACTAAATGTATTTTCCCTCTGATAGGTCACAGAGCAGCCTGGCAATCGGGATTAGCATTGTGGAAAGCTAGTAACTGCAACGCTATATCCTGAGCAGCTGAATCTGCATCACCTTTTTAAGAGACTCCTGTAACTGAGCTATAAAATCCACATATGGTTCTTTTGGTCTCTGTTTTATAGCACTAAAGGAAGGGTATTGTTCTCCACCTGATTTTTTCCCAAGCTCTAATGCACACTCCTCTAAGCTGTTCTATGGCATCATCCTGCAAGACCACTTGTGCATTTAAAGCAGCTCAGCCGCCAACTCCCAAAAGTTGGTCTGCAGTTATATTAATCTGAGGTTGGACCTGGGCATTGTGAGCAGCCTGAATGGAAGCTTCATCTGCCCACTAAGTTTTAAATTGTAAAAACTGAGCGGGAGTTAGATAAGCTCGAGTAAGAGTGTCCCAGTCAGTAGGAATCATCTGACTGGAAACAGCAACATTCTTTAACAGTCCCATTACAAAAGGAGAACCTGGTCCATACTGATTAATAGCTTGTTTAAATTCTCTGAGTAATTTAAAAGGAAAAGACTCAAATGTAGCTATAATATTTCCCTGTTGATCTGGGGGGTGTATTGTAACAGGGAGCTGCCAAGCCTCTAAATCACCCTCTCGTCTAGCTTGCTGAATTGCTGCCTGAATAGAACTAAGAGCGGTTTCTTGGGGTGCTGCTCGAACAGTCACTGGGGCAACTACTTTTCACCCAGTGTCCTCCAGAAAAGAAAGATCTGGAGAGTCTTTTTCTTCAAAATAATAAGGAGGGGGTGCAGAAGGGTAGGGATGAACCTCTTCCTCCTTTGCTGCTTTAGTTTTAGCTGGCAAATAAACCTGCTCTGTAACCTCTTCTGTTACTTTGTTATACTCTCCTTCCTCCTCCTCATCAGTGTGAAAAAGTTCCAAGGTGGAATGAACCAGAGCCCATACCCGTCCCATTGTTAGCCTGATGCTTCCAAACTCCCCTTCTTACTCACCACGGGGATTGCTTTAAGAGTGCTCAGGTATCCTCCAGCTAGTTCCACATTCTCCAACCATCACTCTGGGGCCTTTTGACCTGAATTCGAGCCCCCACGAATGGTCGCCACTTGCTGAGAACAGCTTGATCAGAGAGACCCTAACCCAGCGGTGCCAGAGAAATTAAAGACACACACACAGAAGTATAGAGGTGTGAAGTGGGAAATCAGGGGTCTCACAGCCTTCAGAGCTGAGAGCTCTGAACAGAGATTTACCCACATATTTATTAACAGCAAGCCAGTCATTAGCAGTTTCTATAGATTTTAGATTAACTAAAAGTATCCCTTATGGGAAACAAAGGGATGGGCTGAAATAAAGGGATGAGTTGGGCTAGTTATCTGCAGCAGGAGCACGTCCTTAAGGCACAGATCGCTCATGCTATTGTTTGTGGTTTAAGAATGCCTTTAAGCTGTTTTCCACCCTGGTTGGGCCAGGTGTTCCTTGCCCTCATTCTGGTAAACCCACAGCCTTCCAGCGGGGGTGTCGTGGCCATCATGAACATGTCACGGTGCTGCAGAGATTTTGTTTATGGCCAGATTTGGGGCCAGTTTATGGCCAGATTTCGGGGGGCCTGTTCCCAATAGTGATATCCCCTTTGTCATTTTTTATTGTGTCTATTTGATTCTTTTCTCTTTTCTTCTTTGTTAGTCTAAAGTGGTCTATCTATTTTGTTAATTTTTTAAAAAAATCAGTTACTGGATTCATTGATTTTTTGGAGGGTTTTTCGTGTCTCTATCTCCTTCAGATTTTTTCTGATCTTAGTTATTTCTTGTCTTATGCTAGTTTTTGGATTAATTTGTTCTTACCTCTCTAGCCCTTTTAATTGTGATGTTAGGGTATCAATTTGAGATATTTCAAGCTTTCTGATGTGGGCGTTTAGTGCTATAAATTTCCCTCTTAACACCGCTTTAGCTGTGTCCCAGAGAAGCTGGTATGTTGTCTCTTTGTTCTCATTGGTTTCCAATAACTTCTTGATATCTGCCTTAATTTCATGATTCACCCAGGAGTCATTCAGGAGCAGGTTGCTCAATCTCCACATAATTGTGTGGTTTTGAGTGGGTTTCTTAATCCTGAGTTCTAATTTGATTGCACTGTGGTCTGAGAGACTGTTATGATTTCAGTTCTTTTGCGTTTGTCAAGGAGGGTTTTACTTCCAGTTACGTGGTCGATTTTGGAATAAGTGCCACATGGCACTGAGAATAACGTATATTTTGTTGATTTGGGGTAAAGAGTTCTGCAGATGTCTACTAGGTCCACTTGATCCAAAGCTGAGTTCAAGTCCTGATTAGCCTTGCTAATTTTCTGTCTCACAGATCTGTCTAGTACTGACAGAGAGATGTTGACGTCTCCCATTATTATTGTGTGGGAGTCTAAGTCTCTTCACAGGTCTCTAAGAACTTGTTTTAGGAATCTGGGTGGTCCTGTATTGGGTGCATGTATATTTAGAATAGTTAGCTCTTCTTGTTAAAGAAGAAGGGCACATCAGCCTGAAGCAGGGGTGAGGACTTCTGGAAGGTGGGGGGTGGGGAGGCTTGGGTGCATAACAGATCCATTGGTGCCCCAAGCGTGGCCAGCTTGGAGCTCCAGGCAGTGGTGACCTTGGGAGTAGCCTGTCCCTATAATCAGCCTCAAATGAGGTCAACTTCCACCAACAGGGCCAGTAAGCACAAAAAAAGCACCCCACATTTGGTGGGCCTCTAGCTTTTGAGATATTGATAGCTGGACCTGAGACAGGGCACACACTCTGTGTGTCTATATGTATTTGTGTGTGTATGTGTGTGTGTGTCTGTGTAAAGCTTGCACTATTGGTTATGGGGGTGTGCGGGAGGGATAAGCATCCTTTGACTACCTTTTATATACACCTCAAAGTGCACTGCTTCCTTGAAAGTCTTTTCACAGTGGTTTTAACAAACTTCCTGTAAACAGAGTATCAGAAATGAAATACTTTTCTAAGAACACACTTTTGGAGAATGTGTCACCAGACCCTGGGTCCACGCCTTGGCTAAGTCCCAAGATCTGATCAGGCTCTTTGGTGGTAAGAAGCAGAGTCACTTAGGCTTTTTCAAGACAGAGGTGGTTTTCAGGTTGGGCCCTGTTCCAGGGGCTGGCTGGGAATGGGGGCGGCAACTCAGAAATGGGTGTGCTTGGGTTCTATCCCAGCTTGCTTCTTGCTATCTCTTGGTGCATGTACTTTTCCCCTCATGTTTTCCAAATACCGAAAACCCAGTTCTTCATTGCCTCTAACTTCAGTAGCTCATGGCCCATCGCAGCTGTCCCACCCAATTTCTCCATTTCATAACTCTCCAGCTTCTGTCCCTGTTGCTAACTTGCTCGGTCTCTTTCTACTTCCTGGTCTAAATTCCTGAAAGAAGGGATGAGATAAGCTCAGCCTGTCTTGTAATGCCAGCCTATCAGTCTCTGGCCTGCCTGGCTTGCTCTGATGGGGCTCATGGTGAGGAGGAAGGGGAGGGGTGCTGTGGCTCTCCCTCACAGTAAGGGGCTGCCCATTTTCTTGGTGCTCCCAGGCCTCCTGCAAGATGTCCTCCAGGAGAGGAAGGTCTCCTTGCCTTCATGCTGAAACCCCTCTCTGTGATGCCATCTAGTGAGAGAGGGCTGAAGGCCAGTGGTCTTAATCCAAAAGGGAAGGCTGCATGGTTTGGGCAAAGAGACCTGAGAGGGTCTCCATATCTTCAGAAGAGACATCAGTGAGCCCTGGGTCAAGTCCATTCCCCTACCTTCAGGGAGTCCATAGTCTAACCATTTCCATTTTTTAAACATTTACTGAAACCCATCCTCAAACCTCTGCTGGAAGAGAGAGACGTGCGTGTGTGTGTGTGTGCGCGTGTGTGTGTGTTTTGAAAAAGAGTCTCACTCTGTCATCCAGGCTAGAATGCAGTGGTGCGGCGATAATGGCTCACTGCAGCCTCGATCTTCTGGGTTCAAGTGGTTCTTCTACTTCAGCCTCTTGGGTAGCTGGGACTACTTTTTTTTTTTTTGTAGAGATGAAGTCTCACTATGTTGCCTAGGCTAGTCTTAAACTCCTGGGCTCAAGCGATCCTCCTGCCTTAGCCTCCCAAAGTGCTGGGATTTCAGGCTGTGAGCCACCGCGCCTGGCCTAGTGTTCTTTAGTGCGACGCTCCATCCCCTTCACCATCTGGAAGGTTCTCTTTCATGCCTAGATCCCAACATAGCTATTGGAGCACAGGAGATGAATGGGTGGAGAGTAGGAAGGATAACTGAAGAAGATGAAATGGTGAGTGAGGACTCAGTTTCACTCCCTTAACAAATAAATATTGTGATCCTAATAACAACTAATATTTATTGTTTATTTATTGTGCATTGTGTTACCAGGATGATCTCATTTAACTTCACAACAATTCTATGAAGTCAATACTGTTACTTCCCCTTATTTAATAAAAGGCAAGGAAACTGCATGGACTTGATAAATTTACAGAGATTCCACCACTACTTACCAGGGTGGGGCTAGATGACATTCCATGTCCTTCCATCTTGATGTTCTGGATTCTAAATTTGTCTATTAGAACCAACTCTTATATTTTTTATAGCAAATATACTCTATGAACATGCATGTCCATGAAAATGTAAATGAATATTAGATACATAGTTTTCATATTTCTTTTATATTCCTTAATTCAACAAACATTATTGTTATTTTTTTGAGACAGGGTCTTGCTCTGTTGCTCAGGCTGGAGTGCAGTGGCACAATCTTGGCTCATTGCAGCCTCAGCCTCCTGGGTTCAAGTGATCCTTCCACCTTACCCTCCCCAGTAGCTGGGACCACAGATGTGCACCACCACACCTGGCTAATCTTTTTTGTATTTTTTGTTGAGACGCGGTTTTGCCATGTTCCCCAGGCTGGTCTTGAACTCCTGAGCTCAAGCAATCCACCCACCTCGGTCTCCCAAGGTGCTGGGATTATGGACATGAGCCACTGTTCCCGGACAATTTTTTTAAAAAAATCGAGACAGGGTCTTGCTCTGTTGCCCAGGTTGGAGTGCAGTGGCGTGATGTCGACTTACTGCAGCCTTGACCTCTGAGGTTCAAGTGATCCTTCCACCTCAGCCTCCTGAGTAGCTGGGCATGGGCCACCGTGCCTGGCTAATTTTTGTGTTTTTTGTAGAGACAGGGTTTCACCATGTTGCCCAGGGTGGTCTGGCACTCCTGGGCTCAAGGGATCTACCCGCCTCAGCCTCCCAAAGTGCTGGGACTACAGGTGTAAGCCACCACACCTGGCCTCAAAAAATGTTTATGGAGAGACTGTATTGTGCCAAACATCTTGCTGCGTTCTGGGGATACAGAAATGAGTAAGACAAGGCTGCTGCTGAGTGGGGCAAACTTACCAGCTGATTTCTTTAGAGCAAAGGACATTTGCTGATTTGTATATTTTTCCATATTACATATTTTAAAGAATAATTAAGTAAAATACAAATATCCTCACATAATATCTTTACTCTTAGAGACCCCAAAGCTGAAAGTTTAAATAAAAAGTTAAAAAATCTAAATCTGTAATATTTTCATTGATTACCACGTAGCAGAGAGAAGAGTGGAGTGGGTATCAGGATCATGGCTCACTGCAGCCTCGACTACCTGGGCCCAGGTGAGCCTCCCACCTCAGTCCCCCAGGTAGCTGGGACTACAGGTACACGCCACCACGCCCGGCTAGACAACCAAACCTTTGCAGGAAACCAAGGTCCTGCCCAAACCTGGCTCTTCTGCTAATTGGGTAAGTCCATGAAGCTTTCTGGGCCTGAGTTTCTGCATAAAGTCACACTAATAACAGCTACTCTATGTCTCAGAATGTTTTGAGGATCATTGGGAAAATACTTTACAAACTGGAAGTTCTAGAAAGGAAAGCAATGATAATCACTTCTAAAATGAAGGGACTTGGCCAGGCGCAGTGGCTCACGCCTGTAATTCCAGCACTCTGAGAGGCTGAGGCAGGAGAATCGCTTGAACCCGGGAGGCAGAGGTTGCAGTGAGCAGAGATTGTGCCACTGCACTTCAGCCTAAGTGACAGAGCAAGACTCCACCTCAAAAAAAAAAAAAAAGAAGTAACTGCAGTGAAGTATCCTGATTCTTTGGTCATAGATATTTTTGGCCTTAGAAGGAGAATGGCATGATAACCTGAGTCAATGCAAGACACGGGGAGCTGGCAGGTCTTCAGAGACAGCTGTTGAACCCAGGGGTACTCGTTCCCTTGGCCAGCCCCTGATTATGGCCATGGTCCCTCAGGAACCCGGATGATTGATCCCACAGGGAGTCCCCAAACGTCACGTGGTCAATGATTTCACCGAAGGAACTTTTTCTAAGGTATTGATTGTGGAAGAAAATACATATAAGGCTTTTTTTTTGCCTTTTTCACCTAAAAGTGGTCTGAAACAAGGAAGGCAAGCACAGGTGATAATCTGTTAAACATTATTTGGAAGTGGATTTGGTGGGACACGGGTTACAACTTGGGAGGCAGGAGAGGCCTTTCTTGTGGCATCCACCAGGTGGCACCAGATCCCCAATACAGTCAATAGAATCTTTCCAAGGGGCCACAACCTTTTCAACGTGGGGAGAGCAGAGAACTAAGAGAAACTGACTGTTGTTTATAGGTGGGGAAACTGAAATGGACACAGGAGAAATGTGGCAGACACCACTTTAGCCAAGCAACCAAGGTAAACATCACCAGTGAGAAGACATGGGAACAGGCTCAAAGTCTGGAGCCAGAAAGTTCACACCAAGCCTGGAGCCAGAAAGTTCACACCAACAATGCAATGTGGGGCAAGAAAGGGAGACTGGGTAGGTGGAATTAGCCAGGGATTCATTAGCTGCTGGTTGGGTGTTGATGAATGAAGCAATGTACACAGCGTGGTGTTAAACATGGATGCTGAGGGAAGCAATTCCCTGAACAAACATTGCCTGGGCCCTTCCTCGCCACAGATGCAGGGACTAAGTAGGCCTTGCCTCGGAGGTCAGTACAGGGGCCAAGGGGCAGGGGCCTGGGGAAACCCTAGGTGAGAAGGACACTAAGCAAGAAGGTGGTGGGGTCATAGGGAATAGCATGTGCTGAGGCCCGGGGGTACGGATGAGTGGGTTATGCTTCGGAAGCTGCTGGTAGGTCAGGTCAGTGACTGGTTCCTGTGGAGGAGGAATGCAGAGGAGCACATGGGAGCCCTCAGGGGCCTTAAAAATTACCCACAAGAAGGATAAACCAGAAACTAAAGAGATGGTTGCCCACAGGGGGAGGGGTGGGTACCTATGGGGCAGCAAGATGGCGGAATGGAGATGGATTGGGAATGGGAAGGAATGATACTTCTCTGAATATCTCTGTATTTAGAGCCATTGTAATGTTCCACATACCCTGAAATAAATAATTAAACCCAACGAGGGTGCAGGGGAACCCATGATGGAATACAGACAGTAACACATGAACCTAACCCATATGAAACACAACCACACTGATGGGAGTAGGAGACAAAGAAAGCAACGGAACCAGCCCAGGCAACTTGGGAACCAGTATTTTAACTGGACTCTATAAAGCTAAAGTAAAAAAGACACTAATACCGTAATGTAGTTAGTAAATGTGTTTCTCGCAAGGAGATGTGTTAGCAGATGGGATGTTACTTTCTGGATACACCAAGATTGAACACATAAGGTAACACATTGTAGATGATGGGAGCTAAGTTGTTCACTGAAGGGGAAATAAGCTACAAGTAAGGAAAGGAGGAAGGCCAAAACAAACCCCAGGTGTTGGACTGGAATCAGAAGCATTGGTATCAATTTATTTCTTTTTTTTGAGACAGGGTCTCATTCTGTCACCTGGACCAGAGTGTAGTGGCGTAATCATGACTCACTGCAGCCTCGACTTCCTGGGCTCAGGTGATCTTTCCACTTCAGCCTCCCATGTAGCTGGGACTACATGTGTTTGCCACCATGCCCGGTTATATTTTTTGTATTTTTGTGTTTTTAGTAGAGATGAGGTTTCGCCATGTTGCCCAGGCTGGTCTCAAACTCCTAGGCTCAAGCGATCTGCTCACCTTGGCCTCCCAAAGTGCTGGCATTACAGGCGTGAGCCACCACGCCTGGCCATAATTCGTGCTTTTTGATATATATACAAGACGTAAAGATAGAGAGACGAAAATGTGTGTGTGTGTGTGCTTGTTGAGGGAGACTCAGTATAAATACTTGTATTTTCCAGCTGTGGCCACTGAGAGGGCTCAGAAGCAATTGGATTATAGTACTAACAAGTACCAGTCTCTGTAGCAGGTCTTGATTTCTAAATGCCATTCCCCAGTGAAAGGAACCAGGGCTCCTTGGAGAAATGGTTGATTCTAGGGCTGACGTGGGAAAGATACAGATGAGTCTGGAATATGCTGTGATGCTGGAAAGTAAAGATGTGCTTAGGAAAGGTCGAGGATGCACTGAAAGGTCAGAGGCATGACCTGAGGGGCTCCCAATGGCCAGAGCTGGAACAATTTGAGTAACAAAATAAACAATGGTAGTGCTGGATTATAACCTGTATAATAAAATAAATGTCCATGATTCCATGCTAATATAAAAATCTACTGAATAAAGAAGTAACTAAATGAGGGTGAGGGATAGCTCATGGACATTATCATTAAGCAGACATCATGATAACGGCTGTGGCAGACAAAACCCACTCACTGATGGATGCTAAAGTGGGAATTCATATACAGATAGGTAGATACAGAGTGGGAGAAAAGCTGAGGAGAAACAGGATGTTTGCATAATCTCAAAGTCTCTCCCCTTGATTATATTAATGTTCCAGTGGAGAAACCTGGCAGACACCACTTTAGCCAAGCAACCAAGGTAAACATCACCAGTCAGAAGACATATCGACGTCACAAGCCCCTTGATAAGATGCACCAAGAAGAACATATTGCTTCTGCGGAATTCTTGCAAAAATGCACAACCTCACCCTAGTCTTGGGAAAGCATTAGACACACGTACACTGTGAGGGCCGGTCTACAAAACAACTGCCAAAGGTGTCAAGGTCACAAATGATGAGAAAAGACTGAGGAACTGTCACGGATGAGGAGAAGAAGGGGACACGTTGACCAACTGCAGTGTGGACTCCTGGAACACTGAAGGGACATTACTCAATAAAGGTGTACCAATGGTAATTTCCTGTTTCTGGTCATTTGTCGTGCAGGAGACGTTAATGTTAGAGGAATCTGAGTGAAATACAGATGGCAACTTTCTGTACCATTTTTGCAATTATTCCTCAATCAAACGTTTTTAAAAAATGACTCTGCTGCTTAGGTCCCGCCCTGTGAGTGAAGGGAGAGTCACGGGTTTGAGCTCTTGTTTTACGCCAGGTATACTCTGCACATTTCCTAACTGAATCCTCACAACCCCATGTGAGGTGAGCACTTGTCTTTGCGCCAGGGGAAAATGAAGTTCGGAAACGTTAAGAAGGCCACATGGTGAGTAAGAGCAGGACTGGGATTCAGAGGCAACCAGCTGGGCTCCAGAGTCAGGCAGTTTCCTACATGGAGAGAAGAGGTTGCAGATGAAAAGTGGAGGGGAACATGGAGAGGCAAGGGCCCGCAGGGCCACGGAAGGAATCTGGACTTTACTTTAGAGGCCATGGCCCAACCCTGGCTGCACATCAGATCCATGTGGGGGGCCTTGAACACCATTATTGCCTGGGCCCCACCCCAGAAGGCCTGACCCAGGTGGTCTGGTGCACAGCTTGGGCAGGGTACACCTGCGAGGCTCTGCAGAGTGGCTCCAACATGCAGCTGGGTTGGGGCTTCCCATGGCCAAGCCCTAGAGCAGGGCCCTTCCCTGTAGACGCCTGGTGCAGGGCAGTGGAAGGGCCTCTTCTCTTCACCCTGTCCCAGGGCTCCAGCCTGGAGCACCCACTTTTGTTTTCTTTCGTGGGGGTGACAAGATGTCTGACCCTGAGGTGAGCCTGTCCAGTTTATCCTCAGAAAAAGCCTTGGTGCCAGACAGCAGGAGCTGTGACGGGCATTCCAGAGCCAGACCCCTGCCCCGGCCCCTAGATGGCCTCCTTTATCGCACCCCTACTCCCCGCAGTCAATTCTGCACACCAACTTGAAAAATCTGCTTAAAACGGAAAACAGCTCATGTCACTCCCCTGCTGAGTCCCTGTAAAAGCTCCCCCTCTCACTGAGCATGAAATCCCAAATCCAAAGTCTTTGTTTTCTGGCTGCAAGAGGCCATGTGGCCTGGCCCCTGGCTACCTCTGTGTCCGTTCCCGGCCGTGCTTCCTTCAGCTCCCCAGGCCTTCTTCCCACTCCCTCAGCACGCCAGGCACACCTCCTTGGAGGGCCTTTGCAGGCGCTGTCCCTGGGCTTGAAAGCTCCATTCCCAAATTACCGCTTGGCTTTCTCCTTCACTTCAGTCACACATCCACTCAATGACAGCTCCTCTGAGGGGCCTCTGGTGGCCACTCCCTATTCCTTGCCATACTCCAGCATTCTCTAGCGGCAGTCAGTGCTCACAAGCCGACATTACACTACACACGTGTGTGTCTGTTTCCTGTTGATGGTGTGTCTGCCGTGCCATGGGGCCGACTTGGGGTAGTGGCCCCTCTGAGACTTGGATCTGTGCCTGGCTCCTGGATGGTACTCAGCCACTCTTATGAATTTTGTGTGCATGTGTGTGCATATGTGTGTGTGTGTGTGCATGTGTGGCTGTATGCACATGTGCCGCCTCCTAGGCCCGCATCCGCATGGAGTGGTGGCTCCTCCCCTCTGCACCACCGCCCAGCCAGCCATGGTGGCGTGAGCCTCACTCCCCACAGCGAGCAGATGCCCATCAGGTGCCCGCCTGCAGGAACACTACTGTGCCAGGGCAGCAACTGCAGCCAAAGGCCCAGGGCTCCTTCGTGGTCAACAGAACCAGCCTCTTGGGACAAGTGAGACAAGTAAGTGCCTGGACTTATCCCAGAAGGAAAAGCAACCTCCGGAAGGTAAGCATGCCATTTTTGTCAAAAGTGGGATGAGAAACAGCAATTGTGAACTTTGAGTAGTAAAGTTAATGCAACCTCATTTTATCCCCAAAGCTGATGACAGGGGCAAATTGGTAGTTCAGAAAAGAAGGACAAGGGGAAGGAGAAGGAGGAGCAGGAAGAGGAGGGAAGGAGGAGGAAGGTGGGAAGCAGAGAAAGAAAGCACAGAGGCCATTGTGGGTGGGGGAAGG
>NW_012115155.1:1817975-1823907 GCF_000951035.1 Colobus angolensis palliatus | reverse complement strand
AGCAGGAAGAGGAGGGAAGGAGGAGGAAGGTGGGAAGCAGAGAAAGAAAGCGCAGAGGCCATTGTGGGTGACTCTGGAATGAGCACTCTGCTGTCCTCAAGCTGTAGCAGGCAGTGTCCCTGTCACCAGCCCAGGTCCCTTTGCCCATCACGGTCAACTAGCTCTGTGTCCTGGGAGTCCAGAGTCCCTCTGATTCTTCCCAGGCCTTGAAGTCACACAAGTGTGAGGGTCTTCACCAGCTCAGGGAGTCACATAACTTCTATCCCTGGGGTTTCCGCTGTGGAGCAGGACCCATAGTGTTTCTTTCAGGGGAGGGCAAGAAGACTGGAGGAGCGGCCCCCACTCTAGTCTGCAGAGGGTCTGCTACATGGCAGACTCCAGGGAAAACAAACCATGCTCCCAGCGGTCAGCAAGCCTGCCCGGTGCCTCACCCACAAATCTTGTGTTAACTGCGGCCCCTACCTTATTCCAGCATGCCAGCATTCCATCATTCATTCACACGTTGTCTCTCAGACACCACCGAGTGTCAAGCAGGGTTGCCAGATTCAGCCAATGAAGATATAGGATGCCCAGTCCAATGTGAATTTCAGAGAAGCAATGACTAAGTTTTTAGTGGCATATGTTCCAAGTAGTACATATACTATTGGGACATACAGGAACACGTTATTTGCTGCATATCTGAAATTCCTCTTTAACTGGGCATCCTGTGTTTTATTTGGTGACCCAGTGGCCACCGAGCTCTGCTCCTGCTGTCGGTGTCCCCCTTCCCCCACCCCAGGACACTTCCCAGAGACTCGGTGCATGACTGAGTCATGAAAACTTCTGCACCTAGACTAGGAGCTGTTCAGGACAAACACTGTAAAAATGGGTTTCACCGACCCAGGCTCACTTGTTTACCTATTGTATTGCATGACAAGGAAACGGTCTTTAACATGTACTTGTTTAAAGTATGTGAAGACCTATCTCAAATAGGCTTTCTTGTCCCTAAAGGGTTTAGATTTTATGATGAAATAACGAATTCTAGAAAAATGTCAGAATCAATAAGTTAATGAAGACTACAAACATACAGTCTGATACCAGCCATTTAAATGTATTCATAGAAAAATCAGTGGAGGGAATACATCCAAATATATTTGGATAATTATGGGTTATTATAACACAACCCAAATGTCATCAGCCTTCCCGGCCTGTGCATATGAAGACAGTCATGTTCACAAACACAATGCTGAGGCCTGGTTTTTACTGACATGTGTTCACTGGAACTCCTGGCTCCTCCTGCTCCAGGTGCTTCTGTGAGTTCCCAGGAGGATGCTTTCCTCCTGGGAAACTGGTCTGCAACCTCTAGTCACCTCACAGTGTCCTCTCCAGGTCCAGGCCCCCTACCTGTCTGCCACCTGCACAGCTACATGGGGAGCCAACATTCATACCAGTATTGCTCTTTCAAAGCCAAAGCCAGTGATGCCCAGGGGGTGGAGGGGGCTACTTCGCAGAGATGGGAGAGTATCCCCTCCTCAAAGCCGCTCTCCCACCACAGCACACCTCCAAAACACCCTCAGAAACAGCTGCCAGTGCCCGGCTCTTAGCCTGTCATCACACGTTGCTCAGAAGCATTCCAGCACTAAACCCCAAACCAAGAAGCTAACAATGCTGTCATCATCCTAACGCCATTTTATTTTTAAATATAAGATTTATAATTATCACTTAAAAGATATATACATCCTCTACATTTCATTTTTTTCTCCAGAAACTTTAATTGCAGAGATGGCTGGCATGTAAATGAACGCAAGGGGCCACAGTGGCCTGCAGAAAGCAAATGGAAGGGACTGACCTACTGGTGACTTTCATTCTAGAATCAGGTATGTGTTGAGAGCTTTGCCCCGCAGGTTCCTCATCTCCTCGAGTAGCTTCTCTCCCGCCTTCTCTGCTGGTTGTGCTTGATCTTTCACTTCTCTGAGAATCAAAGAACCCAACAAGGAAACATGAGGACACTTAATAATACCATGCAAGTCACCCCACCCCCAGCACTGCTAGTGAAGGTTGGGGGAGCATTTCATGTAATATACAAAGAAGGTTTTCACCACATTTAGTGATAGTTCAGTTACCAGTGAAAACACTCAGCTTATGAATGATTCACACTTGGCTTCTGGTCTCAGCTACATCAGTTTCTGAGCACGGGCAAGTTACCTAAGCATCCAGAGCCCCTGTTTCCTGCTGTACGAATGGTGTAATTCCCATCTCCCAGCATTGTAGCGAAGGTGAAATGAGATTTTAGTCACAGAGATCCTGGTGTGAGGTCTTCTGAGTGCTCAGTCAACGCTGGCTGCTTTTCCGTCTTTATGAATGAGGTAGACACACACTATTTCTGATTCTGGCAATGGCTCCAGAAGAGTGGGCACCTCAGGGAGGGTTGTGCACCTGGACCAAGCAGTGGCTGACGTGGAGCCGAGGCTGATGCTGGCATGGCGAGGGTTGCAGGGTAGAACTTTGACTGGACGTAGTGTAAAATGAGGCTATCAACTGAGGGGTGCAGTGGGAGTAGACAAAGTGCTGAGAAATGGGGAGGACCTGGGCTTCTTACGGGCCAACTTGCCTCTTGGTGGGCTGGGGCCAAGGGTTAAGATGGAGACTCGGCTCAGAGACTGTCATGGTGCTCACCAGCATCCAGATTCGTGGGAGGAAATGATGAGTGTTTCGGTTAACAGGACCTATGTCTTGTTCAAAGACTGTGAACTCAGCTATATAATCTGCTTGGGCAATATAAATCCCATATAAAATAAAGTGCTTCCGAGACATTTTCTAAAGAGGGTGACATGTTTGGCAAATGGCTGACAGTTTTGGAAAACCAGAAATACCTGAAAAATGGAGAATTAAGATATTCCCTAATACACATAATTAAAGAAATTAATTGGTATCATTTTATGGAATCATGTCTAAAAATATAAAGATCCTGTCTCCCCTTAGAGATAATAATGATTGAGTAATACTGTTGATCTAAGGAGTGCTGAAAGATGTGTCAGCAACTAAAGTCACAGTCTCACAGTTCTTTGAACATTTTATGCGGAATATGATTCTCCCGTGGGTCTTGAAAGGGCCAAGACCGCTGTCCAGGCAGCAAAGCATCTCTCTGGTTAATTTCAGCCATTGAGTGAGAGCAGATGATTCTTTGCATCCATGAAAATAAATGTTTGCCAGAAACCAAATAAAGAACAGTCCTCAGGGGGAAATGTGACACTGCTGATGTGTGTTTTTTGTTCCATCCCTGTCTGTCCAGGCTCTGGGTGTCTGGCAGGGAGGACTCTGTTGACTTCTGGCTGAGAGAAGGAGGTGAGGAGGAGGAAAAAGTAAGAACAGAGAGGAAAAAACAGAGCACAGGATTAGGCCTGATGTGAGCTGAGGAGAGTTTCTGAACCAAATCACTTTTGAAAATGGTCCGCGGGATAGCAACCTGCTGAAATACTATGCAGCCAATAAAATGATAATTATGTTGACAATTTTGATGCACAAAAAATGTACATAAAAATTTTACCTACCAAAGAGGTAAATTAAAAATGCCATGGAAATGTTTATTGCAAATGTGTCAAATGTATATATATATTTTGAAAAAATTAGAAGCTGACTTGGTGGGCAGAAAATGTTTACAGATCATTGTTAGTTTTTTTTTTTGTAAAGTACTAAAAGTACGTAAAAAATGATAAACCACTTTGGGTGAATATGTAAAGTAATAAATTCTTTTTTTTTTTTTTTTTTGAGGCGGAGTCTTGCTCTGTCGCCCGGACTGGAGTGCAGTGGCCGGATCTCAGCTCACTGCAAGCTCCGCCTCCCGGGTTCACGCCATTCTCCTGCCTCAGCCTCCCGAGTAGCTGAGACTACAGGCGCCCGCCACCTCGCCCGGCTAGTTTTTGTATTTTTAGTAGAGACGGGGTTTCACCGTGTTAGCCAGGATGGTCTCGATCTCCTGACCTCGTGATCCGCCCGTCTCGGCCTCCCAAAGTGCTGGGATTACAGGCTTGAGCCACCGCGCCCGGCCGTAAAGTAATAAATTCTATTCCGTTTAATAATTTGATAACCAATAACCAAATGCCATTCAACGTTAGCTCCATGGTATAAAGAGTGAAGACTCATGCAAAAGAGCACGTGAGTAAGGCTGGGTGCGGTGGCTGAAGCCTGTAATCCCAGCACTTTGGGAGGCCTAGACGGGCGGATCACGAGGTCAGGAGATCGAGACCATCCTGGCTAACACGGTGAAACTCCATCTCTACTAAAAAAAAAAAAAAAAAAATACAAAAAACTAGCCGGGCGAGGTGGCGGGCGCCTGTAGTCCCAGCTACTTGGGATGCTGAGGCAGGAGAATGGCGTGAACTCGGGAGGCGGAGCTTGCAGTGAGCTGAGATCCAGCCACTGCACTCCAGCCTGGACGACAGAGCAAGACTCTGTCTCAAAAAAAAAAAAAAAAAAAAAAGCAAGTGAGTAGATAGGTATTGAATATTACCCTGCTCCTGGGGCAAGTCATTCTATGTCCAGAGATAATATTTGAAATAGAAAAAAAAAGGTTTTCATTTAAAACCCTTTGTCAGTTTTTTGAAACTTGAAGCAAAACACAAAGTGCATCTGTGTGTTGAGGTGCAAGAGGTTTTATGTGCTGGATGGGAGAACACAATAGTCTATTAATTAACTAATTAATTAACTGATCAAAACAGATGCTTACTGAAATGCTATTTAAAATGTTGTTTTCTACATTTTCTTTTACCAGAAACTGCCAGTCTATTTTCTGAGCAGTGTTGGCTGCTGCAGGTCTCTGAAACGATCACAGACAAACCAGAGAGACCTCATACTGCTCTAAGAAATGTGAGCATTCCTTTCAGAAAAGGCAGGCCCCCCACAACAAAGCAGAAGACAAACTGAGAAAACAAATTTGCAGCATATATAAGAAAGGGTAATAATCCTTAATAAATGAGGGACTCTTGCAAATAAGGCAGAAATATAGGCAAAATGGGCAAAACAAGTCCCTCATAAAAGAAGAGAAATGGTTGAAAGGCATAGACACATTTTTAGTTAACTTATAAACAAAGAAATTAAAATTAAAATAATGAGATGGTCTTTTAAAAAAGTTCTGTCTCATTGATAAAGATAAAAAAAAAAAAAAAGATGACACTATTCCACGTCGTCCAGGGCATTTGAATGCAGGCAGTTCTAACCTCTACCAGTAGGAGAGATGGTAACACATTGTCTGGATGGTCATTAAGCAATATATATTAAAACCTTAAAATGCGCATTGATCTAGAATTTACCCTAAGAAAACAGTCTGATAAGTTTGAAAGGAATTATGGCACAGGATGTTTGTTGCAGCACTACTGAAAACAGAAAACACTGCAAAGAGTTTACACATTCTTTGGCAGATTGTTGGTTAAATAAATTATGGTACATCTACTTGGAAATATAATAATTCATATAGATATTTATAAATATATGCTTATGTTGTGAAATAAAAGTGCAGAAGATAAACCAATATGTATAATATGACTGAATTTTGTTAAAACCATATGTATTTATATTTTATTTATTTATTTTTTTGAGATGGAGTTTTGCTCTTGTCTCCCAGCAGCCAGAGTGCAATGATGCGATCTCAGCTCACCACAACCTCTGCCTCCCAGGTTCAAGCGATTCTCCTGCCTTAGCCTCCCAAATACCTGGGATTATAGGCACCTGCTATCACACCCAGCTAATTTTTGTATTTTTAGTAGAGACAGGGTTTCACCATTTTGGCCAAGCTGTTCTCTAACTGCTGACCTGAGGTGATCCACCTGCCTCAGCCTCCTAAAGTGCTGGGATTACAAGCATGAGCCACCGCGCCCTGTATTTATATTTTAAACCACGTATGATGATTTCCATATATATGGAAAAAATATATTTAACTATATATTTATATATATTT
>NW_012115155.1:1815460-1817870 GCF_000951035.1 Colobus angolensis palliatus | reverse complement strand
ATACATCAAAATGTATGTTACTACCTTTGGGTGGTAGAATTATTGTTTTTATCATATTTACAATTTTTTATATTTTCTAATTTTAAAAATAATATAAAGGCATTTTTCAAAGAAAAAGAATAAAAATAAAGGGTACACATGGAATTTCAAACTTAAAAAGCGTATGAACTATAGGTGGTTTACATTAAAAAGTATTCTTCAAAATTTTTGTTTTAATTTGTATTTCTTTCATTACAGTGAGGAGGAACACAATTTATATGTTTATTACTGTGTTTTTGAAACCAGTTTTTCAAAGGATGATGCTTGCTTGGCTAGTTAGCCACTGAAGGAGAGGAGGAGAGAACATTTACTGAGCTCTGGTTCACATCAGGCAACTGGCTAGGTGCTTCTCATTTAATCTCTATATTTGACCTGTGACAGGGAGATTTTATTTTCTGCACGCTACAGCGGAGGAAACCGAGGCCCAGAGTTGATAGGGACAATAACTTGGCTTGAGATTTTCTGTGTATAAATGGTGCAGCTCCAGATGGTCTGGCTCCAGAGCCAGTTCCTTATACAGAACGAAACCCAATCAACTATTCATAAGAAACAAACACATCCTGAAATTGATTGATAAGCACGTGGAAAACTGATTTCAGTTTTTAAAGGCTCACTTGATAACAAGATTTCAGGGAGCATAATTGTGCCTACAATAAAGTACCCATCTAAATACTTGAAGCACCAGAAATGTGTCTCTTTCAAAGACTGAGCTATTTAGACTCAGACAACAGGACGATGTTGTACTTTATGCAGAACAAATTTCGCCCAAGATTACCTTTTAATAAGGCATAAAAGCATCCACTTACTTCTCCTTCCTGATGTCGTTGTAGTTCAACATAGGGAATTCCACTTGGATCATTTCTGGAGTCAACATAACTTCTACATTCTGTTCACAGAGCTCACTGCAAAGTGACAAGACGTTCAGTGGGAACTGCTTTTCCTTCCCAATGTAAAAATAGAATGAAATATTGCGATCATTTAGGAGTTACGCAATTCTTGTGGTATTCAACTTTAGTTCCATCTACTTTTGTTGTTTACATTAAAAGAAGTATAAGGCTGATAAATTGCTTTCCACCAACAAACAATGGTAGGCATAACGGTAGTTATTTGTAACCAGAGAAGAAAAAGCAATTTTAAAAATTGGGGGTTACCGAATTCATATTCTTTTCCAGTGCACATGGAGCATTTACCAAAACTGACCGTATCTTGGGCTATAAAGAAAGCCTGAGGCTGGGCGCGGTGGCTCAAGCCTGTAATCCCAGCACTTTGGGAGGCCGAGACGGGCAGATCACGAGGTCAGGAGATCAAGACCATCCTGGCTAACACGGTGAAACCCCGTCTCTACTAAAAATACAAAAAAAAAAAAAACTAGCCGGGCGAGGTGGTGGGTGCCTGTAGTCCCAGCTACTCGGGAGGCTGAGGCAGGAGAATGGCGTAAACCTGAGAGGCGGAGCTTGCAGTGAGCTGAGATCCGGCCACTGCACTCCAGCTCGGGCGACAGAGCAAGAAAAAAAAAAAAAAAAAAAAAAAAAAAAGCCTGAAAGATTTCAAAATACTAAAATTAGAATATGTTCTCTGACTACAATGGAATTAGAATAGAAATCAATAGCAAAGAAGATAACTAGAAAGCCCACAATGGCTTTAAAATTAAACAATATATTTCTAAATAGTCTAGTTCTTTTTTTTCAGTCTTTTTGTGGTCTGCTATCCCTTAGAGCAGGGATCAGTAAAGTTTTTCTCTAGAGACTTAATTGGTCATATAGTCTTTGTTACAACTAAACAACTTTTTATTTCTTGCCGTTGTAGCATGAGAGAAATCATAGAAAAATACATGATTGAATGGGTGCAGTTGTGTTGCAATAATACTTTATTTACAAACATAGGTGGTGGGCCACATCTGGTTCAGAGCTATAGTTTGCTGACCTCTGGCCTAGAGCTTTGTTGTTTGATGATTCAAGCTGGGCCACTGCATGTTTGGGTTTCAGCTGAAGCAAAGCAGGGAGGGAGGGTGTGCAGGAGACACACTCATTCTGTTAAGAGTTGACCTCAGGAGTGGACTATATCTTGTCTGCTAACATTCCATCAGCAAACACTTAGTAAAATGGACAACTTAACTGCAAGGGAGGCTAGGAAACTTAACCTCTAGTTTCAATGATTCCAGGACTTTAGAAGAACAGGACAACTAATTTTTTGACAGCACCCATCTCCACCATACTGAATTAGAGAAATGCTTCCAAGATCAACAAAGGGCAACAAAGGCCTCAAAAGTCTGGAATTACAAACAGGGACACTTTACGTCAGCAGTGATATATGTAAAAAGAGGCGGGTAGGCCGGGTGCGGTGGCTCACGCCTGTAATCTCAGCACTTTGG
>NW_012115155.1:1808453-1809504 GCF_000951035.1 Colobus angolensis palliatus | reverse complement strand
GGGCTTGGTGAAGGCCTTGCTGATAAGGTGGTATTTGAGTAATGTGCTGGTGATTGTGGGGCAAAATAAAGAATTTTCCTCCCTAAAAAAAAAAAAAAAAAAAAAGAGGCGGGCATGGCAATTTTCTATTAAGAAAAATACCCTTGAAATCTGCAGAAGTTGTTCTAGCCTCATTAGATTGAAAGTTAATATTTACTGAGTAGCTGCTATATGCAAATCACTATGCTGGTGCTTTGCAAACACTATCTTCCCATTAGCAGTTTCTTTGTCTCAAAGGTGGGCATAATAATAAGAGCTCATCATAAGGATTAAATGAGACTGTTTACAGAGCACTCCCTGACACACATTTAATGCTCAGTGAGTGTTAGTTATTATAATTACTATTCTCATCAGCATCAGCATCTCCTTTAATTCTGACAACCTTCTATGAAGTAGGTACAACTATTCCCATTTCAAAGATGAGGAAACTGAGTCAAAATAGTGTGCACATCAGTGCTGAATGGAGGAGGAGCTGGGTATGCTTGGATCTACTGAACATCTCCTCAGTGGGCCTGGCAGAAAGAAGCTGAAGCAAATGTGAATCACCCCACCATGGCCGCAGCCCTCTCAAGAAATGCCGTCATGCAGTGATTTGAGTAGATGGCACTTCAACATTCCTTTTCAGAGCTGGAGTCGAAGCTCTAGAAGCTCAGGTATTGTCAAGTATCACTGCATGTGGGCAGGTCTTATTCGCCTCACCTATTTAGGATTCCACTAATTGATTACTTACTTGTAAAAATGTACTTAAACTATCACTATAGTACGTATTTATAAAAGAAAAAACAGAAATCGTAATCAACAAATACTTATTTTTGAGTATATATGGTGTGAAAGACGCTGTAGTCTGGTGTGTAATAAACGACTTCCTGCAAATCACAAGCAGGCTGGCAGTGATCCTAGTGGGACCATGACAGTGATAATTTGCTATCAGTGCTTGAGTTATCAGGATTTCTTTGCTTTATCACAGCTGATGGTGTAAGTTAGAATGCAAAAGTTTTTTTTTTTTTTTTTT
>NW_012115155.1:1803032-1808118 GCF_000951035.1 Colobus angolensis palliatus | reverse complement strand
AGAGTCTTGCTCTGTCTCCCAGGCTGGAGTGCAGTGGCACCATCTTGGCTCACTGAACTCTCCGCCTCCCGGGTTCATGCCATTCTCCTGCCTCGGCCTCCCAAGTAGCTGGGACTACGGGCACCAGCCACCACACCTGGCTAATTTTTTTTGTATTTTTAGTAGAGATGGGGTTTCACCATGTTAGCCAGGATGGTCTTGATCTCCTGACCTTGTGATCTGCCCGCCTCGGCCTCCCAAAGTGCTGGGATTATAGGCGTGAGCCACTGCGCCCGGCCTAGAATGCAAAAGTGTTTATGTGTTAAGAATGAAAACATTTTTGAACAACGGAGCTAAGGAGTGCACATCAGTAGGGTTGCTACAGGAGGCCAGGTCCTCAGATGGCCTTGGTCTACCCAGTTCTTCCCTCTCTTGCTTGCAATTCTTGGACAGGATGTACTGAGAATGCAACATCCTAAGATAAACAGCAGGGCTGTGTCCTTGTTCCTCTCAGAACAGAATGTTCTGCAGTGCTTAAGCTCAGCCATCCCTGTGACACTCAGGGAATAAAACCCAAAGTAAAGTGCTTTTGGGGTCCCTCAGCTGTGATGCAATGTGGCAGACATGCAGACGAGACTGCATCTGCCCTGGGCAGCTTTACTAAGCCTTGGTGAGGTGGCTCACCCTGGATCCTAGGCTTCTGTTTATTCTTGCTGCCTATCTGTGAGTCATACATCTGCTTTGCCTGGCTTACTGTACTTGTGTTCTGTCTTACTAAACTAGACCTAAGAACCTTTGCAGATGTCAAAGAAACAGTCAGAAAAATATATTGATAAATATGGATGCTCTTTGACTTATAATGAGGTTAGGTCCCATTAGACCCATCATGAGTTGAAAATATCGTGAGTCGAAAGTGCATTTTTGACTTATGATATTTTCAACTCACAATGGGTTGATCTGAACAGAACCCCATCATAAGTCGAGGAGTGTACTGAATAAGTCACTTTCACACCACTGTAAAGTTGAAAAATCATAAGTCAAACCAATGTAAGCCAGGTGCTGTCTGTAGTTTCTATAATGTTTTGGTAAGTGACAGGAGTTAAATACTGATAGCTTCATTTGGGCAGTGAGAAAGCAAAGACCATGTATAGGCACAATTCTTTCATAAGCCCCATCTCAAATAAAAATGAAGACATCCATCTCACCACAGAAATATACTTCAGAACACTTCCTTCACTCGCTTGGAGGCAATGCAATCCTACGTAACTGCTACCGGCGCAGGAGTCACAGCCAAAAGTGGGATGATCAGGCAGGCACAGGGCTGGTCGCTTGGCCTCAACAGTGATCAGAGCCCAGACGTTTCATGCCAGTACTTTACACCCGTCAAACAGAAGCACGCGGGAGCTTCTGGCTTTTGGTAAAGAGGCTAAGTTGGCCGTTTGTGTTTCCAGCTTTTCACTTGTCCTCTCCTGGTGTTTTCCGGGACCTCCCCACTGGACCAGGAGTCTTCTCATTCCCATCACCTCTCCTGCCACTGACCCTCAAGCCTGAACTCTAAAAAGGCTCTGGTGATTTTATACTGAGTTTTAAGTGAGACTCAAAATATTCCCTCCCCAGAGGTAGTTTAATAGAAACAAAGCGCAAAGCTAAAGGAATGGGTCTTCAGTAATAGGAGTTCAGGAAATAGTGGGTAGGGAGGAACTCTGGGACCAAGAGTCTTCCCAATGTGCCAGAGCTCTCGTCATGCAGGGCTGGTGGCCCTCTCTGTGCTATACCCCGACTCTGCTGTCACAGATACAGCAGCAGATCCAAGTGCTCCTTCATACCCCCAAAGACATGAAAAATCAAAATTTAAAAATATCGGAAACATTTATTCATCTTCCACACTTGAGATATAACACCGGAAGGAGGAAAACCTCTTGGGACATAAATACATCTTCATCTGATGTTTTGGAAATCTAACCATGTATCTTCTCTTATTTTTATTTTCTCATAATGTTACTATTGGGTGATACAACTTCATTCTAAAGTGAGCTGTTGCTTGTCTACCAAGTGTCAGATACTGGGCTAGGGGTTTGGAATACCAGGGTCATTAATGGTAGTATAGCTACTTATCAAAACCTTACTATGTGTGAGGCACTGAACTAAACATTGGACATGGATTAATTCATTTGCTTTTCATAGCAACCCATGAAATGGGTCCTGGGACCATTCCATTTGAAGATGAGGACACTGGGGCACTGAGAGGTGAAGTCAGTTGCCCAAGGTGTACTGTGAGTGAGTGGCGGTGGTGAGGGGGGTGGTGTTGAACCCACAGCCTACCCCTTCATCACACTATTCTATACAACGTTTTGGGTGCTCTATAATCTTCTAATGGAATCTAATTTTAATGAGAGATGAGTTTGTATACAAATTTATGCTATGTTGGTTAACTAAACTAGAAAACTTAAATGAATTTTACTTTTGCCTGGTAGAAAGTATCTGCTTTAGAACATATGGAACTTCTAATTTTCTCCCTGAAATTATGTGGTGATATAATAAGTAGCTAAGTATATTTTTAAAAAAGAGGAAGTCATGACTCAGATCTAGAGGCATTTGCAAATGGGGCAATGCCAGGTGAGCCAGCTGGAAACACGTGTGAGCTGGACGTGCAAATGCTGCATGCCGTGGCGCTCACGATGGAAAAGCTGCCCTGGGACAAGGGCATGGGCTCTGCTTGGCTCAGGTTTCCCATTCTCAGCTCTGCTGCGGTGTCTGTAGACATCAGGTGTAAATGAGCACATGGATAGGAGATTCGAGACCATTTCCACTGGCTGTTGGGTGCTGATCAGTAAAATCAAATGTAAGTGCCTTGCTTCTGGACTTGTATTTCTTTATGCCCATCCAAGCCCTACCTATCTTTCACACACTAACCCAAGTCCATGTGACCCCTGAAGCCTTCCAAGGCCATCTGGCACCACCTCAGATCTCCTCTCCCTTGAGCTCCTGGAACAGCTAAAGATCAGGAAGTCGTAGAGCTTAGAGACTGTCGATTCTCCACCATGAATTTAACATCTTATCTAGGTGGTGGTGTGGATGGGTGTCAGCCTTATCTTCTCATTTGAGTTGCAAGCTCAGGCACTGTGGGCTCTTCTGAAGTTCCTCACAGCACCTCACATATTTTTGGAAAACAGACCACATTAGAGGCTAAAGGTTAAAAAAAAATACCGTTCAGCTGTTTCTAGTCTGTCTTCTTCTGGTAAGGCATCGAGAATGGCAGGGACGTCTATCGGAAGCATAAATGAATTGAAGGAATCGCAGCTGTGGAAAAACCACACAAGCAGTCAAGGATGAAGACTCATACTAGAAGTCTTGGGGTCTTTACATAATTTTCTAAAGCATTTTTATTTTACCACTGGCGAGGCCTCTACTACTCTGTCCTCCCTCACTCTTGAAAAGCCATTTATGGTTCCCAGAGGCAAAGGCAGGGGATGCAATAGGCCCCAGGCAAACCCGGGAGAATACTGCCAAGCAAGACACTTCCTGGAGTTCAAAAAGAGAATACTATAATTTTTCAGTGTGTAGTGTCTGAAATTGTATCATCTCCTGGGGTGAGTGTAGTTAGATACTGATGTGGTTTGGACCTGTGTCCCCACCAAATCTCATGTTGAATAGTAATTCCCAGCGTTGGAGGTGGAGCCTGGCGGGAGGTGATTGGATCATGGCGGTGGAGTTCTCAGGAGTGGGTTAGCACCATCCCCTTGGTGCTGTTCTCATGATGGTGAGTGAGGGCGTTACAGTGAGATCTGGTTGTTTAAAAGTGTGTGTCACCTCCCCCTCACGCTTCCTCCTGCTCTGGCCATGTGAGGTGCTGGCTTCCCCTTTGCCTTCCACCATGATTGTAAGTTCCCTGAGGCCTCCCCAGAAGCCGAGCGGAAGTCATCATGCTTCCTGTACAGCTTATGGAACCATGAGCCAATTAAACCTCTTTTCTTATGAATGACTCAGTTTCAGGTATTTCTTTATAGCAAGGAGAGAACACGCTAATACAGGTAGTTTACTTTTGGTCCTAGTATTTTCCCTCCACCTTTATACTCCTTCTTAGACATTCTATTCCATTTCATATCTTCCTCCCCACCTCCTTGTGTATTATTTAGTATTTATAACTTTAGAGTTTTATATAAAAATTTCTGGGTATTGAGAATGTTAAAGGAATTGAGATACGGTGGAAAATACATTGTTATTTTAAACTTGGCAGCAGCCCTTTGTTTCAAGTGGATGGAATGAGCACTTTTTGGGGGTCTCGACTCCTTCCACACACACATTTCAGATGATATAGAAGGAATAAAAACCGAACACACAACAGCCAAGAGAACAGGAGAAAAGACATCAATGGATACAAGTTTTCAATCATTTTCTGGAATAAATTTCTAGAAGCCTGGAGAATGCTGTCTCATGAAAAACAGCGAAGAATGACAGAGCCTGGAACCCACTCGGAAGGAAACAGACCTCCTCACAGATGCTGGAAAGGCTGAAGCTGAAGGTAGGGCAGGAGGCAGGAATGGAAAGCAGGGATTAACTGACGGCTCCTTTGTGTGAGCACATATGTCTTTGAAATAATATTCTTATCTTTGTTTTGTTATTGTGCAAAAATGCACCCGCTTGCCAAGTATGAAGACTGATTGAGAAAAAAAATTATAGCACCGTGGTTTTGACTAATGGGAAAAGAATGAGGAAAGCATCTGTGAGCTGATATAGAGTGACTTTCTGGAGATATTAAGTGAAAAAAAAAAAACAAATGCAGAAAAGCATATCTAGAATGCCACTTTTTGTGTAAGACAGAAGGGAAAATAAGAAAAATATATACATTCTGATTCCCATTATAAAGAGAAACACAGGAAGGATACGTTAGAAACCAAGCTGGCTACCTGCCAGGGGCTGGAGGGAGATTGGAGGGAGTGACACTTCCCTGAATATGCCTTTAATGTAGTTTTGAGTTTGGAAAACATGTTATTGTTCAACATATTGAAAAAATAAAATCAAATCAATAAGAAAGTGAAATAAAAAACAAAGACTGAAAGCAAACTGAAACAAATCACAGTATTTCACAGAAATTCCATAACCACAT
>NW_012115155.1:1796222-1802567 GCF_000951035.1 Colobus angolensis palliatus | reverse complement strand
AGAGAGAGAGAGAGAGAGACAGAGAGAGAGAGCGCTAAAGGAATGAGAAAAGAAACAGAAAAGAAAAAGAAATCACACAAGTAACTTACTACAAGCTATTTGATTACATACCCATAGACTTGGGTGGGAGGGGGTCGGGGGAACCTGGGAACAAATCTGAACTTATTTTGCGTGTTTATTAAGGTGGTTAGGGATCAAGCAATTCTGAAATGATTTTTGATGTATTATAAAATTAGTAAATGTATTAGAAGCCAGGGTTCTCACAGTGGAAGGAGGGAGATACAAATATGGAATGGTGGAAAGCAAGCAATAACTCTATGGATATGAACTGGAACTGTAGGCATTGGTGTGAATTCATGATTTCTAAAATATGGATATGTATGAATATATGTGTGTTTATATGCACACACATTACATATATATGTATGTTGCATGTATCTTTGTGTGTACATTGTGTGTGTGTGTGTGTTTGTGTATATCCCTGACTTTGTCTGCTGAACAGGACAAGAAGCAAACTCCACCGCACCCCAGAAGCAATGTGTATACATAGCACCCAGATTTTGGTCTTTAATTCCATTTCCCACCAAAAGGAATCTGGGCCCGGAGGCACAGAGGTTAGCCCTGTTGGTAAGTGACTTCATGATAAAGAGTCCAGGTTCTATTAGAAAATTCTACCAAAACTTTACTTTAGAACATGTAGAGTCAGAGAGAATTCCCACTAAGAAGAGGGACTGAGAAGTTCAGGGTCTGGGCCACTCGCCAGGGACCAGGTTGGTCTAGGACAATGGAATGGCAACAACCAAGGGCTTTTCATGAAGCAAAACTTACCCAATTTGTAAATTCTGAGACCATGTTCCTCTCACTTTTTTGTGTGTGTTAAATATATTCATTTAAAATTGAAATGGTGATGACAGTAGATGGTGCTTGGGCCTTTTTAAAATTTGTTTTGCTTTGTTTTAATTTTTTTAAATTTTTGTTTATTTTCTTTTAAGGAAGAGTCTCGCTCTGTTGCCTAGGCTGGAGTGCAGTGGCATAATATTGGTTAACTACAACCTCTGCCTCCTGGGTTGAAGCGATTCTCCTGTGTCAGCCTCCTGAGTAGCTGGGATTACAGGTGCCTGCCACCACACCTAGCTCATTTTTGTATTTTTAGTAGAGATGAGGTTTCACCATGTTGCCCAGGCTGGTCTTGAACTCCTGACCTCAAGTGATCCTCCTGCGTTGGCCTCCCAAAGTGCCGGGATTATAGGCATAAGCCAATGTGTCTGGCTGTTGCTTTGTTTAATTTTAATGTCCTGGCCGGGCATGGTGGCTCATGCCTGTAATCCCAGCACTTTGGGAGGCTGAGGTGAGTGGATTGCTTGAGGTCAGCAGTTCGAGACAAACCTGGCCAACATGGTGAAACCCTGTCTCTACTAAAAACACAAAAACTTAGCCGGGTGTGGTGGCCCACGCCTGTAGTCCTAGCTACTCAGGAGGCTGAAGCAGAGAATCACTTGAACCCAGGAGGTAGAGGTTGCAGTGAGTTAAGATCATGCCACTGTACTCCAGGCTGAGCGACAGAGTGAGACTCCACTAAAAAAAAAAAAAATTAATGTCCTTACTTGACAAAGTGAAACCCTGACAACGCCAAGACAGTTCCCAAAGTTCTTCTGGACATTTCGCTCATCTATGAAATCAGAAAGTCTGGGAACTATTGGATTAGATAATTTCTTCAGTTGTCACTGACTCTCAGATTTTATGGAAGTCCAAAGAGACTTAACAAGTTATCTCTGAATTTACTGAAGAGTAAAGAAATAAATGAGCTGCTTCAATTATTACAAATATAACAATGACTTGGAATAAATAAACACTAAATAACTATATTGCATGGTTTAACAACAAACAGTTGTCGGGGCAAAAGATACAAGGCAAACCTCATAAGTAATAGGAGTTAATTTATTCAAGCAAAATGGTTGCAAAGTTGGAATATCATTAATGGGTTAGTAGGAAGTTGCAATGGACTGAATTTTGTGTTGTCCCCAAATTCATGTTGAAGGTAACTCCCAGGCCAGGTGCAGTGGCTCACACCTGTAATCCCAACACTTTGGGAGGCCGAGGTGGGAGGATCACTTGAGGCCAGGAGTAACAGCCCGGGCAACATAGCAAGACCCTATCCCTATTTACCTTAAAAATAATAAGAACTTAACCCCCAATGTGATGGTATTTGGAGATGGAGCCTTTGGGAGGTGGGTTAGGTCATAAGAATGGAGCCCTCATGAATAGGATTAGTGGCTATAAAAGAGGCCTGAGACGCTGGGTGTAGTGGCTCCACTTCTGTAATCCCAGCACTTTGGGAGGCTGAGGTGGGAGGATTGCTTGAGGCCAGGAGTTCAACACCAGCCTGGGCAATGTAGCAAAACTCTATCTCTACAATAAATAAATAAAATTGACTGAGCGTGGTGATGCACACCTATAATCCCAGCTACTTGGGAGGATGAGGGAGGAGAATCACTTGAGCCCAGGAGTCTGAAGCAGGAGTGAGCTATGATCATGCCACTGCGCTCCAGCGTGGAAGATAGTGATATCTCATCTAAAAAAAAAAAAAAAAAGCCACTGAGAGCTCCCTTCCCCTTTCTGCCATGTTTGGACACAGTGAGAAGACAACCATGTCTGAACCAGGAAGCTGGCCCTCACCAGACACCAAGTCTACTGGCACCTTGATCTTGGACTTCCCAGTCTCCAGAAATAAATTTCAGTTGTTCATAAATTACATCTATGGTATTTTATTATAGCTGCCCAAACAAACTAAGACAGAACTTAAAAAAGGAATTACACTTCTTATTTTGTATCTGTTTTCAGAAATAAAACATGACCTAGAGTCTTACATCCTGTGGAAATCCACGCTAAGGAGATACAGAATCCTCTCTTGATTTTATGAGCTGTTATGCAACTGCAGTTTATTTTGAAACAAACTGGCCCAACAGAGCACTCAGGCACATAAGCTGAAAGTAACAACTCATGGTTCGAGAGTTTTCTTTAATTCATGGAGAGTTCATGTTTCATTCATGGTTATTCAAGCCCAAGGTAACTGCATTCTCACTGCTTGTTGAAAGAACAGCCTTGGGAGATTTTTTTCCAAGGACATTGCTTTGGAAAGAAAATAGGATGCTTTTTCTTGATTCTTAAGAACTGCACATGCTGACAACGGGTGGACATGGTCAGCGGGTCGCTACTTCTCACCATTCTTCATTTTTGTTCTTCAGTCTCCTGACAGCACCCCAAACCCTGTTTACTGACTGCAGAGGTCAGTTCTGAAGCATCCTCACGCCGCAGCAAAATGAGGCAGTCTGTCAATGTGGTGACAGACCATCGCCATCTGGTGGTGATGGAGTGACTGCGACACTTAGTGGGCGGTGAAGGAGGGTAGAAGTGAGAGAACAGTTACTAAGAATGTACTAGGCATGATGCTAGATGCTTCACAAGATCATTGCACTTTTATCCTCACACACACAAATGTGAGGATGCCGTCACTGCCTCTGTCTCAGAGAGGAGGAGATTATTGCTCGAAGGGCTTCATTAATACGTAGCTCGCCCAAGGACAGAGCTGGTGATACATCCAGCGAACAATGGAGGCAGTTCCCTCCCATGCCAAAGCTTTCCTTCTCTCTTCGATGCCATTGTTCCCACCAACTCTGGAGATTTGACATTCTAGAAATATGCTAAAAACGTAGAACAAGGATGCTGATTTTGAGATGGCAATAGGGTGGATAAGGAATGGATGAAGTATAATAATTGGAAAGAAACATAGTTTTGAGTTCCTGCCATGTCCCAAATCCTATGCTGGGTGCTTTTTGTTTACCGCCTGCTGATCTTCAGGCAAAGGAGAGGAGTAGAGAAGCCCTAAGGAAGTAACCCCAAGGGGACAGCACATGGGAAAGCCCTGACGTACATGACGTACATGATGTAAGGCTGCATTTGGCTTAGTTCAGGAAGAGCTTACCAATGAAGCCCTTCAATGAAGACGATGAAGAAGGAAGTCAAATTCAGTGTTCTGGGGTCACAACCCAGATTCCGACTATCTCCTCAAATACCTGGGGAGGCGTGGGTGGATGTGTAGTGTACATGGACGGCTGCACGTTGGCTGAGCTCTGGTACTCTTACTGAAATTAAAATGTCAACGCTGAGAAGGGCCTTTGCAACAAGTCCAATCCCCTCGTCTTACTGACAAGAGGACTCGGCCCAGAGAGTTGGCCAAGGGGTGTGGCTGAGGTCACATGGCTCCTGGGGGTCATGTAGCCTCCCTGGTGAGTTTCTGAGTCGGAGGATCCAGGTTACCTGAGTGGGAGCTGGGGTATGTGTAAAGATCACCTACTGATCTTGGCTGGTGGCAGAGCTCAGGTTTCTTGGCCACTCTTGGGGCCATGCCAGGGCTCTGCCACCTTGGGGTGGGCCTCATTCTGGATCAGAGGATTGGGACTTTGTTTGACAGCTGACGATAATCATTTTGGGACATTAGTCATTCCTGTTCACCAGTTACTCATTTAGCCGTGTTTGTGAGGACAGTGGCCTAAAGAAGCAAATCCAAAGGCTCAGGAGCGAGCGATTGGCCGGAGAGAGTCTAACGAAGAGGCACCAGGCTGCTTGTTTGATACCTTACGGTTTTGAAGAGCTATTAAATAAGCAAATTAGCAAAAGTGTAGTCGCTCTAAGTTTCTTCTTTCATCATTCAACAATATTCTGATCTACGCATTGTGTATTTGGAGTAGGGCTGTTTTCTGCGTGGAGATTGCCATGGTCTCACAGTGAACGCCAGCCTGTGGCACAAGAGCGCCGTGGATCCTTTGGAACTGGATACAGGGAGTGAGGAAGGCTAATCTTGGCAATTTATGATTTTTCCTCTTTTTTTTGTTTTGAGATGGAATCTCTCTCTGTTGCCCGGGCAGCAATTTATGAATTTTAAAAAGATTGACCATGAATATGTCAGTTGAATTATATGGAATGGTCGTCTACTTGTACTCAAGCATTGCCAATTTGTCACCTAGGGCACTACTTTTCAAAAAAGTGTATCTCGATTAAGATAAATTCAAAATATGAAAATCAATTACACATCATCAAATTTCTCTGACTAGCAAACTTCTCTCATGCTTTAAAAATATGGTTTGGCATATTATTGGCATTTAACTCTTGGGGATCATTGCCTCTATAATCCGTGGGGCACACATACTTGTGAACAAACAGATGAGAAGTGCTTACCTCTTTGTGGTCTCCATCTTGGAGGGGTCCGGCAGGCAGGAGAGAACCAGGGACTGGAAGCTTTTCCAGTGCATTATTCCAGGAATAATGTCCTGTAAGGAAAGTCAGCACACGGGTGCTACATGGGAAGCAACTGTTTGGTGAGGTAAAGTTTCGGAAGGACTTTTGTTTTATTCAACTCTTTTTCAGTCTTAAAAGGCTAAGCACCAAAATCTGTAATTTCATTCAGTTTGAATTCTTCTGAAGCAAAAAGGCAATTGCTTCAGCAAAGCACATTAAACAACGCAACACAGAATTAGAGACAAAGGTGAGGTTTGCTTCCCTTGCTTCATTAGGCACTTGAACAAGCAACTTGTCCTCCAGATGGAGGGCAGCTGCGGCCTTAGAATCTGTTTTGTTTGTTGTGAATGTGATGCTAATGCAACACTCCCAGAGGATGGCAGTTCATCCAGGGGCACTCCAGGCGGGAGAGCTGCACATGTGCGCCACGTGGGAGGAGAGCGCTGCAAGGAGACCCCCGGCTGGGCTGAGTGCAGGGTGCATGACAGAGACAGAAGGGAATGTGGCTGGAGAGCCAGGCAGGTCACAGGGGCACTGTGGGCCAAGCTGATGAGCTTGGAGCTGCTCCTGCAGGCAGTGGGGCCCACGGAAAGCTTTTGAGCAGGAAATGACAGGATCAACTTGTGCCTAAGGAAGAGTTCTCCGAAGGGAAGGCGGACTGCAGCAGCAGTGGGCCACAGGCTAGACTCGAGGGAGGTCTGCAAATCTGTTTGCTGTGTCAGTGGCACACTGGTGGCCCCCCGGGGTGGTGAGACGAGGGGAATGTGGGGGGAGGGAAAGAATCTCATGGGTAACTGCACAAAGTCCATAAAACAGAAAGGCAAGTAGGTGACCCAGGAAGAGGAGGCAGTTGAGGGTGTGGCTTGGCTGGTAGAAGTGTGGAGAGAGATCATAATCTGAGTTAAGGGTTGATTTTGAAGGGCCTGAGGATAACCCTTAAGGGGTGTCGGGGGATATTCAGGTCAGGGTGGTTCCCTGTTGGGGAGTAATTCCTTGGGGCCACTTCTTTGCATGTGTCACACCACCACCTTACCTTGTCCATTCTGGTTT
>NW_012115155.1:1789819-1794771 GCF_000951035.1 Colobus angolensis palliatus | reverse complement strand
CATAATGGTTGAACTAGTTTACAATCCCACCAACAGGGTAAAAGTGTTCCTATTTCTCCACATCCTCTCCAGCACCTGTTCTTTCCTGACTTTTTAATGACCACCATTCTAACTGGTGTGAGATGGTATCTCACTGTGGTTTTGATTTGCATTTCTCTGATGGCCAGTGATGATGAGCATTAAGCCAGGGATAGGACAGGCATCAGCTAATGCTGTCTGTGGCTCCCACTAGCACTAGCACTCTGTGACTCCACATCAGCTTCTCTGGAAAAGAAGCAGGAGAGCAGAGGTGTCTTCAAGCCCGTAGCGTTTAAAAAATCATAGTCATTCATAAATATCACTTTTATGGCTTAAGAGCTTCATTACATACCATATGGGTTTACTAAACTCACATGAAAACAAGTACAACTGAAACCACAGCTAAAACAGCTTTGAATATTTGTTTCTAATGCTGATGAATTAGGGAGTTATTAAATGAGCAAACTGGTTTACAAAAGCAAATAAGCTCTGGTTTTGAAAACAAAAATAGGCTTTTAAAAGCTACTTTAAAGAGATGACAAAAAAGAGGATGACATTTGATGTATCAGGAAATGTCAACATTTAACATTGTTTTGGTAATGTGTTTAATTCAGGAAGGCTCCATTTGGAAGTAGTATCTGGTTTTAAGGGAGATCCTGTTTTTTATTAATTTTCCAGCAGAATTAATGGAGGCACAGAGCAATTATATCAAAATACTAAAATATAGAGCCTTTTACTGTTCTCTCAGAGGCTCGTACAAGAACCTTATTCTTGTCCCAAACAGCAACATAGCGTCCCTGCCAGCTGTTTAACTTCAGATGTTTGATGTTTAAGAACCACTACACTGAGATTCTGTTGTTTGTCTGACTTTTTTAAACAAGTTAAAAAACCCCCACAAAACCACTTAGCCTATGGAAACTCAATCTCACTGCCAAGAAACAAATGTCCCCCCAAACTTAAATGACATGCAGCTAGACCTGAACGCATTCCAGCACCCAGATGCAAGGTGGGGGAGGGCGCAGCGGTGGTGAGTCAAGAAGGCTGGAAAAGTGCAGAGGCTGCCGAGCCACTTGAGGGCCGGAATGAGGGCCTGGGGCAAAGGTAGGGAGGGCTCTGGACTGAACTCCTGCATACAAAGGAGTGGGGAGGTCAGGGAGGCAATGATGACCACCGGGGGGGTCTGAGATGCCCACAGTAATGTGGAAAAAAGTGTACACGTTGGTAAGCACTTGTGGTTGTGGTTGAGGTGGGATTTAGGGAGGCAGCGTGATGGGGAGTGGGGCTGGGCCCACCCTATGGGGACAGTGTGAGGGTAAAGGTATACAACACCGGGGGAGGGGAAATGACCTGTGTGCCCTTCAGGAGTGTCTTCTACCCTGGTTGACTGAGGACATGTGAAGCTGCCATGTGGCTGGCTGTCTCTGCCTTGGGCCAAGCGTCATGGATGCAGTCTTTTTGGAAATGGTAATGGCACTGTCTCCCGTAGTTGTCATCCTTCAGATCCCCATTGCTACCAGCGTTAACTGGTCTGAGTGGTCACCCCATGATGCTTTTAATTTTCCTAAACTAATGCATGCATATGGTAGCAACTCACCTCGGCTGCAAGGATTTGTGAGGAAAAGCAGTGGTCTTCCGCTGGCCCTTCCTGTTACCAGGCCCACATCCCAGAGGCTGCTTCTGTCCCGTGTTTCTGGCTTTTGTGACTCTGGTGGTCACCACCCTAACTCTAAACATCATGCTTATTCTTCCATTTCTTGATTGTCAACCTCAGGCAGTATCTACTGACTCATTACTATGCAAGACAAGGACTTTGCTTATGTACACAAATGCCCCTTCCAAACTTCTCCTTTCCTGTTTTGAAGGTTACCTTATTCTGCTGTTGGTCACCATTGTGACTTGAAATGATACACACATACCCCTATTTCTTGTTCATCATCTTTAGCTGAGTATTTCAACTCCCCTTCAGGTGAAATGAAAACATCATTCTTCTGCTTTCCTGTACCTTATTTTCTTGCTTTCGCAATTTTCCTTTGATATTGTTGAGATCCTTAACATTTGCCTTCCAGAACTACAGCCAGACCCTCATGCTTTGCTCATAGGCTGTCTCTAAAAGTTGAAAACTAATAAGTAGCATTTACTTTCTCTCAACTATGTAAATATGTTTCTCTGCCAGGCCAAGTCGAGGCTTGGATTGCGGGTTTGGCTTATTTACTTTTTTATATTTTGGCTAAAGGTTCAATATCATGACCTGTGGGCCACCATTAAAGAAGAGTTCTGATATCATGGCCAAATGTATTATATTTTTAGATTTTCCATCAGCTCTTAAAAATCATGTCAAATTTTAGTTTGGTTTCCTATTTTGAGCACATATTGATATTCAGTTGATTTCCCCCCTTGTAGATTATAATTGCTTCTTCTTTTCTTGATGTGCCTTTACACAATCCTTGAGTGTTCCAGACTCTCAATTGCACTGTTAGTGCTTGGAGCCCACCCTTTCCTAGACACCTGTTTCTCAGAGCCCTTTACCCTCCTTCCTCCAGGCTGAATGCCCAGGGATCAGCCCAAGACTTCACTATAATGCTTCACCAGTTGTAACCACTACAGTGTTTCTTTTCTTTCCTTAGGGTCTCCTAATTCTTACTTTTACTGCTGTACTGATATATAGCTGATGTACAATAAATGACACATATTTAAATTACATAGTTTGATATGTTTGAACACTTGCTACACCTGCAAAACCATTGCTGTCACAAACATAATGAACATTTCCATCACCCCCAAGAGTTATTTCATGCCCTTCATCACTCCCCCATCCTCACTTCCTGCCCCTCCACACCTATGCACCCAGCCCCTCCACAGGCAGCCACCAATCTTTCTGTCTCTGTAGATTGCTTTAGATATTCTAGACTTTTATCTACATTGAACAAAACAGCATGTACTCTTTTTGGTCTGATTCCTTTTACCCAAGATAATTACTTTGAGAATCATCCACATTTTTATATACATGAAGAGCTCATTCATTTCTATTACTGAAGAGTATTCAACTGTATGGTTATGCCACAATTTGTTTATCTGTTAACCTGCTAATGGACACTTATTTTCCAGTTTGGGGAGCACATAAATCTGCTATGAATATTCTTGCACAAGTTGAATGCTTCCATTTATCTTGGGTGAATAGCTAGGAATGGAATGGTTGGACATATGGTGGGTGTATGTTAACTACTAACTTTGTAAGAAACTGCCAAACAGTTTTCCAAAGTACTTGTACCATTTTACATTCCCACCGGCAATTTTTCAAATTGTAGGTGTTCTAACAGAGAGAGCTCATTGCCATTTTAATTTGCGTTGTTAATGACGCATTATTCTGTGCATCTTTTTGTGTGTGTATTTGCCATCTGTATATCTTCTTTGGTGAAGAATCTGTTCAAATCTTTTGCCCATTAAAATTGGATTTTTTGCTTTCTTATTATTGAGTTCTGATAATTTTTTTAAAAATTATTTATCGTATTGTGGTACCAACACTTAGCATGAGAACTACCCTTTTAACAAATTTTTAAACGTGCATTATTGGCTCTAAGTGCGATGTTGTACTGCAGATTGTGAGAGCGGATTTATCTTTCTTGACTGCAACTTTATGCTGTTGCCTAGCACCCCCCATTTCCCCTTCTCTCAGCCTCTGATGACCACCACTCACTCTTTGATTCTGTCAATCTGGCTATTATCAAAATCTCATATTTGTCTTTCTGTGACTGGCTTATTTAGCTTAGCATAATGTCCTCAAGGTTTATCAATGCTGTTGCGTATTACAGAATTTCCTTCTTTTTCAAAGGCTGAATAGTATTCCACTGTCTGAATATGCCACTTTTTTTATTCCATTCATCTGTTGATAGATTTTTAGATTGTTTTCACATTTTAGCTATTGTGAATAGTGCTGCAATGAACACAGGAGTGTTAGTATCTCTTTGATATCCTGATTTCTTTCTCTCTCTTTATTTTTTGAAACAGGGTCTTGTTCTGTCACCCAGGCTAGAGTGCAGTGGCACCATCATGGCTCACTGCAACCTTGACCTCCTGGGCTCGAACGATCCTCTCACCTCAGACTCCCAAATAGCTGGGACTACAGGCTTCTGCCATCACGCCTGGCTAATTTTTTTGTAGAAATAAGGTCTTGTTATGTTGCCTAGGCTGGTCTCAAACTCCTGGGCTCAAGTGATCCTCCTGCCTTATCCTCCCAAGTGTTGAGAGTACAGGCATGAGCCACCATGCCTAGCCCTGATTTTAATACTTCTGGAAACATATCCAGAAGTGGGATTGTTGGCTCACATTATTATTATTACTGTTATTATTATTATTATTTGAGACAGGGTCTCACTCTGTTGCCCAGGCAGGAGTGCAGTGGTGAAATCACAGTTCACTGCAGGCTTGAACTCCTGGGCTCAAGGGGTTCTCCTGCCTCAGCCTCCCAAGTAGCTAGGAGTATAGGCATGTGCTGCCACACCCAGCTGATTGCTGGATCATATGGCAGTTCTATATTTAATTTTTTGAGGAACCTCCATACTATTTTCTACAGTGGATGTACCATTTTGGATTTCTACCAACAGTGTGTAAGGATTCCAATTTCTCTACATCTTCCTTAACACTTACTATGTTTTATTTTTTTGGTAATAGCCTTCTTAACAGATGTTAGGTAATATCTCACTATGGTTTTGATTTTTTTTCTGATGATTAGTGGTGAGTAGTTTTTTCATATAGCTGTTGGCCATTTATAAGTCTTCTTTGGAGAAATGTCTATTCAAGTTTTAACCCACTATTTAAATTGAGTTATTAGTTTTTTGGTTTTTTTTTTTGAGACGGAGTCTCACTCTGTCACCCAGGCTGGAGTGCAGTGGCATGATCTCAGCTCACTGCAAGCTTCACCTCCAAGATTCACGCCA
>NW_012115155.1:1778665-1789508 GCF_000951035.1 Colobus angolensis palliatus | reverse complement strand
CCTCCAAGATTCACGCCATTCTCCTGCCTCAGCCTCCCGAGTAGCTGGGACTATAGACGCCCGCCACCATGCCCGGTTAATTTTGTATTTTTAGTAGAGACAGGGTTTCACCGTGTTAGCCAGGATGGTCTCAATCTCATAACCTTGTGATCCACCCGCCTCGGCCTCCCAAAGTGCTGGGATTACAGGCGCTGAGCCACTGTGCCCAGCCAGTTTTTTTTTTACTATTGAGTTGTAGAAGTTTCTTACATATTTTGGGTATTAACTCCTTATCAAATACATAGTTTGCTGACTATATATTTATTCTGTAGGTCACTTTTTCATTCTGTTGACTGTTTCCTTTGTGAATTTTGACAGTTCTTTATATATTCTGGATACCAGTTCTTATCAGATATGTGATTTCCAAATATTTTCTCCAAGTATGTGATTTATATTTTTATTTTCTTAACATTAACAGAAATTCTTAATTTGGACAAAGTCCAATTAATCCATTTTTTTTCATTTATGGATTGTGGTTTTTTGATGTTTTATCTAAGAAATCTTTGTCTAATTGGAAGATCACAAAGATTTTCTATGTGTTTTCTAGTAGTTTTACAGTTTCAGGTTTTCTATTTAGGTCTATGATCCATGTTGTATTAATTTATGTAGATGGTGTGAGATACTAATTGAAATTTTTGTTTTTATTTTTGGTAAATAGATATCCAAATGTTCTAGCACAATTTGTTGAAAGGTTATCTTTTCTCTGATTAATTATCTCTGACCTTTGTCAAAAATCAATTGACGATAATGTATGAATGAATATATTTTGGGATCCTCTATTCTGTTCCATTAATCTGTTTATTTCTCCATTTATTTAGGTTTTCTTTGAATTCTCTCAGTAATGTTTCATAATTTTCAGTGTACTGATCTTATACTGTTTGTCATATTTATCTCTAATTATTTCACATGTTTTGATGCTATTTTGTTAAATGATATGGCTTTTGAAACTTAAGTTTCATAACGTTTGTTGCTAGTATACAGAAATATGATTGATTTTTACATGGTGATTCTACATCCTGCAATCTTGTTAAATTCCCTTATTAGTTTAAGTATTTTCTTGATAGACAATCTTTTTTTTTTTTGTAAATAAAGATAGTTTTATATCTTCTTTTCAAATCTGGCTGCCTTTTATTTATTTTTCTTGTCTTGTTACATTGGCTATACTTATAATCCTGAATAGAATTAGTGAGAGCAGACATCCTTGCCTTATTCTTGATCTTAGGAGGAAGGCATTCAGTCATTTACCACTCAGTTTGATGTTGGCTCTAGGTTTTAAATAGATGACCATTATTTGGTTGAGAAAGTTCCCTTCTATCCCGCACTTGCTGATAGTGTTCATCAGGAATGGATGATATATAATTTTTCTGTTACTATTGAGATGTTTTTCCTTTTTAGAGTGTTACATGTAAACTACAGTGAGTTTTTAATGTTAAATTAATCTTGTATTCCTGGTTCAAGCCCCTATTTGGTTATGATACATTATCCATTTTATAAAGCAATTAACTTGATTTATTAAAATTTTGTTAAAAATATTTTCATCTATGTTCATGAAGGATATTGATCTTTTCTTTTTTTTCCTGTAATATCTCTGTCTGGCTTTGGTATCAGAGTAATACTAGCCTCTAGAATGATTTGGGAATTAGTCTCTTCTCTTCCATTTTCTGGAAGAGTTTGTGTAGATTTTGTATTATTCCTTCCTTAAATATTTGGCAGAATTCCATAGTGAAGGCATCTGGGCCTGGAAGTTTCTTTGTGGGAAAGTTTTCAACCAAAAATTCAATTTCTTTAACAGATATAAAGCTACTTTGCCGAGCGCGGTGGCTCACGCCTGTAATCCCAGCACTTTGGGAGGCCGAGGCGGGCGGATCATGAGGTCAGGAGATCAAGACCATGCTGGCCAACATGGTGAAACCCCGTTTCTACTAAAAATACAGAAAATTAGCTGGGCATGGTGGTGGGCACCTGTAGTCCCAGCTGCCCGGGAGGCTGAGGCAGGAGAATGGTGTGAACCCGGGAGGCGGTGCTTGCTGAGATTACATCACTGCTCTCTAGCCTGGGGGACAGAGGGAGACTCATCTGAAAAAAAAAAAAAAAGAAAAAAGAAGCTATTTTGGCTATTTATCTCCTCTTAAATAAGATTTTACAGTTTGTACCTTTTAATGAATTTGCACATTTAACTTAAGTCATCAAATTTACTGGCATCAAGTTCTTCATAATATTAACTTCTTATCTTTTTAAAATCTGTAGAATATGTAGTGATGTCACCTTTCTCATTCCTGACATTGGTAATTTGTGCCTTTTGCCTTTTTTCCTGATCAGTTAGGTTACAGATTTATCAATTTTATTGACCTTCTCAAAGAATCAGTTTTTCTCTATTGTTTTTCTGCTTTCTATTTCATTTGATTTTCTTTTGAGATGCAGTCTTGCTCTGTTGCCCAGGCTGGACCGCAGTGGTGTGATCTCAGCTCACTGCAACTTCCTCCTCCTGGGTTCAAGCAATTCTCCTGCCTCAGCCTCCTGAGTAGCTGGGATAATAGGCAGGGGCCACCATATTTGGCTAATTTCTTTGTACTTTTAGTAGAGACAGGGTTTTGCCATGTTGGCCAGGCTGGTCTCAAACTCCTGACCTCAAGGGATCTGCTGGCTTGGCCTCCTAAAGTGTTGGGATTACAGGCGTGAGTCACTGTGCCAGGCCTATTTCATTAATTGTCAATTTGACTTTTATTATTTCTTTTTTCTGCTTAGTTTGGTTTCATCTGCCCTTCTTTTTCTAGTTTCTTAAAGGGGTAGCTTAGGACATTAACTTGAAACTTTTCTTCTTTTTCAATGTAGGTGTCCAGTGCTATAAATTTCCCACAGATTTTTTGTTTGTTTTCATTTTCATTCACTTAAAAATGCTTTCTAATTTCTTTTTAATTTTCTTCTTTGGCCTATATTTACATATTATAGATAATTAGAAAAGATCATAAAATTATTTTCATTAAAAAGGCAGGAATTGGCCGGGCGCGGTGGCTCAAGCCTGTAATCCCAGCACTTTGGGAGGCCGAGACGGGCGGATCACGAGGTCAGGAGACCGAGACCATCCTGGCTAACACGGTGAAACCCCGTCTCTACTAAAAAATATAAAAATCTAGCCGGGTGAGGTGGAGGGCGCCTGTAGTCCCAGCTACTCTGGAGGCTGAGGCAGGAGAATGGCGTGAACCCAGGAGGTGGAGCTTGCAGTGAGCTGAGATCCGGCCACTGCTCTCCAGCCCTGGCGACAGAGCGAGACTCCATCTCAAAAAAAAAAAAAGGCAGGAATTGCTAAAAGATGGAATCATTGATATTCTCCAAAAAACAAAGGCTGGGAAACAATTTTCAAGGTCAGATGTTGTTTAACACTGGAAATTCCAAAGGGAAACAATATTCTCAATGAATGCTCTTTTTCCTATAGAGTAATTGCTGAAATAAAGGAACACAGAAAACAAGGCTTCTGCCAGTTGCCACTTACAAAAATATACAGAGGATCATAATCCAGAGACATGGCTAAGGCCTCAGGTGGTTTCATGCTCAAGATTGATGTCTTGCCAGAGAGCTGGGTTGTGGAGTCTTGTTTCGGAAGGGCTACAATGGTGGTGACTTCATCCTAACAAGGACCAAGGGCAGCACGTTAGTTCTGATGCCAGGATAAGAGGGAAAAGATGAGAGAGATTCTGGAAGGTGGGGCTGTGTTACCTCAGCTCCTTGCTTTAGGGCTCGGGCAAGCTTTTGAGGTCTGTAACTTGTTGAAGACTTGTGGACAGAGAATGGCTGATATCTCTTAATTTTGTACAGTTGAGGAACCTGAAGGTGAAAGAAGACTGAAAATCCTTAAAAACCTGTTACCATTTGGTGGGATCTACTTCTCAACAACAGCGTTTCCGAGCTTCCTGGTGGTAAAAGTAAGACAAGAACCACATTGCAGTCATCGGATTGTGGCTATTGTTAGTTTGGACCAGTCTGGACAGACTTTAGTGAGAATCCTGAGCCCTGATCTGGGTTTCAGCACACATGAGTGTACATGATTACTCAACCATACTACATGGCTTAAGTGTAGAAGTACACCAAAATATTTTCATTTTCAAAAACAGAAGTGGTCATACGTCTCAAGAAAGGCTAATTTTTTCTCACTTATCTTGTATTTTTTCTTGAAGTTTCTAATATATGTAGTTCAGATAGCTTCATATATGCATGATAAATGTATATCCACAGAGTAGAAATCCTGGTTTACATAAGCCACACTATGAGAAAAGAATCTGGTGTACCTCCCATATGTCATCCAATAGCAGCAGAGTGTGCCACACAGTGTAATCTACCAGAAAGCAAAACTATATAAAACACTGCAATTCAAATTCAAGAATATCTTGTTTACTTAATAAGAAACTCAATTAATTAATTCTATGTGACAGGTCTGACCTGCAGATTGAAGAAGGAATAACTCTGCTTGATTTGAACTTCTGAAGACTTAATTGGGACCAGTCCAAGGCCATCAGGAGCCTAAAATGTAAAGGAAAAAAAAAAAAGAACAGAGAATCACCACTGAGCAAGAGTGGTTATGCTTCTGTTTCCATCACATTAATGACCAGTTCTACTCTCAGAGCAACTCCTCCTGCAACCACAGTTGCCACTTGATCTACAGGGCAGGAAGGCAGCCCTGATCACCCCCTCCTCCATGTCTCCTTGTGGATGTGAGTCTCTTTTATTTTCTGCAGTTGTGGAGGCTGCAATGAGTCACTCGGAAACTTCTTCGGGTTTGAAGGACTCAGCCCCCAGCTGCCAGGAGTGCAGGGACAGAAACATCTCTTGGGGGCAGGGGAGCCCTCTTCAGGGGCTGCCTCATCTGAAGGGTACTGCCTCCGTCAGGGTCAAGCGCTTCTCCCAGGCAGCTCACCTCCATGGCAGGTTGAAGCCATGGGAAACATGCTGTGTCCTCTCCCTCTGTGCCAGCCTCAGAGTTCTCACAGGCCCACCCAAGGCCTTTGTTGAGGTGGACCCCGGTCCTACTTCTCTCTCCACCCAATCCTGTCCCCTCTGCCTGCCTTCCACAGGTGCGAACCCCCGAAGCACTACCTAATACGCTTCCTGCATGCTAGTCTGCCTCGGACACCCCAAGGATCTGGATGGTGCCTGAATATGACGGGCACTCAAAAACCAGCATACACCCGCTAATCTAATACGCCATCACTAAACTAATATGATGAAACATTAATATGCCACAATGATACCATTTCCCAATTTCCAGAAGCTAAATGTAAGAAAAAGGCATCTTAGAATTGATGAAATACAGTATTTATGAAATAAATTAATAGATTTTTTTATAGACAGGAATGCTGAGTGCTCTATTTTTCAACAACCCTGAGCAGCAGGGAAGTCTTTGTAGCACTAAAAGATCAAATGAAACATATCAGCTTCAAACTATTCAAAAATAATGAGGGGGGCTCCACTGCACAGTGAGGATCTCTTTCCACCCCATCAACCTCTTCACCCCATTAATTATCGAGTGTCAGACATTTATTGTTGCTTGAAAAATCACAGGATTTTTATTTCTTAGGAACTAATTATTCTGCTCTTTTAAGTCACACAATTATCAAAAGCAGAAAACATATGGAATTTCTAAATTCAGTCCCGTAATTCCTGAGTAGATTACCTGCAATGCTTAACAAATATTTTAGAATGTGAATGATGTTTATTCTTTGAAATTAACAAAATAATTTGCACATGCACTTGCAATATTGATTTAAGTATACTTTTTATTACTAATGATGTGAACTCGAGCAACATTTTATTACTGGCTATGTGAATGTGTGCTTCAGTTTCCTCATTTGAAAAATGGTAAACCTATCATGTAGATTTGTTGAAGATTAAATGAGGGGATATACTGGAAGGACTTAAGACACTGCCTGAAGTATAGTAAATACAACATAAGGGTTAACTCTTACTTTTTCAATAATGCACCATTGTGCCCATAAGGGAAGAAGGATGAGCCATTACACCTCCTGCTACCCCAAGAGAGAAAGATACACACACACACACACACACACACCCGAGAGAGAGAGAGAGAAAAAGAGAGAGAAGTGGATTGTGAGTCTGATGGGTTAGATTGTCAGTTTCTGGGACCACATTCCCCTCTTATGAGGTCAGGCCCAGACTTGAGGGCTGCCCTTCCCTGACTTCTACCATTTGCCCAGGCAGCAGAAGGGCCCAGCTGAGCAGAGCCTGCCTCCCTGGGCCAGGTGGGGCCCTCTGGGTGCCTCTCTCTGCCCTTCTGCACTCAGGCCCAGTTCCAGGGCAGTTGGGCAGGGTCAGTGCTCATGCTGCATTTCAGGCTGGGAAGGACCAGCCCAGGTTACCAGGGAGCTCTGTGCAGGTGTATCAGGAGCAAGGCAGATGGCAGGAGATGATCTCTGGTTTTCCACTGGTAATACTCTCCTGGTCTTCCTTTGGAGCCTCTGGGAGGAGGTGAAGGGACTGAGACTGAGGTAGGGCTTGCCTTGTATCTGCCCTACACGATCATGATCATGTCCACTCCCTGCCACCAAGCCTGACAGCACCTACCAACTCGTTAGAGTCCTGGGGCGAGCTGCAGTCTGGGAAAGCGAAGGGCAGGATCTCATTGGGCGACACAGAGAACCGGCTGGTATAATCATCCTGACTGATCCGCCTCAGGAAGAATTTGAAGAAATTCGCCTCTATCGGTGAAAAAAAAAGCACTTTTAGGGGGTACTAAAGGTATTTTCATGGGAAATCACCACATATATTTGCATATTTTCCATATACCAATTAGTGGGTGTGTGCGTGTTTATATATATATATATATTTCCAATTTTAGTGTCCCATTGGTTCCTTACCTCAACCTCCTTTCCGGTTAAAAAATTTTACCTTTATTTCCAGAAAATTATAATTCACAATTAAAATATCTCTGATGAATTAAGGAAAGAAAAAGATTAAAGAATTAAATGAAGACATTTTCTATGCATCCCCACAGAATTCACAAGTAAATTTTACAATTTTTCAGAAAAAAGAGTTTCTTTATTAATAAACTTCAACACCAGAGATAAAAAAATAATATAGGAGGAAGAAAGAGAATCATTAAAATGTTATACAATGTTTTGAAAAACAAAATACACATTTGGGTCTCAGTGGAGTGGCAGATAGGAGTGTGGTTGTGCCTAGGGAGGACGGGGAAGCCTGAGCCAGGCTCAGAGGCTCAGGCCGGGAAGGGAGGAAGAGTCTGAAAAGATCCGGGCCTGCCTGTGGGCTGGCATACAAACTGTGGCTTGGGAATATATGTCTTGGGAGAAGATGGTGATACGGTGTTAGGGCTCCCAGAAGCTACCGAGAGTGGGCCTCCAACAGTCCCAGCCAAGCTGGGCATCAGAGGATTGGAATTTCTTTCTTTCTTTGTTTTTTTTAGAGACAGGGTCTTGCTCTATCACCTGGGCTTGAGTGCAGTGGTGCGATCACAGCTTACTATAACCTTGAGCTCCTGGGCTTAGCTTATCCTCCCACCTCAGCTTCCTGAGTAGCTGGGACTACAGACATATGCCACTAGTCCTGGATAATTTTTAATTATCCAGGGCTCTCAGTATGTTGCCCAGGCTTGTCTTGAACTCCTGGGCTCAAGTGATCCTCCCACCTGGGACTCTCAAAGAGTTGGGATTACAGGCATGAGCGACAGTGGCCACGGTGGCCAGGATGGAAATTTCCTTAACTTAAGGAAAGACAATACGAGATTAAAAGGCTTAATGTGCAAATGGTAGGTTGAGAAAATACCAAATTCAGCCAGTCAATCAGCAAGTATAAATGACAACTACCCTAGTCTCTGGAGACAAGAGGAAGCAGAGGGCACAAAACAGGAGGTCGAGCCACAGCCAAACTTCACAGACATTACAACTTGGTTTGGGATTGGGTGACCTTGTTCATTACCAAGTGGGTAGGAATTTCAGCCAAACCTGGCATGGAGATCCACTTTATATCATGAGATAGGCTGAATAATGGCACTTAGAGGTGTCCACATCCCATTCCCAGGGGCCTGTGAATGTGTTATCTTCCATGGTAAAAGGCACTCTGCAGATGGGGCTCTGTGATGGGGGATTATTCTGCACTAGACAGGTAGGCCTTATGTAATCAGAGTATGCATAGGAAGGAAACGGGGGAGTCAGACTCACACAGGGAGATGTGAGGACAGAAGCAAGAGGTTAGGGTCATGTGGGGAAGGGGCCATGAGCCAAGGAATACAGGTGGACTCCAGGAGCTGGAAAAGGCAAGGACTTGCAAGCCCCTGGGGGGACTGCAGCCCTATCAACACCTTGGTTTTAGACTTCTGACCTCCAGAACTGTGAGATGATAAATCTGCCTTGTTTTAAGCCATTAAGTTTAAAAGGTTTAATGTGTAAGTGCTGGGTTGAGAAAATACCAGATTCAGCCAGTCAATCAGCAAGTATAAATGATGACTACCCTAGTCTCTGGTAACAAGAGGAAGCAGAGGGCACAAGCGATTTGTTACAGCAGGGATAGGAAACTAATATGTGTGACTGGTGAAAATTTTTTATTTGTATAGGGCTAACTTCATTCCAAGGAAAGTTCACGCTCAGAGGCATGATCAGTCTTGGCATCTCTGCGCTTTGCAGCCATACTTCACCTTGTGCCATCGATTGTTTTGCTTGGCCGATCTTTCTCAGTACACTCTCTTTGTCCATTTCACGAACAGCACTCAGCATATTGAATAATCGTCCCTGAATCATGACCTGAAATTGGAGTGGATCATGATTTCAAATTATTAATCAACACATGCTCATTTTGGCATTCAACCTAATTCACTTTCCCCAATCACACTAAGAGCTGAGACTGCCACTGTAAGTCAGAGTTCACAGGGAGTGAGTGTGTGGCATGTTACTCTCCCTAGACTGCGGTCACAGAGACTTCAAAGTCTGGGCAATACTGAATTGCCTGAATACAAAAAAGACCAAGTTGTCATCTGGCCTTATCTCACTCAATTTATGAGCCTTGATTTTCTCATATTTCCGGTGTGGAAAGAATGACTAGTTCTTTGTTGTTTCTTCTGGATATATCTGAATAGTAATGCTACCACTGTGCTATTTTCAGAGTTGAAGGACAAATGGCACAGGTGATGCTGCAGCAATAGCACTGTGGGTTACGGGCAATGGTAACTGCACACCAATGAGCTTTGCCTTCAGTGCAGATGCTACTGCAGGTGAGTGGTACCTGAGCCCAGAGCTGTGGCTGAGGGGATTGTTCATTCCATTATTTACATCACTTTCCATTCTGTAAGCAGTTCTTTTTTTTTTTTTTTTTTTAATATATACTGTAAGTTCTGGGATACATGTACAGAACCTGCAGGTTTGTTACATAAGTATACATGTGCCATGGTAGTTTGCTACACCCATCAACCCGCCATCTACATTAGGTATTTCTCCTAATGATATCCCTCCCCTAGTCCCCCACCCTCCAACAGGGCCTGGTGTGTGATGTCCCCCTCCCTGTGTCTATGTGTTCTCATTGTTCAACTCCCACTTATGAGGGAGAACATGTGGTGTTCGGTTTTCTGTTCTTGGGATAGTTTGCTGAGAATGATGGTTTCCAGCTTCATCCATGTGTCTGCAAAGGACATGAACTCATCCTTTTTTATGACTGCATAGTATTCCATGGGGTATATGTGCCACATTTTCTTTATCTAGTCTGTCACTGATGGACATTTGGGTTGGTTCCAAGTCATTGCTATTGTGAACAGTGCTTCAGTAAATTTACATGTGCATGTGTCTTTATAATAGAATGATTTAAAATCCTTTGGGTGTATACCCAGTAATGGGATGGCTGGGTCAAATGGTATTTCTGGTTCTAGATCCTTGAGGAATTGCCACACTGTCTTCCACAATGGTTGAACTAATTTACAATCCCACCAGCAGTGTAAAAGCTTTCCTATTTCTCCACATCCTCTCCAGCATCTGTTGTTTCCTGACTTTTTAATGACCAGCATTCTAACTGGCGTGAGATGGTATCTCACTGTGGTTTTGATTTGCATTTCCCTAATGACCAGTGATGATGAGCTGTTTTTCATGTTTGTTGGCCACATAAATGTCTTCTTTTGAGAAGTGTCCCTTCATATACTTCACCCATTTTTTGATGGGGTTGCTTGTTTTGTTCTTATAAATTTGTTTGAGTTCCTTGTGGATTCTAGATATTAACCTTTTGTCAGATAGATAGATTGCAAAAATCTTCTCCCATTCTGTAGGTTGTCTGTTCACTCCGATGATAGTTTCTTTTGCTGTGCAGAAGCTCTTTAGTTTAATTAGATCCCATTTGTCAATTTTGTCTTTTGTTGCCATTGCTTTTGGTGTTTTAGTCATGAAGTCTTTGCCCATGCCTAGGTCCTGAATGGTACTGCCTAGGTTTTCTTCTAGGGTTTTTGTGGTTCTAGGTCTTATGTTTAAGTCTTTAATCCATCTTGAATTAATTTTTGTATAAGGTGTTAAGGAAGGGGTCCAGTTTCAGTTTTCTGCATATGGCTAGCCAGTTTTCCCAACACCATTTATTAAACAGAGAATCCTTTCCCCATTGCTTGTTTTTGTCAGGTTTGTCAAAGATCAGATGGTGGTAGATGTGTGGCATAATTTCTGAGGACTCTGTTCTGTTCCATTGGTTTATATATGTGTTTTGGTACCAGTACCATGCTATTTTGGTTACTGTAGCCTTGTAGTATAGTTTGAAGTCAGGTAGCGTGATGCCTCCAGCTTTGTTCTTTTGGCTTAGGACTGTCTTGGCAATG